>NC_140125.1:110860767-111228125 GCF_964035555.1 Netta rufina | reverse complement strand
GAAGGACCTGGGGATGGTGGTTGATGAGAAGCTCAACATGAGCCAGCAATGTGCACTTGCAGCCCAGAAAGCCAACCATATCCTGGGCTGCATCAAAAGCAGCACGGCCAGCAGGGCAAGGTAGGTGATTGTCCCCCTCTGTTCTGCTCTTGTGAGACCTCACCTGGAGCCTGCGTTCAGCTCTGGGACCCCCAGCACAAGAAGGAAATGGACCTATTACGGTGAGTCCAGAGGAGGCCATGAGGATGATTAGAGGGGTTGGTGCACCTCTCCTCTGAAGACAGGCTCCCTCAGGTGGGGTTGTTCAGCCTGGAGAAGGCCCAAAGAAGAATTTACAGCGACCTTCCAGTAGGGGGGCCTACAGGAAAGCTGTGAGGGACTCTATGTCCGGGAGTGTGGTGATAGGACAAGGGTTAATGGCTTTAAACTAAAATAGGGTAGGTTTAGATTATATATAAGGAGGAAGTTCTTTACTATGAGGGTGGTGAGGCACTGGAACAAGTTGCCCAGAGAAGCTTTTGATGCCCCATCCCTGAAGTGTTCAAGGCCAGGCTAGACAGGGCTTTGGGCAACTTGGTCTGGTGGGAGGAGTCCCTGCCCAGGGCAGGGGGTTTGCAATGAGATGATCTTTAAGGTCCCTTTTCTATGATTCTATCTGTGTCATTGCTTTAGTGCTGAACCAGAACAATTAATGCCAATGAATGCTGCACCAGCATGAGGAATTTTTACAGACAAATCATTCTGCAGCAGTAGACAGCACATAGAATATAAATGCTTCAAAGACTTGCAGACATCTCTATGAAGATGCTGATCAAATGAGCAACATCCTGAACAGAAGTCTGCTCTGTAATTGTTTGCGTGCATGTTAACACTAGCAGGTGATGATCTGCATGTGCACATATGTGTGTGGGTGTGTAGGTTCGTGTACAAAAGAGGGTGATTTTCTTGATGACGACAGTTTGATGCACAGTAGCATTTGATGAAATGCATTGTTTCCCCTACAGAGGAACCAGATCAATCACAACGGGTTGAGCTATATCTACCTAGTCTTAGTCGTGTTACTCAGTGGCTAGGGAGGAAATTGTTACTCCCCAGCCCAAGTGAAATGAGTCATGAAAGAAGCCAAGATGCTGGCTAGAGATCCTGCGTGAGTTTGATACAATGTTCACTATGTCTTGGAAGAGCTATTTTAAGAAGAATTTGGCCGGAATCCTTGACTTTTGATTATTCTTTTTTACTTCTCCTTGAATTTTGCTGTTTCCCTGTAGCATGTTCTAAATGTTGTGTTTTGATTTATATCTGTAAATAAATCTCCTTATTTATGAAGATGTAATGTCCCTGGGGTCCAGGAGGCCCCAGCCATTCCATGTAACTGAAAGAGACGTTACCTAAGTGGACCATGAATCAGAAGTGGGGCAGACAGGCAGAATTATTTTTACCAACCCGCTTGACTTGTGAGGAGGTCTGCCCAAAAGGCAAGTGGGGGCAGATGGTGGGGGGACTGAGAAGGTGCTAGTAATTATGCCTTGGGGTATCATTTTTGAGCATTACAAGGTGCTTGGGCTGTGCTGAATTATGCAAAAAGGGAAGGAAACAGGAGAGATGGTGGGAAAGCTTTTAGGATTCACATGCTGTCTAAGCAATAGCCAGGGCATTCTTGTCAGAGGAAGAAAGGTAGAAACTGGTTGAAGCTGATAAAATGGATAGGTTACTTTCTGCTGCTCTCTTGCCAGCAGCAACCTGATGAAAAACATGCAGCAGTTTAAGTTAGGTTGGTCACTGTGGAATTACAGTGCAGTCTTTCCCTGAAAAGAGTTTCCTTTTAGGCGTTGCTACCATTCGTCCACTGCACTTCTGATGCCATGAAAAAA
The DNA here is from genome assembly GCF_964035555.1 of Netta rufina. Taxonomy (NCBI): domain Eukaryota; kingdom Metazoa; phylum Chordata; class Aves; order Anseriformes; family Anatidae; genus Netta; species Netta rufina. Next base: position 111,226,254 of record NC_140125.1, on the reverse strand, counting down.
AGCCTAGTGTTTATAGTTCCACTTCTGGCTAACAGCTATGGAGATATTTCCTTTTCAGTCCACCTGTTTGGGAGGAAAATGTACAGAAGATTTCTGCTACTCTTGGGAGGAAACATCCTTCCACCTTCTTCTGGGCAGGTTCTGTTTAGAGAGGTGTGATGTGATCCACAGCAACTTCAGCTTGTGGAGTGGAAGTATGTCACCCAATTTTGCTCTGTATTTATGGCCATTTTTGGTAGGGTAGAAACCTTATCCTAATAAGACTATAATTCCTTTTGCCGTCACTGGGAGATTTCACAGACTAAGGATCAAAAATCTTTTCTTGCTTATTTATTTATTTATTTTAAATTCGGATTTATTTTTCAGGAATTTGTTTTAGTCATTTATCTTGGTAATAATACTCTGCTAGCTGTTCTCAGTGAACTGGAGATGAAGGATAGCTTTAAGTACTTCAGCAGATAGTTTTCAGTCTGTTGTTGATTGTATGGTGCTGAGCAGTGGTTGGAAAAGTGACTGTCTTGGAAACGCCATCTTCTCACTCAAAATATCTGCTCTGGATTGTTTTTAAGTCTAAGTTATTACTCTCGGTCATTACTGAAGATAATATGATTATTTTAGTGAACTAAAAAATGTTCTACTAGCATTTTTGTTTGAAAATATTTTGAGTTTTTCCTTAAAAGGCCCTAATTTCATACGAAGATTTGGTCTTCCATATTTAAAAAAAAACAACACAGGAATTTGAGTAAAACCACGAAATATTGCAGGTGTAAACCATCATTACACAGTGCCATTTCAGGCTTATGTCCTCACTTTCTCACAGGAACCTGACTGCCATCTCTGTGTCCTGTTGGAGCCACCATGTTCCCATGTCATACTGCTTCACTATGACCTGGGAGGACATCATAGTGTGACAGGAGATGCAATCCAAACAGCCATTACCATTAAACAAGCATCATGACATTTCAAAATTAAAATGTTTGTTTGTCAGTTATTCACCCAAAAGACAACACTTTTCCAACAAGGGGGAAAACATTGGCGTAGGTAGGAGGCTGACCAAATTCCTTGACATGTCGCTTCAACACAGTTATCAGCTTAGTAATGATGACAATGTCTCGTTACTAGTCGTGAGGTAAGTGGCAGAAAGCAGCCAATGTGATTATCAACTCCCTTGAGGAGTTTGGAGGGTGATGAAGAAGAAAAATTGTCTTTTTGTCTTGCAAATAGACCAAATGTGATATGTAATCACAGAAAAAGAGCACACACTGAGCCAGTCTTTGTCAGCTGTCTAATTATAGCTAGAGCCAGCTAAATAGCCAGCAACATGCAGTCCTCATTAAATTGGTTGCTCACGCAAATTGTTGCTAGAGTCCAGAGAAGCTGGGATGGTGAGGGTTTGGACTGAAGCCATGCAGGGGGAAACTGATTTGAAAAGAGGAGCCACTCTGTGGTCCTCCACCACTGGAGATCAAGGAACTACAGTGTTAATGCTGCTAAGTCTTGTCTTTTTTTTTTTTTTTTTTTTTTTTTTTTTTTAATATTTCAGCTTGTGAATCACCCTGGGATGCTAAGGATGATTACTCAACCACTCTCCGTGATACTTCTGAAGTTCTCTCCTGCTGAAAACTTTCCTACCCACCTTTTTAAGATCATGTTTTCCCTTGCTCTGGCCTCTTTTATGTTGTTTTGCTCGCTGGTAGGAGATGGAGCTGCAACTCTTGTCAAAACAGATGAATAAATAAATAAATAAACCTCCCAGGCATTTAATAGAAAAAAAAGTGGGTTGCATGTGGGCAGCTGCTGTCAGAGTAACAGCACTGAAAACAGCAGGTAAACACATGGCAAAACTGTCTAAAATGTTTGGGAGGTGTTCAGGTGGCAATATTAACACAATGTCTCAGAGACTCTTTGAAAATACCTTGAAATGCAAGGTACAGAACGTTTTGACAGCTACTTTTTAAACATACTAGCAGTACATTTGCTTTTCCTTCTCTCCACTTGTCCTTTCCCTCTTAGGATTATACTGTGGAGGAAATCCCTTCTTGAACTTTTGCTATAGTTATCTGTCTTCTGCTTCACTTAGATCATGTGCAAATCAGATCCTCCAGCTATATTAATGGTTTGATTCAGTAGCCATAGCTTAATAAGATGGGAATAGATCAGATCAGCAGTTTTCTCCTGAGACAGTTCTCCAGGGAGACATAAGTTTAAAAGGTAATGAAAATATCTGCAGAAACAAACAAACTAACTAACAAACATATTTTGGGGATGCTCAAAAGCAACCTGAAAAATCCCTTGAATTTTTCTACAAAACGCAAATGCCTGCTTGCAGGCAGCTGCCACCAGGACAGACAGGTCTTGCTGTGTAGCCGGGAGCAGGCAGCACGGGGAGGCTGCTGTCAAGATAGGAAGAGAAACAAGCTCCTGGCTGCTTCTGCCTCCCTCACCTCCACCTCCCTCCTGCCTCCGCTGGTGTCAGCAGTTAGGAATGAAGGGAAGGTCTCTGTGGCCTTTCCCTTTTCGTTAGGAGCTTGATAACCATTGCTTCTAGACCTAAATGCTTTCAGCTTTAAATTGACAGTCTCTGACGTACTAAATACATACCTCTGAGTGGAGAGGTAGTATACACAAGCCAGTCACTGAGAACTATAGGGTATCTGCTAAGAGCTTTTGGGTCTAAAAAGGCAAGGATGCACAAAATACACAATATCTTACTGATGACTTTACTTCTATTTAGTCTTAAAGAACAATGTGAAAGAGTTTAAGGGCTGAATTCATTCTTAGTTGTGCACTGAAGTCAACGGAGTTAGACCAGGACTGCATTTGGCAGTATTTCTATATCCTGCAATTCAGCATGGAATATGTAATCATCTGACAGAGGGTTCAGTATGTTTAGTTGTATAACTGCTAGAACAGATAAAGGATCAGCCAGGCAAACAGTGAAATATGAAAACGGTTCTCGTAAAAACATCCCAGCCTTGGGGCATGCATCTGCCAAGACTACTCCGTGGTGACATGAATGGACATAGCATTTAACTACTCTCCAAGAAGAGAGAGGATTACAAGGAGGTGGGGAAAGCAGAAGAAGCCAGTGCAACCCTGCCAACAATAGCAGGTTGCAATACTTAATCTCAGTGCTTGTGCCAATGCGCTTCGAAGCTGCTGTTGTTTTTATGAGGAAAAATGCAGAAAAGACTAATCTGTGTATTTATGTCTGTCTGGAAATGTTATAAGTGCCGTGTGGTCATTCTGATTCCAGAACCAATGGGGTCGGTATTCCCAGGATGGGGAGACTTGGCCAGAGTGCCAGAACTCAGCAGCTACACGTGAGACCGAAAGCAGAGATTGAGTATATGGAGGGATTCACTAAAGTGGGAGACCTAGGCAAAGCAGGAACTTTATCGACATGTCCAAACAGCAGGGTTTTTTGGGGCTGTTTCAGCTCAATGCTACAAATCATATGCCCTTGAGAAGGTCTACAGCAACATCTTCAACCCTTTCAACCATTCCCTATTATGCAATTAATTTACTCATTTATTTTCTGGTGTGACTGCAATCGCTAGTGTTATCTGGGGGGAGTTTATGCTACAGAAAACACCCTGTGTGCTGTAAGCTTTAATTAATACACACAGCAAGTGCAATAAAGGGGCAGTGTTAGCATGAGCTTCCTTCTATACCAATATTTTCCTGTGTTTGTCAGCAAAAAGTTATTTAGCTTAAGTGGCTGCAGCTTGTTATGTACTCTTTCTTTTCTCAAATATAACAGAGTATTTCTTTAGAAAATATACTTTTTTTTTTTTTTTTTTTTTTTTAAATGATGTCTACTGCAGTTTGGTCCTTGGTTCCATGTCTCTCTTTTGACAGTGACAGCAGAAGTGGTAAGTACAGCTTTGATTTTTTGAGGCCGCCAGGATCTATATTCAGATCACAGGCACATTGCATGGGTTATGGAGCGTTGTTGGTATAGGCCAGGCCTAATATGACTGCATTCTGTTCCTTAGCTACTGCTGTTACTGCTGGATGCTGGGGGAACGGGTGCTTGGTGTCAGGTTATGTCACTGGCGAGAGAGCAAGAGGGAAGCATGTTTTCTGCTGGCTGTTTGAAAGATCTGCAAAAGAAGTGGATTTGGATTCATTGGGACATGCATTCCCAGAGGAGGGTGGAGGAATAACAGAGATGATTTGCTGCTACTTCATACTACTCTTTGGTTACACGAAAACATAATATACTGATCCGTCCTTCCTATCTGATCCTGCCATGGTAGTCTCCATGCTGTCTAAGGGTTTGTTTGATAATCTGTCTCTGGTGGTTTGCACAGTTATGCTTTAATCCAGCTAAAGCTTAGCTATGTTTGACTGGTAAAAGGCAGTGACATGTAGGAGTAAGGCTGCTTTGGCTTTCTTTGTTGGGTAGGACAGATATTTGGCAGCTGAGTTTCCCAGGGACCTAGGGATTAAAGTGAACCTTGAGTTTCTTTTTTACTTAGAAGTCTCCGTCACTCCAAACTTGACATTCTTCTTCTATATAAGATATAAACTACTGCAGGGAAGAAACATTTTCCAGATGACAGTGCTCCATAAATGGTGTTGTAGGACATTGGTTATCTGTGATGGGAGTCACGTTTCTACAATACCCATAGGATCTCTTTTGCAATGAAATGGGTTCCAAGAGAAACGAAATGTATGTAGACAGGTAAGAAGGTGATAATTAACACAATCCTTTTCCAACACAGGTTAATCCACATTTATGAGTTTCAAGCAAGTTTGGTGAATTTGGCTAAGCCAGGGCTAATCTGAACATGAAATGGTTTGCATCCTTTAGATGCATTTGTAAAAGCTTTGGTCTCTTAATAACTCTATAGCTGTCCTACAGATAATGATCCTACAGATACTTAAGGAATGAGAAGAACAATTCCACCACAGTTGTGTCATACCTACATTGATGTAGGTATGACACAAGTTTGTTACCTGCTAGAACCAAATCTGCCTGTTTAACAGGACTACCTTACAGAGCAAGATTTTCAAAGTGTTCTGTGTTGATGGGAGTTTCAGCTGAGGTGCAAGACTGAAGCACTTAGTTTGGAAAAGAAGTAAATAACAAGGAAAAGAAGTTTGGAAAAGAAGTAAATAACAAGGAAAATGAATGTTCTGCATTGTAGGTGCTCTAAATAGAGAATCCTACATGTTCTGCTCTAATTTGCCTTGATGAGTCTGCGGAAGCCTTTTTTTTCATGTTATCTGGGATCAGATTTCTCAAAGACACTGTGGAGAGGGAGAAACTGTACTTCAGATGAAAAAAAACAGACTAAGCAACAAATAAATAAACCTTGCATTCGTGTAGTCAGACACTGATACCGTGTACCTAAAGCTGTAATATCATATGAAGTTTATCAGCGGGTTGGAACACTCAGGCTGTCGTTCTTGCCAAATTTCTCTTGGGCAAATTACTATTCATCTTCCTAAATCCTCTTGGCAGTTTCTCTTGGAGAAAGAAAAAAGGTTTGCCATGTGCTGAGGCCCTGGACTATGCTTAGATCTGGGCTCATCCTCTGTCTCTGTGCGTACTCTCTGTCTGAGAAAGGCAGCTGTTACATGCTCCGTGGGTCAGTTGCCCACTAGGCTGATAACTTCGGATGGTTGATCAGGGAATAAATCATGGAGAGGCTTGAAGACTCTCCGGCAAGGGCAGCCTTAGCAGATGAAAGTCTTCTCCTGTTCTAGACACCTGCATGCTGCTACCGTAACAGCTCCAACACTCACTTGCTTTTTCTTTCAAGGCTGTTGCATTTCACTTGTATTATGGATGGATGAAATGAATCTTGCAAGCATGTAGTGCAAATGAGTTGTGTGAGTGCCATAGTACACGGAAGAAATGTGAGTCATAAATCATCATTAACATCTGCTGGAAAACATATCAGTGCCCCAGCGGTTGTAGGTTACTCTGTCAGAGGACTTGACACAAGACCCAAGATTGGGATTGTTTCATACATTTGGGACGCAAGTCCATACAGATTGAGACTGCTAATGGCTGCTTTAGCAGGCATGTCAGTTTTGGCTTAATGAATAATATCAAGCAACTTTCTTCCTCCAAACAATGGTGTTGGTAATTCACAAGCTGTTATTCTTGGAGCCCCAGTGTAACAAAAGCCAGCCTCTCTGTCTGAATGTTGCTGCTTTCATATTTTATTGCAGAAATTACACAAAAATATTTGGCTTGTCTAATCAGGGCTTGACAATATAGTATATATTGCTGAAAATGTGTCATCGCATTATTTCTACAAAAATAAACTTTAGTGTTTTTTTCCCTTGTCCATTGGCATTTTGCTAGTTCAAACTGGGGAATACGGGATGTCTATGTAACTTGTCTAATAATACAAAACAAATGATTTGGGTGTAATGCCGGTGTTATCAGGGCTACATAGATCGTTCTTTTGAACTGATGCTTGTTTTTCTCCCTCTTTAGATCTATAGGTTTAGATTTGCACGCTATATTAGACTGTGCTATTGGCATCTGCAGTTTCAGAGGTTCTGGAACATGGTACTTGACCTTCTCGAATGTCCTTATTAATCCGTGTTCTTACATGTGCTAGATCATGCAATTTATTTTGCAAGAGGCCTTCAGGGCCAGGAAAGCTTATTGTGGTTATCTAATCTGACCTATTTCATTAGAGAGGTCACTGAATGGCCCCCACAGGATTTCCTGCAGCTGGGAGAGAGAGTACTTGAAGAAAGTTTTCCATCATGATCTGAGATGGCTGAAGGCTTTTTGGCAATGTAGGCAAAATTTCATTTCAGGGCAGCAGCAGAGTAGGCTGTGAGAGAAGGAAGGCTGGAAGGGGCCAGGGGATTTGGGGAGATAGGGGTGCAAACGCTGGGACTGGTCAGGAGGGCTCCAGTAGACAAGTGTGAGATAAGTGAGCTTTTTGGAGAATGTGAGTATGAAACAGGCTTAGAGAAAAACACAGGGGGCTGTAGAGGAGATATGAATGTAATTAAGATTATTTTGTGGTGGGTGTATGATCCAGGAGGAAGCCACAGGGCCAGGTGGTTTTAGGTGGAATCTTTTCGGGTGGAAATGAGGAGAGGAAAGGTCAAGGTTTCCAGAGAGGGGATAGAACAGATTAAACTTTTGGAAAGCTCTCTGTGTGGGGCAAGAGAGATTTGTAAGAGACAGGAGGTTTAAGAAGGTTGTCCTTTGGGGCAGAAATCCCTTTGCTTCCCCTCTTGCCCCATCTAACCCCTTCCTCTCTGGACTTTCCTTATATCTCTCCCTCTTTGTTGGCATGAGAGTCCCACAGCCCTAGCCCATGCTTCACACAGCAGTGAACCCCTGCAGGAGAAAAATGCACTGCCATTTGTTCAGCTCCTATTTGTCCTACCATGACTCAGGGTGTGAAAAGAAAAAGGATGGGGACAGGGCTTCAGGCAGGCATGAGGTTAGAGGGGAGAGCCCCGTGGGCTCCCACCTGGGGAGTGGTGCTTTCTGCTTCTGCTGCTGGAGCATCAGGATGGGGCACGAGCTGCTTCCTGCTCAGGCTGTGCCCCAGCCACCGTCCAAATCCTTTGGGGCAGGATCCCCCCCCCACACACACACCTTCTTTTCTGACCACTGCACAAGAAGGCAGCTTGTGGATGTCCCTTCCAACTGCTTGGTGCTCAGCCCTGTCACCTGCTGCCACAAGTTGAGTCTGATCTTAAATAGAAGCCATGCAAGTGATAGAGAGTCTACTGAGGTTCTTAGTAAGTTGTTTTGGTGAGTGTTGTGAAAAAGGTATGCCATTTTACTAGCCTGAATCTATTTGCTGCCTGAACTGTGGGAGAAAAATAAATGGGGCAGAAGAGTTTTGGCAAGGCTGGTTGACTGCTGGAAAGAAATAGATGGCAAATAGGGCTCTTCACTATACACAAGGCTAGAAACACAGTCCAGAAGAGAAGAAAAGAAAAACAAAACAACTACAAGAATTGGGTTAGGCAGCTAATGAAGGATTGAAGGAGTATTTTATATTACTACTATGGAGGAAAATGAATACCTTCCTCCCAGGGATGAGAGATGAGGAAAGAAGTGGATATTTGTTCAGTGCAGAGCGCAGAAAGCCGACTGTTGTCTTGTTGGGCAAAAGGATCGTTGGCTCTGTGAGAGGGAAAGTGTGGAACAGTTAAGACCTTCAAACTGGGACCAAAGATTTATAAACTGTTCTTAAAAAAAGAAAGGAGAATTTTGCTTTGATAAACAGTATTTGTCAGATATTATATCTTCTGTGTTCAATGCAGTATTCCTTTCATGACACTTGGTTCTCCAGAAGTCGGTGTATTTTGTATAGAGCACACAAGCAGTAGCTCTGTCTTGTGGAGGGGTGTCAGGCCACACATGGACATTGAAGTCCAATTTTGCCTGCTGACAACCTCTAATTCAGTCACTGTCTGTGTTCTCTGTCCCATGCCTAATGACATGAAGCTGTGTCAGGAAAAGTTCAGGCTGGACATCAGGAAAAGGTTCTTCACCCAGAGGGTGGTCAGGCACTGCGACAGGCTCCCCAGGGCAGTGGTCACAGCACCGAGCTTGACGGAGTTCAAGAAGCATTTGGACAACATTCTCAGACATAGGGTCTGGTTTTGGGTGGTTCTGTGCAGAGACAGGAGTTGGGGTCAATGATTCTTGGGGGTTCCTTCCAACTTGGGATATTCTGTAATTCTGTGATTTTACTAGCTGTGCTGCTTGACCTGTGGCTGCAAGCAAAGTTAGTGCATTGCAAGCTCCCCGAAGGACTGTTTCTGTCACAACACTGAGCAGACCCCACAGAATAAGGAGGCAAGAGGAGACCCTAAAGCTAGACAATAGCATTGCTAGTTGGCTGCTGGGCTGTGCAAGGGACATAACCTAAGTGTAGGAGATCAAAATAGGATGACCCTGTGTCTGCTTACCTGTTTATTAGTAGCAGAGAAATACAGAGATGTCACTTGCTAAATGGAAATGAAAATCAAAATGTTTTTTTTCTTGAGAACTGATCCAGGTTCTGGCAAAATAGTTGTTCAGCTTCATCTGTTAGGAAATCTGCCGCTTTAGGCAGTGTTTCATTCAGTGTCTGGATGAAAGGGCTTTTTGAAGAAATCAGTAAAGGAGAGGGGGTCCAGGCAGCTGTTTAGGGTGTATTGCAGAGCCAGTACACGTCTGGATGCACTAGGTGGCAGGGTCTGCCTGCGACAGCGAAACACGCCGTGGGATGGTGTTTGCATGGGACGGAGCAGCAGGTGGAGAGCATATTTCTTTGGAGATGCCAAAAATGAGAGTCCAAAAGATCTCTATCTAAAGATGGTATGCAATTCATTATCAAATGCAAAACAGCCTACTCCAGCATAGTTCACTGGTGAGCAAGAGACCTACATTTAGTTAATGGAAAGGGAAAAAGGGGAGTTTTGCTATCAAAATATCTATGAACCATGTCTTTGGGTAGAAAGAGAATCCCACTGCAAACAGCTTAGCAACTTCTTCCTCTGCTCTTTTGATATTCAGTAAATTTAAAATTGTTTGTTAAGTCTTGGGCAGACTGAGACTCATGTTTGCTCTCATATCCTGCACTTGGCTTGACAGAAACTGCTTTTGATTCTTGTTTGGAAACTGCGTTCAAGACTAACAAACTGCAGGTGTGTGCAACAGGAGGGCCTGCTGGCCAGTGGGGACAGGACCTGAGGTCTTCTCTACCATAAGCCTCACCTCTTGTGAGAAGCTTTGATCCAGGCGAGGACTTTTCATGGAAAGGGTTTTAGGGGTGCTGGTGGAAGCTACGAGAAATAAGAGCAAAGGGAGAAATCATATCCCTGCTTCTGCAGAGTGGGATTTAAAGGTGATGTGCTTCGCCCAGGGCTCTACGGGAGGATAATAGCAAGGTGAAGACTGTCACCAAATGAACTCCCTGGAGCCATAAGCTAGGATAGTTTGACCACATCTAGAATGCAAACCAGAGTAAGGTTATGCTTTCTAAGTTATGGTCAATGATATTGACTGGCAGGAAGAAGATGATACTTGGGAATAGCAACAATCCTGACTGCAGTATATGAATGTGCTCACCCCAAAAATGTGCTTTGATGGAGAGACAGCTTCCGCTCTTCTCCACAATAAAGCATGATGGTTTTCAGCCTCCTTTTTGCAGATTGCAACATGTCATATGTTAGGTGTATGTTTTCTATATAGAAATCCATTCCTTCACTGGGAAAGTTTCAGGGATCTCCAAGTTAAAAGAGCTTGAAAACCACCAGTGTGGTTATAGCCTGCTTCATTTGTACTTCAGAAGCATAAGTATTAAAGACAGGCCCAAAACCAAAACAGGGATCTTCATCTTCTGTCCCTGTGAAGGAATCTGAAAGGTCTTGTACATCGAACAGAGTAATAGCATGAACCCAATGTGGGGCTTTTAATTTTAGGCAATGACTACATGTTATTTAGGTCTTGACTTCATGTGGATGTCAGTTGTTTTGACTTCTGTCTGACAAGCAAATAGTTAAAATAAAAACACGGGCAGGTAGTGGACAAGACTCAGACACACTGCCCCTTTATGTAATTTTTTTGAAGAGTCTATGAAAAGGCAATGTTGCTTTTCCCATTGCTAAATTTCCCCATAGCAACCAACCTCTGGTCTATTGGTCTTGCTGTACATAATTAATTTTGTCTGTCATCATCTGATCCCCCTTCCCACATCACTTGCTCCTTATACCACTGAAATTACAGCCATTGTTTAATTTCTTCTGATCTGTAAAATATCGAGAGAAAGTATCATTTTCCCTTCAAGATCTGTCCCGACCAAAACGTATGTTTGATGTGATATACTTGGACTCACAAATAAAACCACAGGTAAGAAAAACAAACCTACAGATACTTTGCCAGGTAAGCAAAGAAGGAAAGTAATGCTGACCTCTTCCCTGCTTCCCTCTTCTTATAACTAAAAAGGAAACTTTCAGAGGACTGAAAATCAGTGGCATATAGTTTAAGAGAGCAACTTTTCATTGCTGTGCTGATGCTTGAGGACCATAAAAAGGGGCTAACAGAGAGAGGGACCTCAGCTTCCTGAGATGATGTAAAGCCAACAGTGATTGTATTTGGTGGGGAATAAAGCGGGGGCTGCATTCCTGATTTTCCTCACATTGTGCAGTGTGTGCTCAGGGCTGCTGCTTCCTCCTGAAGCACGGTGGCTCCAGTGTATGCCAAAGGCCTGATGGACTGTACGCAGGGATCGTGAAGGTCTGTCAGGTCACGCATTGAGTGCTGAGGGCTTCCAGTGTAGTGAGTTTTTACTGCTTGGAGTCCATAAAAATGCCTTCATAAAAATTGGCATAACATTTGGGCAATGCTCCAAAATAAGGGCAAAGCAAATCCTCCTGAGCTGAAAAGCTGTATTTTAGCTGTATGTGACCACTTGTGCATTAACTCTACACCTCTGTCTTTTTCACTGCTTCACTGGATTCCCCTTTTATTGCCAATTACCAGCGCTTTCCTCTCCACTTACCCCAGTGAATCATGCCTCTTTTTCTTTTATTGGCTGATTTCACTTCCCCATATTCCACTTGCCTTTATTTTGTCATCCCATCTTTCCTCTGGTGCCTTACCAAGATCCTTTGCCAGTTAGAGTGCTCTTTTCATTAGCAACATCCAACACTCGTCTTCCAGCAGATGAGCCTGGAAGAGGCCAAGGCAAGTTCAGGAATGGCAATCCAAGTGCACCGGCAAAACAGACAAAACCAGCACACATGAATCAGTACGCAGTTTTGCCACCAAAATCTGGACCTGAGAACAAGAGAATGTTAGTAATCAGGGGAGATGGAGTATTTTTGGCAGCATAAGGGAATGAGGTCTAGTCAGGGCTTTCCAGGTACTTGCAACATACAGTTTTATTTCCAAGAGCTTTGTGAAAAGAAGATACTGAGGAGGTAATGTGGGCAGTCTGTGGTGATGCATGTCTGTCTACAGGGGGACAAGAGTGATTTTCTAGACCATGTTTACAATGGCCTATCTATCAGTTCAAGGAGCAGTCTGCTGCCCTTAGAGTAGCCTGAGCTGGTATCCAAACACGGCGGATGGATTTTCCTCTTGTAAATGCTTATTTGTTTCCAACAATGGTTCCACCAGACACCAGTCAGCCTTGACCAGGCTAAATTCACTCAGCAAGTACCTCAACTCAATCACTTGTTTTTGGATTGTCTGAAAAAAAAAAGAAAGAGAAAAAAAGAAATCCCAGGAAAAGTGAACATTTCTGAGAATGATGGTTGTTTGCTATTTCACTTCAATTTTATATGAACTATTTGAGTTGGCTACAGTAGAGCTGCCAGGTGGCTAAACATGCCGAGTGAGTGTGGTCAGTGCTTGGGACATGCACTGTGCTCAAGGCATCCAAAAACTTATTTCTGACCTTCATTTAGTCTGCCAATCACTGCAGGCTGCCCTTACATCACATTTTTCACTAGCCAGTAACAGATTCATAGAAGTTAGGGATGGAAAAGACCCGTTAGGTCACTCAGTCCGTTTTCCCCCCTCCATCCCCTCCATTCCCTGAAGGTCAGCCCAGGGCTGTTCCCTACAGTGTATTTTCTAGTGCTTTGTCCAGTCTTATTTAAAATGACTCAAGTGGTAGGGCTGCCAGCAGCTCCCTCTGGGAGCCTATTCCACAGTCTAATGGGCTTCATTGTTAATTTTTTCCTGATTTCTAGCCTAAAATATCCCTTTGCTAGTTTTGTCCCATTACCCACTTGCACCACCATCAACAGTTCCTATCCTTCCTCCTTGTTCACAGTGCTAGTACTCCACATTGATCAAGTACCAGTTAGCTGACAATTCAAAAGTGTTTTGTAAAAAGTGAGTGCTATTGCTTCCTTCATAGCCAGTACAAAAAGAAGTTAAGGAGCTGGGAGAGAAAGTGAGTGATGACTAGAACCAGACACAGAACGCACGTCTCCTAACTTGTTTCATGGCCTTTGTAGATAAAAGCCTGTTCTCACCTCTCCAGTCAAATTTATATGCAGGGAGTTGAGAACGAGCAGAGAAGAGAAGGGTGGATCAGGGGTTTTGATGCTGATCACAGCAATCCCTTGACATTTCACTTTATTGAAGTGGTGACTGGGAAGAAGGCTCAGAAACTTTTTCTACTCCATCATTTTCTCCAGAAAGATGTCTTATTGCTGTTTGGACTTAGCAATATTCAGGACATTTGTTTTGAATGGGTTGAGGCAGGTTGCCAATGTATTCTGACGAGATAACGTACCAAACCAAATTTCTGGATGTAAACAGATACCGTAGTAGTCTGACTCCAGCTCCAAGCTTCACAGCTGGGTCTTGTCTTTAATGATACATTGAACCAAAATCCCAGCTCCAAACAGGAACAGTATCAGATATGGATTATGAGTCTTGAACCTCTGTCTTGTCAAAGAAGAGATGCTTTTTCAAATACCCTTCATCAAGTGTTTTCAAAATTACTCTCTGACTTTTAGACCAAGTCTCATTACCTGAGAGACCTTTGTGAAGGTGCTTACTGAGTCAAGTTAAATTGCAAATATATAATAACATGGTTCTAGCTTTATCATAGCTCTTATATTAATGCTCTTTGAAGCAATCTGACATGGCATGGGCCCAACCTGCAAGGTCCCTTGAGGACTGGGCCCTCAGAAACTAGAGATGGAAGAGACCTACAGGATTAGATCATCCTGTTCATTCCCCCGCCAATACAAGTCTGTTCCCTACGGTACATTTTCCAGTGCTGTGTCCAGCCTGATCTTATTTTTAAATGATTCATATGATAGGGTTTCCTCCAGTTCCATTGGTGACTGGATGGTTGCCAGAACAACTTTTTTTTTCTTTTTTTTTTTTTTCTTTTTCTTACTTTGACTTTATATCTTTGGATTCATCCAGAATTTTGAGGTCTGCAATTTGTACTGAGCATTAACTGACAGTAGACTGAATAACTACAGAGAAAACTTTACGGACTTTATCCCAGTTTCTTGAGACAAACAAATCCCTGAAAGAAGCTCAGTGAGACTTGCAGGGAAGAGTGTTGTTTCAGTGACTCGTAAGACTAGCCCATCAATGAACATCCCCTGTGAAGGACAGATGTAGGTTTGTTTCAAAACACCTATCCAACCTTTGCACTGACATCAGTTGTAAGGCAGACACTTTTATCCATGCTTTTGAACTTTCATGGATGGTGACTGGGATTGCTTTCTTCTCTGAATTTACACTTACAGTCTGAATTTCATGGGAGTGTGCTGGGCCAAAGATTAAATCGTGCTGGCCAAGGAGTGTGGAAGCAGCAGGACTGGCCAGGTACATTACTGTGAGCATGGCCACTTGCTTTGCCATTCCATGTCGTAAACACTTTGCTTACTTACCATCACATACTGTTTGCCCTCACAGTCGTGCACACTCTTTGGAGTCCACGGATACTGTAATTTGTGCCCTCAGTATCCCATCTTTAACAAAGAATAAATTACTGTCTCGGAAAACAGTTGGGATGAGCACTACAAACACGTTTCCTGAGGCCTTCAGTACCCATCTGTGGGCAGCTGCTTTCTCAAATGGACAAAGGCTCAGTAAGCATTGATCCCTCTAGCCCAGGAAAGAACTGAAGTTCTAGTAGCAAGATTCCCACTGTTCAAGGGCCAAGATTTCACCCCTTGTACTTTCTACTCCTTTTGAACACTGTTTCTCTGCTTCACCTCCAAAATTCTTTATTTTCCTTTTCCAAGATGCTTCATTCTGAGGGTGGGGTGCAACCTCTGCCTTCAGGAACTGGTGCATGTATAGCTGCAGCTATGGGTAGATAAAGCTTAAAGATAACATTGCCAACAAGAGCTTGATCTGGAGCTTCAGTCATTTCTGCAGTATTATCTTCAGGCTGACGGATTCCCTGCAAAGGACACTTAAGAAAAAAAAAAAGGGGGGAAGGGGGAAGGAAGGGGGGGGGGGAGGGATTTGGAAACTGTATATAAACAACCAGAGAAGGAAGGCAAAGAGGTGGTGGCCACTCTGAGCCACCTCCTCAGGGAACACAGCAGGCCAGAGTCCCTAAGAGCTTTCCTACCCTCCACCACAGAGCCATGGTCTTCCTCAGCGGGATGGAGTTACCTCCAGTGATAGGGCTCAGTTGTCCATCCCTTCACAATAGGCCCTGAAACACTGGGCCTAGAACTATTTCCACCTGGCCTATTTAGGATTAATTTTAAATTGCCAGAAATCACACATCACTGAGGGACAAACTGTACTCTGGTTTGATTAACCTTAGGAAAAGAGCTGGGTTTTCACCAGCATTGTTATTTACTTTTACTTAAAAGAGTGGCAAAACCTATTTTTTTTTTTCTTTCAGCTAGCCAACTGCAATAGTCTTATCTAATGAAATCTAACAGCACTTTATCTTCTTGCTTGTCTTCTCAGAGATGTCTACATGTGGTTCTCATTCTTCTTACCCGTGGGTTTTTCTTGGAGCTTGAAATAATTTGTCTATCACTGTTAGACCAACACTGATTTTTGTCCCGTTTCAGAGGGATCCAGACTGCTCTGGATAGTAGAGTGACTTCCAATATGTGACATATTTTTTTTTTTTTTTAAATATTATTAGTTTTTAAATTTAATAGCTAAAATATGTGACCTTAAAATAGGGAACTGCTGTTCTAGAAACCTATTGTCTTTTTTCTTATGTAGAGGAAAAGGTCATGGGGCAACCTGTATTGGCTTTAGCAGAAGTAAAATTATGGTTCTAAATACTCTGATCTGGAGATATGATGTACCATTACCAAATTATCTCTAGAATAAAAGTGTTATTTATTTAGGTTGAAATGGAAGGCTGACCAGAAAGTAAATAATGTTAATTCTGACACAAATTAGCCAAAGCAAGATGAACAGAAAGGAGTAGAAATCTAAGCTGGAAAATTGGCATGGATGAATTTATTCCAATTCTTTCCATAGTGCAGGTGATTCTAGATAGTTTCAGCCTGCAGTATATTTTGTAATAACCTGTCTCAGTGAATACATTCAGTGTTGGTGTCTGCAAGGGTAAGTTGTGTGGTCATCAATATGGTGTGGGATACAACTTCAGATCTCCTTCCTTCTCCCCTGGAAACCTACCACTCCTTCAACAGTGTTAAGATTTCACAGCTGAGATCACATTTGTGTTATTTGGCTTTTCTGTGTGTAAGAAATAAATCACATTCATTCACGTTTTTATTTTTTTCCCTGCTTAAACTAAATTCTGAATGTCAATCACTACTGTAGACAGACAGGAGATAAAAAGGTGATCCAGTTTCACATTTACACGACACAAAACAGAGATAACCCTTTTTTAAACCATCCCACACAGCTTAAATTTAACAAGCTTCAGGGTAAAGTGAACTGAGTATTTATTTTATCTGGCATGTAACTGATTAAAGTGAATGTAGTTTTGGTCTGTTTAATTATAGCACTGCCTGTATTGTAGATATGATGGGTTGCAAATTTTCTGTCACAATTTTTTTTGAATGGAAGTTTTGCTTTTGACAAAGAAATTCACAAGGTTTCTCTGAAGACATTCTGGCTGAAAACTGAATTTGTTTCATTTTTCAATTTTTGATGAAAAGTCAAAATTTTTCATAGTGAGAAAGGAAAATTCTGAGTAGCTTTAGCATGAGGTGTTTTATAGATAGGCGAGAAATAATCTTGCCTCAAAGGGAATATAATATAACTGACAAAAATCTAAGAAATTTGGGTAAGTAATTTTGAAGTTATGAAAGTTTAAATTCATCAGCTTTGCATGTGTTTATTAGAACATCTCCAGTGATGTGTTTTTAATGCCTCTGTTTGGGATTACCCATTTGAGAACATCTCATTCCAATCGCAAAGTCCTTTTCCATAGTGTTTAATGTCAGTAGAGACCATGAGATCATCTAGCTTGGCTTCCTTATGTATAATTCAGTTAACCCCTCTTTGAACCCAATGCTTATGATTGGCTGAATTGCAGATACCAAAAAAACACCTAAACTTTGCTTTTAGACAGTCTGGCTTTTTCATTTGTTGTTTCTTCTGTTGTTCAAACTAGCTAAGCATTAAATTATTTAAACATTCAACTGATAATGTGTTGGTTTGGCTATTGACAGTAGTTATCCTTGTGTATTATCCAGTAGATTGAAGATTCATTGCAGTGGCTTTGGTCTCACCAAAGAAAAAAGGGGAATTTAATCTTTCTACAAAACATCCCCTTAAAAGCTTTAAAGATTTCCCAGTTCTGCAGCAGCACTTTTAAAATATTTTATTTTATTTTATTTTATTTTATTTTATTTTATTTTATTTTATTTTATTTTATTTTATTTTATTTTATTTTATTTTATTTTATTTTATTTTATTTTATTATTTTATTTTTGCCACAGCATGATGCTGGGACTTCAGCCTGGCCACCTCTGGCTTTTAAATCCATCTAATAATTGCTGCTTGACCAGAAGACCATTCCTGTTTTGTAGGAACAGCCCATTATTTTCTTAGTTATTTGAATTTATGAATTTAGGAAAAGAAGTTATCTGAATAGACCCTCATTACCTAACAGTTCAGATCAACCTGGTTGTCCTCCCCACTTCCACCTGCCATTCCAACTGTCTTTACGTCATCCAGAAAAATTATCAGCAGTAATTTTATATTTCCTTCTAAACATTTGAGGATAATATAGCACAAGTCTCATGTTTATAGCCATTATTTTGTGACCTTCCTACAAACAGCCCTATTTAGTGACACTACTTACAAATACTTTGAGGTATATCAGTTAGCTAATTCTCAATATATTTTGTATGCAGTTTCTTAGTACTATATACTGCTGATTTTTATATCAGAATGTTGTGTGGTACCAAGTCAAACAGCCTATAAAATTTTATTACATCTACACAGTTACATTTATCCAAAAAAAACTTCTCAGAGAATGAACTCAAGTTTGTTTAAGCAACACTATTTTCCATAAAGTATTTCATGTTGTCTGGTATTCATTATATTATTCTGCTTTATTTTGTTATCAGTCAAAATCCACATGAGCCTTTTTATTTTTGTTTGAGGTTGATGTCAAGATCAGTATTGTAACTCTGGTAGGTACAGTTTGCCCCTCTCAAATGTTTGCACAAGATGATCATTCGTCTAGTATTTTCAGACTTTGATATTCTAGGATTTAGTAAAAATAAGCAAAAACTGACCAGTGATTTCTTTAGGCAAGTTCTTTAGGATACTTGGGTTCAAGTTATCCAGACCGATGGCTTTAAAACATGTGTCCTTAGTAGATATCATTTCATTCCCTCTTTTGAACAGGTGAAATACAGTCTAATCATACTTAGTTGATTAAAACACATTGTTGTCGTCAAACAACAGCCCCACCCCCAGATATTTTTTACTGTCTTTTTTTTTTTTCATTACTACTATTTAGAATTTTGCCTTTGTCACTCAGAAATCTGCCTTAATTTTCTATGATATCAATATATATAAACTTCTGACACCAGCTTTTGCCAACAACTTTTTTCTTTAGGATCTTTTACATTTTTTATATACTCTCTACACTTTACAACTACTAATCTGTACAGTTTGATCTGTGTTTGATATTTTTTCCTATTTCTTGAATAACACTTCTGAAATTCTTTCATTCAATATATCACTAAACCAAGTTGTTTTCTTTTTTGTTGATCATATGATGCTGTCTGGTCATCTAAAAGGTTCTTGAAGAACTCTGCATTGTCTTTCATATTTTTGCCTATGTTTTTCCTATTAGAAAAAATCTCTTATAATTTTTCCAGTGTCAGAATATGTTTGGAAGTAACCAAGTATTTTTGTTATTTGGACTGTACTGAGTTTGCATACATGAAATAGAAACTGGTCATGACCTGCAGTTTCTAATCAAGTACTGTTTTACTGTTCAGAATTCAATTCATCTTTATCCATCATAAAGTTACCACATACAATTACCTCATGGATTTGTTTCCCATTAACAGGCAGGTGCTTTGTCATTCCTTTTTTTCCTTTGACATTTCTGATGGCTCACAGCTTTCTGCCCTTTCTCATCAGAAACTTCCTTTGGACCTTGCTAGTTTTGTTGACCTATCAATGTTCAGGATCTTGCACTTCTGACATATTGAAATACAGTCACAAGTTATCAGAGATCTTAGTTATCTTATTTATCTGATTAACCAGCATAACTTATAGTTTAAAAAGTTTTTTTTTTTCTTTTTTTTTTTTTCTTTCTTTTTTCTTTCTTTCTTTTTTTTTTTTTCCTGTTATGGTTGATATGGACTGCAACTCCACAGACTGAAAATTCCCATTTAAGGCAATGCACTTGGTCAACAAGGGAAACCTATATTTAAGATGTCTCTGTTAAGTCTGTTGGGTCTTTCTGTTGAACAAAGTACAGAAACCTTTACATTCTACCAGATGAAGCAGGAAGATTTATGAATACAACAACAAATAATTCACAGGCTTTAGAAATAACAAAAACAAAAGCTTCCTATAATTAATTATTGAAGTGCTAAGATTGAGTAGATGGTGCTCAGAAGGTATGACATTCCAGAGCTCGAATTGTTGCAGATTAACCCTGTTGCCTGCACATATATATTTTCTTTTCTAGTTTCTCCTTACATGCAAACTTTACTGTCATCATAACTGTACCATATTAAAGATGCATGATGTGTAACATAACCAGGTGGGAGTTCAATTGACAAAAAAACAATTTCAGTGCTTCCAGGTAATGAGATTTTGGGTTCAAAGATTTGGGGGTTGGAAGGGGGCCACTGCCCCAGCCTGTCTGGCCTCCCATGTGAAAGAGGCCACCAAATGCCAGGCGGCAGTTTTGCAGTGTGGGGAACTGGGATTATTTTACACTTATACAAGTGAATGATACTGTGGCTGCTAACTTGCCGTTGAACTACTACAGCATGTCACTTAAACATCCAATCTACATTTAAAGGCTCCAAACGATGATGAATTTACCACTTCCCTGGGTAGTATGTTCCAGTGATTAATTACTCTCTCACTGTTAGGAATTTATGTCCTATTTTCAGTTTACGTTTTTCTACTTTCCACTTTCAGCCAGTCTTGTAGGGCCTTTCTCTGATATGGCTATGGGGTTGCCCATGTTATGCTTCTCCACTTCAGAAGCTTTGAAAACTGTTTTCTCTTTCTCTGAGGGCCTAAACTGATTAAACTTTTTTACATTTCTCCTTAGAAGATGTGTTTTCCAGAACCTTTCCAACTTTTGGTCTGTTTTAAAATGCAAATTCCAGAGCAGGACTCATTGCATAGGGTTCTCACCAAACAGTGTGGAGGCAATATTTCTATGTTTAACCCAAAGCATTCCTATTTTTAGCATGGAATTAAAGTGATTTTTTTTTTCTTCTCACTGCTTTTCTTTTGCTGCTGTATCTGTCGCAGACCACAATCCCTGTAGCAGATTTCCTGTGATCCACAGTCCACCTCTGAGGTGTCAATCTTTCTGCTGTGTATACCCCTGCAGTTAACAAAGGTCGTTCTTGTGGCAGAATTCACTTCATTACAGCAAAAGTAAATAAAGCCTGTCACCACTCTAGCAGTGAGTGTAGGTGCTTACCTTGGAGCTGAGCAGAGTGGGTAAATATACACTGTCTTTAAAATGGCATGAATAGCCAACTGGATCCCATCCATGCGAGTGCGTCAGAAAGAAACTGTAACAGTCTATTGTTTCACTTGTGCCTGCATCTGTGATGATTGCCTGATACAAAGAAGAAAGAGCAATTATCAAAGGCAGCTTTTCAGAGTAACTTTACATATGGGACGCAATTACAGTGTGAAAGAACACTGGCTTCGTAGTGACAGACAGTGACTAAGAGATTTGATTACAAGGGAGCTAACTGCCAAAATCACATCCAGGAAAAAAGTGTCGGGGAAAAAAGCATTCAGGCTGGCCTGCATTTTTGTCAACCCACAAAAATGGATTTGGGTATCAGCTCATGTCCCTCAGACACCTTGGTTGGAGCCTGGAGCATGGGACTGGTTGGAGGCATTGTATACCCACATCTCACCCAGCTTTGGAGCTGCTGAGAAATGTGGTGCCACATGCTTGTCCCGCTCCAAATCCAAAGCTGCCTGGGGCCTTGCTAGCTAAGGGCCCTGCACTGAAATTGCTAGCCAGGGGAAGGGACTAGACACTGACAGTTTTCACAGCTGACCCCTGGGCCTCCTCTCTGTCCCTGTTTCAACCACTGCTCTATATCTGCGTCCTTCCTAACTGAAGTGATGGAGGACTCTGGGTTTAAGTTCCTGTGCTTAAATACCCAATACAGTTTTAAGTGCTTGCAAAACCATGCCCATTGTCTCCTGGGTGCTGGCATTACCTGAAGTCTGGCCCTTGGTATTTAAACTGCCAGTTATTTTTCTCTGAAGAGATAACTCTTCTGAACAGTGTATATCATCTCCTCTGTCATCTTGGCTTTACTCTGAGCCCTGAAGGTCCAGGACAAAAACACCAACACATCCTCGGGCCTCTCTGGGCCTACTGTTCATTCCCTAAATCACCTCAAAGGGAGTCCATTTCTCCATTTTCAGTGCACCTCATGGTGTGCCTCCAAGCTACCTCTTGGACTCTATATCCATTCCTTCTTGCCTGACATTTCCTTTTGGCCTCTTCTTTCTGCTCTTCTCCTGCTTTTTCTTGATGGTTCCCGGACTTGCTGTAACAGACTCACTTCCAAAAGCTTTTGCACTTTAAATTTACTAGTGTCCCCATTTATTTTTATTTTGCCCCTAGCCTTAGTTGTTAACATTCAGTTTGATGACAAAAGTGGTGGGATGGTGGTTAGGGGAGTAATAGGTAGCTGGAGCAGGTCTGGGAGTGGGAGAGATGAAGCTGGAGGAGATGTGATGGCACTTGGGGGCTGGGAATGATTAATGGAGCTTTCAAGGAGTGTGGCTACAAACCTGTGAGGGATCAGAAGTGCTGTGGGGGGCTGAGACCATCTGGTTCAAGGTGAAAACCTTCTGTTAAGTTGCCAGTTTGGCCTCTGTCATATGCCAAGCAGCTCTCCTACACACAGTTTGGTGTGGAAAGCCAAAGCCCTAATTTATTTTACTGGTATGGAGATAGTCCTGGTCTCAACGCAGCCCTGCATATGCTCTGTGCTCGTGCCTCACCAGTTGGGAACTGCCGGCTCTGCTAATGCTCTCACTTGTGTCTGCCTTGGCTGACAAATCGCTCACGCAGAGTTGTGGCATCTTTACGCCCTGTTTTAATACTGCTACTTGTCAGTGGATACATGAGTCAGTACATTGTCAGCTGCATCCTGCCGTTCTCATCTGGGGCCCAGTCTCCAGGCTCTGATCTGCAGTCTATGCTGAAAAAGACAGCAGTCCTTATTGTTTCCTTTTCCATGTGCCTGCCACTGGACTGCAAGAGATTTCAGATATTTCATTTCACTACGTGCTGTTTTTGCTTTCCAATGTGTTTCCCAGGTTGGCTCCTAATGAACAAGCAGGTCAGGTTCTAACTCACTTGGGAGACGGAAGAAGGTGTCCTCCAGGGCATGTGCTGCTGCACTGTTCTCTCTCTTCATAATGGTATTTGCGTCTGACCTGGTGCTGCGGTTTCACTGAGAGATGATGCTGATCAAGGTGTGAGCTCTGAAAGATGCACCCCCTCTCCCTACATCCCCTGTCCCAGGCCAGGGACTGGATCACCCCAGGATGAGCAACTGCAAGGGCTCCTCTGAAAGAAACACAACTGTACACTAGACTTCTCAAACAGCAAACTTTGGTGGGCTGGATATCCATGTGGTGTTTCTCTTTTTTCTTTTTCTTTCTTTCTTTCTTTCTTTCTTTCTTTCTTTCTTTCTTTCTTTCTTTCTTTCTTTCTTTCTTTCTTTCTTTCTTTCTTTCTTTCTTTCTTTCTTTCTTTCTTTCTTTCTTTCTCTTTCTTTCTTTCTTTCTTTCTTTCTTCCTCTCTCTCTCTCTCTCTTTCTCTCTCTCTCTCTTTCTCTCTTTCTCTCTCTCTTTCTCTCTTTCTCTCTTTCTTTCTGTCTTTCTGTCTCTCTCTTTCTCTCTTTCTTTCTCTCTTTCTCTCTTTCTTTCTGTCTTTCTTTCTCTTTCTTTCTTTCTTTCTCTCTTTCTTTTTCTTTCTTTCCCTCTCTCTTTCCCTCTCTCTCTTTCTCTCTCTCTTTTTCTTTCTTTCCCTCTCTTTCTTTCTTTCTTTCTTTCTTTCTTTCTTTCTTTCTTTCTTTCTTTCTTTCTTTCTTTCTTTCTTTCTTTCTTTCTTTCTTTCTTTCTTTCTTTCTTTCTTTCTTTCTTTCTTTTTCTTTCTCTCTCTCTCTCTCTCTCTCTCTCTCTCTCTCGTTCTCTCGTTCTCTCTCTTTCCTTCCTTCCTTCCTTCCTTCCTGGTCAATTATGCACAGAATATCTTAAGAACAGTTTAAGGAAATAGTGTTTGGTTGGGGGATTTCTAGAAATGTAACATCTATCTTTTGTTTAACACTTTTGTTTTCCTTATTTTATGTGCCACAAATATTCTATGCTCACAGTTTACAATATGAAGCATATTTGTGGGAAATGTTGGTAATTTAGTCTCTAGTACACACTTGTGCTGCTTTGTGTTCCATTGACATTTTTCTTTTGAGTATCTCATGCCACTTGGAAACAGTAATATTGTCATTTCATGCTATATGCTGAGTTTTGGATGGAGTGGCAGTTTTTCGTTCCTGTCTTCTTTCACAACCAGCAGATTAGATCCGGAAAACACACTTTATATTCTGCTAATGGAGGAGGAGTGAAATCTTGGTCCAAATGAAGTCAGTGGCAAAACTCCCATTGACTTCAGTGGAGATAGTATTTCACCCCATCTTGTGTTGCCTTGCCTAAAAAAGGAAAAGAGACCTGATCCAAAGCCTATTGTAGTCAATGGAGAGGTTCCCAGCGATTTTAATGGGTCTGTATTTGGTCCAGCATGAGGTTATTCAGTCACCTCCAAATTTTACAGGGATATAGCACTTGTGTTCCTTTCTCCAAGGACTAATAACCTTTCCCTGAGTTAGACAAATTTCCATGCATTTCTTCCTCTGAAGCATATGGGTGTACTAAGAAGTTTTTTTTTTGTTTTTTTTTGTTTTTCCTCCTTTTTCTCCAGTGTTCCTTTTCAGACATTGGTTTGCCTTTTGGTCATTCTAAATAATCACAAAACAAATCAGCACTGAACAATGACCAGGATATGTACATTTGGCTTTATAGATTCCAGTTCCATGAACTTTGATTTAATAAACTTACCTCTCTTTGTAGCAGAAAGCACAAAACATAAGTGGATTGGTGAACTTGAAACCTGGTTCTGATTCCATCCTACATTTAAAAGCTAAATTTGAGTCTGATAAAGTTTTAAAAATATTGGTAATATGAAAAAGATGCTTCACTTTGTATTTTTAACCTTCTTTCCTATTAAAACTGTAAACAGTTTTGTATTATTGCAGTGACTTCTTCTCTCATTTACTCCAGTGTAAATCCAGAGGAATGTTTCTGAGGAGAGCTGTTCTGCCTCTGCTGTTTGGTGAGCAACAAGAGTCTTTGACAGGCTGCTTCTGCCTTCCTCTTCCTCCTTTCACTGTTTGGGTTTGCTAACTCTGGGCAGAAGGTGTTGTTGGCAAAGTAGAGCAGGGGAGAGCAATGGGAAATGTCATTAAATGATACATTGTTTTTTTGCTGATAGTCACTGTCTTGGTGTTGTCAGGATCTAAGTGCTTGTGATACAACCAGAATGATGTGGGCTAAAAAAAGTCTTTCTGGTGGTTTCTGTTTACTCCTCCAAAATCTCAAAATATGACTATTTATTTTAATTTTTCATTGGAAGAGAAACAAAACCTCAAACATTTTTGTGAATAGCTTTTTGTGGGTTGAAACATCTGTTTTCACCTCACATGTCAAGGTCTGATTTGAATCTTTCCAATGGTTTTTGATAAGGCAGATGGACTATGTCTCTCTCTCTCTGTCTGTCACACAGAGTATATCTGCTTTGGATTTCAGAAACATTGGTGTCCAAACTTCTGTTTAAATTTAAAGAAATTTTATAAAAAATGTTTTGTTCCACTTCAGATGTTAGCTTTAAGCTAATGTGTCTGAATAGTTGAAGGAACACTGGGTTTTTGATTAAATATCCGTAGTTCGTTTTCTTGTATAATAAAATTATTTTCAGTGGATAATTGACTTTTTTACCAAATATCACTCCAAAAGTGAAAATATTCTGTAGAAAATCTTGCCTTTTCCTAATTTTTCCCCTTCCACATTTTTCTACCTAGTTTTCCCAATAGTAGTCTATAAAAATAGTGAGGATCTAAGGAGGTATTTTAGGTTTTGAGCTAAATCAATATTTCTTGTTCACTTTTTATGCCAAAGAAGGATATAGTTCAGCTGTCTTTTGGCTGTTGGATTTTTGTATGGTTTATTGATCTAAACATATTGATCTAAACACACACCTATAGTTTGTGCATCTAGCCCAGCTGCATAGATCTGAAGCTGAATGTGTAAAATTGAAATATGTGAATATTTCAGCTCCCAGATAGGGTATTAGGCATCTCCAGCTACCCTGCTGGAGTGTCTATTGTAGCATAAGATAAATTGCTTCTTGGAGGTGGCTACTTCTCTCTTTGACCCTAAAGAGAATTTAGGGATTAGTTCAAGCATAGACATCTGACTTTCAGATTTTCAGCTGTGGCAGCTGAATCCTACTCAAAGTCCATGGAACTGTTAATTGGCTTCCTGGGAGAATTAGATTATATCTTCCACCTGATGAAATGCTTCCACCTGATGAAATGCTTCAACCTGATGTAAATTCTTCTAAACACGAAATTGCAGACTAAAGATCCTTTGTGCTTTATGTGGTTTCTTTTCAGAGATAAGCATACAGTCTTTATGCCTACTCTATAAGCAAATTTTATACATGGTGGTTGCTTTCTTCTGCCTCAGGAAGATGGATTTTTTCTTGGGAAAAGTTGAAACCTGATCCAAAGTCCAAATCTCTTCATTGACTTCTGTGATCATGGTCATAAGCATTTAACATTTTTTTTTTATTATTATTTTTTTTTCCCAGCATGAAACACCCAAGGTGAATTTTTCCATTACTCAGAAGATGGAAGTTGTTGTTAAATATTAAGGACATTGCCATTTTAAAATGAAAAGTCATGCAATTAATTATTTTGGGAAAGTTTTTTCCCTCTTCTAGGCTCACATGTCTAGAAGTCAATAATTGCTCATTATTAAATGCACATCTGTAGGCAACAGGATTACATCAGAAATGAAAGCATTTTTTTTTTTTTTGTCCTTCACAGATTAGATCCTGGTTAGAAACCAATAAACAGAAAATAAGATCCAGTGAGAAATTATATTCATTTTTTGTTGTGTTGATCTTCTGTTTCTAATACTGCACGGAAAAAAAAAAAAGGTTAATATGTTGTTTTCTCCAATGAAAATCATCATTTTGTTCTTTTAAAATCTTTTAAAGGCAGAAGTTCCAAAAGCTTAGGGTGTATTTACATATTTTTAGCAGCTTTCTGTAGTTAATTTTTGTCGTGTTATCAGCACTACCTTCTGTAGTTAATTTGGCTTGTAGAAAGACGTGATTAATGGGCTTTTGCTATAGCATTAATTTTCGGCCACAACCCCTTCTTGCCCTCTGGTATTACGTTAATTACTGGAAAAGAACCGTGAAATCGCGTATGGCACAGAGTTGTGGCATGGCAAAGAACAACAATCAGAACTGAGGTTATGAGATGTGTCCAAATGGGAGAATGGGGAAACATCTGACCTCACAAACAATCAAAAATGTAAGGGGTTTTAGTGATTAGTCACTTCTAGTTTATTCTGGACAAGCGTTCTATTTTACTGCTTTCCAATGCCAATGGTAGCTTTCTGGTTGGTCTGAATAAACTTGCTGCACTTTTTCGAAGTCCTTGAGAGGACACTTGTACTTAGGAAGCACTTATCTCAGCAGCTTGTCTCCCTGATCAGACTGCTGTAAGGGCTGTTGGTTCTTGATCCCAAACCCACACATGTCATTGCAGTGATTTAAGCTTTAGATCTTCCCTGTTCTTGTGGAGACAGTAGTCCTAAAATGGTTACCCTTGGAGAAATGATTTGCTGTATGAAAAAATCAACACTAGTTAGTTATGCTGTGAGAAAACTGCTAGAGCAGCAAACAAGATAATTTAGTGATGAGACCAGAATTATTATTTGTTACTACCAAAATAAATGCGAATGTAAGTCTCAGCAGAAAAGAGAAAGATTTTCCTTCATGAGGGAAAATATTGCAGTAGCCACAATTAGATTTGTCTGAAAGATTTCATTAGGTAAATATCCACTTCCTCACCTGAGCATTACTTTAAGTAGAGTTAAGGCTGCAATGTTTCCCTATTTATATAAATGTTGCCAAAAATGTTAAGAAGCTTTGACTCCTAGGGTGGGCCTTTCAAGGTTAAGTAAGGAGCAGAGTTTGAGAGTGAGTCTCAAAGCCACTTCTGAAATAGGTGTGTGTTCAAAGTTTGTGGTAGTTACACACCCTGGATTTACAAATAAAGATACTCGGCACCTAAGTTTCTCATCTTGCAGATGCTGGAGTAGCCCAGGGAATTCTCAGGCCAAGAGGACACACTTAATCCCATAGATGTGTTCTGGCAGTCTGGCCATAAGCAGCCACACAGCTGTCACAACCAGTTCAACTAAAGAATACACAATGAAGATTGTGCTGCCTACTGCTCCTCATTTATGACCAGTGAGAGTAGCCAACCATGTTGTGAGTGACCAAGCCTACATCACATTGGGTCTTACATCTCCATTCCATGGAAATGTTGTACCCACCGGGCTGCTTGGGAAAGGGGAAATATTTTGAGACTGCTGCTAGAGGCAGAAAAAGATGCCAGATTCAGAAGGAATAGATTAAAGTGGGAACAGAAAGCAGATGGTGTACAATGCTCTTCTATGAACTGTTGCAATGGTTTGTGTTGAAATTCATAAGTAGTGGACAAGACCCAGGACTCCCCTCACTCCCTCCCCTCCCTCTTTTTTTTTTTTTTAATTTCACAAGAATACCCTATTAAATATGTTGTAGAGTCATGTCAGTTAGTACCCACACATAGCTGTCCCCACACAAGGTACCAAAATTCAAGGTGCCTGGGTGTGATTTGAGCAGTAGGGGTCAAGCTGGTTGTCATGTTAGCACAAAGGGTGATAGTCCCTGGCTGTGTGGAAGGAGTGGTAAGGGACTATGCAGTAACATCAGGCACTTGACAAGGCCTGTGACAGCCCTGTATGACAGCAATGATGGGCTCCCCCAGCCCAACCTCTTCAGGAGTGGCCTTGTGAGCTGATAAAGGACAAGTGTCACCAGCAGAGAGGAGGAGACAGGAGATTGAAGACAAAAAAAGTAGATATTGCACTGTGAAATGCTGGTTCTTTGTAACTTTTCCAGTTTAAGCACTAGACTTTCCTCTCTGAAGCCAAGAAGTTTCATTTCAGTCTCTCCCACTGATGATATAAGACTGCTGCATGACACATAGCCTTTATAAAGCATCAAACTTCTAGCAATATGATAGTTGTTTTTATCACAACGCTCCCAACACACGGCACATGCTGTTAATATGAATCTATCTTTCAGCAGCAGATATTTCAGGCACTGTTAGTAACATAATCTCATGATGTTGCCATAATAGAGTAAGCTGGAGATCCAAATCTTACTAGAGTGAATTCTTTCTTTGGTTGTTTTCCTATAGTTCTCCTTGGCTTCAGTGGGACACATGCCCACATACTCTGAATATGCTCAGCCTTATTAATCTTTGTACAGTGCTAGGTGTCTGCTAGCCTGAATTTAGGCCCTGAGGTATTGGAAGAGTACCGCAAGTCGGGGGCACCGTGTAGGAAAGGGGAGCAGCAGCAGGTCCAACAAAGAAATAAACTAGGATAGTAACAAGGTTGTGGTGCAATTTGTGCTCCTAAAAAGAGTGTATAACAAGATACTTGAAGGGAGATTCAGGGTGTAGCAAACTGAGGGCAGTGGAATCCCTGAGATCCCAGTGCAGTGCTCTGAGGAGAGCTTGTGCTGTGCTCAAAAGGCTACTTGTGTTAGTGTTGGCTGGAGAGTATGGCCTCAAATAGCCTAACTTTCTTGTGCAATTAGCCTTCTCCCTTTGCTGTGTCTATATTAGTAAGTTAGCTGTGCCAGAGGTCTTGCCTTGGCCCTGAACTCTTGTTGTTCCTATCCTTAAATTGTTAGAGCAGTCCTTGGCATGGTTTTGGCTTGGGCTTACTGAAAGACTCTCATACTATTCCTGGGCCTGGTTCAGGAGTTAGCCTGGGCCAATGACCATCCAAAAGGCTGTTTGGATGCAGCCTCCCTGTTTTAGAGGCCAGGAGAGTTTAATAAATACATGTGGCCATGTTATGACAGCATGATTTTGCTCCCAGGGACAGAGAACAGGGCCTGGAACTGCCTGCTTTATTGGTGGGAATGTAGTCATCATGTCTGAGAGCCTTCTGCAACTGTGAGGCTCTTGTTTCTTGTACTGTGATGCAAACAGCAGATGAAATAAGGCTGAGCCAGGCACTGATAACATTTTTTAAAAGGTCAGTTCTTCAAAAGTTATGTTTTTCTAAGTGAAGAGTGAAGCAGAGAAATTTAGACAACTGAGGAACTCAAAGAAAGACAGACATAGTATATTAGATGATTAAAATTTTGCATATATGTAGAAAATTAAGAAAGCTATGGAGAAATAAAAATTATCAGAAAGTCAATATATAAAAATTTGATAAACTATAAAAAAAGATAAACTACATCTGGAAGATCTACTGAAATTTCAAGTCACTATTGCCATTTAAAGCACTGTTAATATTCATATGAACATGTCTTAAAACTGTTAATAAAATACACATTTATTCCTGGTCTTTTCTGTGTATGCACTGTCTTCTGCTAGTAACCCCACTAATCTAAATGGATTTGATCTATTATCAGACTTCTGAATTGTGCTCCATGCATGCTTAAGAACTACTCTTATGTTTGATGGTGCAGTCCAGGTAAGTGTCATTATTATTATTATTTTTAAGATGAAACACAGAGCATTTTAATATTACAACTTCACTGAGTCCTCTGCATTTGTCATTCTAACACTCTGTGTAATCCTAATTAAGATATGTTTCTAGCATATGTCTTGGTTGCCCAAGTTCTATTTCTATATAACACAGCTTTATGTTTTGTTATTTGAAAAAAAAAATCACTAAAACAATCCAAACTGACTTCACTTCTGTGGCCTGAGAAAACATTGCTTTTGCAGCTCCCTGTGACTGCCAGTAGGGATACATTTATGCTGACAAAAGAATTCTAATACTTTAGATGCTTTATTTTTTTTTGGTCATTGCTGTATTACTTGAGTTTTACATCAAAACTCAGACCACTGTCTTGCTCTGACCACATTAAAGGTACAGTCATACTATGGTGTGGTCATCACAATTATAAGGTCTGTTCATTTATTGAGAACCTGGACATTAAATGTTGGAGAGATACTTCTGATGTGACAACAGCTGTGCCATCCTCAACAACTGAGGGTGCACTTGGTTTTGGCTATGGCATCTCTATCAGGCTTGGGGTGGTGGTGAGTGTGTGTATGCCTGTCAAGGTCGCTTTATGCTTTCACATTCAAATAAAATAAAACAAAGTATAGATTTCTCTTTCTCTCTCTCTCTCTCTCTCTCTCAAAACAGTCCTCTAAGAGTAGAAGTCAAGTACCAATTCTAGTAGTTTCTTAGAGTTTAAAACTTTAGTGGTGCTTCTAAGCCCTCCCTTTTCCTTTTTGCACCTCCTTGCCCTGGACAGCAGTCCTTTTGTAGACTCTGGTCTGAGTAGATCCAGTAAATCCAGATCATGGATCCCATGAGTGCTTCTGGGGGACACACTGGGTGTGCTGAGGCAGCAGAGATGGGAAGATGAGAACAGTATTTGTGGAGGAACCACCATTCTGGGTACGAGATGTGTTATACAGCAGCTCCACCACCTCTCTGCCCTGAGCTAGAAAATGCTGGTTGGTTTATGTGAATTTGGGTCAGCAAGCACTGTGGGGAGCTGCAGAATGAGAGAGGGGCCATGTCTGAGGTGCAGGCTGGGCTGGGGGTGCCATGGGCAACCCCCAGGAAACAACTTCACCAGGAGAGCACAACTCACACACCTGTGTTCTCAGCTCACACCAACTAACTTGAAGCAGAGCCCAAAGGAAGCAGCTGCATGTTGCTGATGGGAGTCCAGAGCACATCTTTTCCATGATACCCATGAGGCCCCAGACCAAGCAGTTCAGGGAATAAGATTTTTCCTTTCTGCTTCCTCATATCAAAGCTTATAATTCAACATTATGTTCTGCCACAGATCTGAACAAAGGTGAAGTTTAACTGGTTCCATACTGCATCTCCTCCAGTCAGTCAAGGGTTTAGCCTGAGCCTGTTTGCAAATAAATCAATGCAACAGAAGACTTTTCTCTTAAATACATTTAAGTTGGAGCTGTAAAAAAAAAAAAAAAGTGAGACATCACAGAACCCATTCAAAACAGCCTGTAGAGCTAATGTTTTCTTTTTTTCTTTTTTTCTTTTTCTTTTTTTTTTTTTTCAGAAAGAAATGAGGCTCAGAGAAACACCTATGAAGTGTAATTGTACATGACAGTCCATGTCAGAGTTCAGCAATGAAAACTGAAGTATGTCTTTCCCATTTTTATTTTATTTTATTTATTTATTTTTTAAGCTGAGAATCATGCATCAGCCTAATGAAAAACAGGCTTTTGTTTGTTTGTTTGTGTTTTGTTTTGGTTGGTAGGGGGGACATGTTCTTTTGTTCTCACCATTTTATGCTGGCTATGGTCTCTGAATGCTACCATTGCATTGACTTTGACAGATTCAGCTGGAAAAACAGACACATTTTGACTAGCGGTGCCCAAAAAACAGCTATGTTATATGATTCACTTTGCGGAGGAGGAGAATGGTTTGTTTAAATTACTGGCTGGTTTATGCCTAAAAGACGCCTGCTACAGAGGAGGTTTCACCTGCTAAATCTACAAAACCTGTTCTGTTTCTAAAGGGGTGTTTTTGACAGTTGTCACTTACGCATATGTGCTTGATAAATGAGCTGAGGTCTTCCTCATACACTTTGAGTTATAACCACACAGTGGTGCTATTAATTGTCTTTGCTATCAGTTTGGTCAGAAGTCATTGGATTCTCAGGAAAGCAGCACAGCTTTTCAGACAGAAACCTTGAAAAACGTGTGTTTCTTCCAGAGGAGAAGTGCAAATACTTTTCTCTTTAAAAGATGGTCTAAGTAAGAAGTCAATGAATGCTTTAAGACTTGTCTGTGTTCAAGTACTTTTAGCACGTGGTTTAGCTAATACAGTGTGTTAGATGGTTAGGGAGGGTAGAGGACATACTAAGAGTCAGAACTGTCAGGATTTTAGTGGACAGGGAATGATTATTCATTGTTTATCATGAAGCAAACATGAGATGGCTTCTGAGAAGGTTATAGGATGGCAAGTTCAGAGTAAACAGTGCATAGTTCAACTGCAGCATTTATAGTCCAGAAAGTTTATGTGAATTTAAAAAAGCAATTAGATGAATTCATGGAAAAAAGATATTCAACAGCTAATAGCATGAAGAAATAACCTCTGGCTTAGGAAGTTCTTATGCCTCTGATTACTGGCAGCAGGGAAGAAATGCCAAGAAAGGCATCAAGATTCATTTGCCCTGGGATTCTGGTCTTTCTCAGGCATCCTCTACTCAGAGTCCCAGATCAGTCTTTGGTTTGTGATGTTCTTGCAAAGACCATCAAAGACAATAAGCACAATAATGAATATAAACTGGTATTAAATCAAGTATAAATAAATTTGGAGTCCAACTTCGCCTAACATTGTTGATTTCGTGTTATATCTTATGAGCAGTTGGGCTTAACTTGTCTCAAACAAAATTCATGAAATAAATTTTCTTCATTTATCTTCTCCATAATTTTAGGTCAATACTGAATTCCTCCACATCTTTTAAACTCAAATGATTTGTAGTATTATTCCTTTGTTAAAATTATTACCTTGAGAGATTAATCACTTGGAATTCAAGTAAGGGTGAAAGAGTCTCTGTATAGTTCATGGCATTATAGTAACTAATTACCTGACAAAAAGGGTATAATATTGATGCAATTAGTAAGTTGCCTTTTTTTTTTTTTTGTTCTGATTATGAAAATTGCTTTAGAGTAATTTTCTTAAATGTCTTGTGAAGAAGAATTTGTCTTTCTGATATAAAGAATGGAGAAAGCATTCTATAATAATGGGTATCGAGTAAATATTACAAGGTTCACAAAGTCTTTAAGTGGTGTTAACTAGTACTCAAAAGGTCTGACTCAACAAATCTTCAATTAGCACTCCAACTAGTTCATATACTAACATATCCTACTTATCCCTTACTTCTTACATGCATACATATATAGGCATCCACATGTGTAAACACACAGACATATTTTTATTCATACAGTATATGTGTATATGTATATGAATGATATATTAATGGTATATAAATTGCAAACCTGGAAAGAATATGAAAAAATATTACATATTACATATGACAGTGGATGACACTTCCCCTCAACATATAAAAGGACTTTTGTAATTAAAAGTATATTGTGTAAATACCTGTTCTCAAGATAGTGTTAGTTTGCTGACATTTTTCATCATAATTAAAGGCTTATTTATGTTCAGTCTTCCCAATCTCTTAACTTTGTCACTACTTTTTTTAACAGATAGCTATTTTGTTAGTACAGTTTCTAGCAGAAAGCTATCGTGCTATTGGCCTGATAAAGGGAAATGTGTCTGTTAACATGGCAAATTTTATTTGGAGACAACACATGCAATACTAAATGCCAGAACGCCAAGATGACCCATCTGCCCAATATGTAAAGTATAATAACACCATTATGAAGTGATGATATGTTTACATACCCTTGTAACAGGATTAAAGTTTTCTTAATTGTCCCCTGCTTGAACCTAATGTAATGTTTTTGGTGTGTCCTATAGAATAATATTGAAAGAATGAACAAATCAGTGGCGGAACCTTCTGAGATTTGCCTAATTACAACTCAAATTGTTCCCATATTGGAAATTACATGCATATAATGCCTTTTGGGGCACTGAATAGAAGAAGCATATGAAGGTCAGCCAACAGTGCATTGCAATGAGTTCTGTCTTCATGAACTTCTAAAATGTCTTTTTCATGCAATGAGACACATTAATTTCCTAGAAACAGATTTCAGAATTGTATTATCCGATTTTGGAAGGCTTATTTCTGCAATCCCCATAAACCTGCTGTAGAAAACTTAAATTGCAGTTGCCGTGAATTTAGTTAAATCACTACAAATAGACATCACTCAGCTAGGTCACATGTGATATTAGGATGCTGCTGCAGCATTTCAGGTACAGGGTTAATTTTGAAAGATTCTTAGGAGTTTTACAGACCTGAAAACAGATCTTGACCCATGCATCAACCAAAACACCCCAGTGAAATGCAGGGATGTCTTGGATAGGTCAAGGAGTACCACCTGCATCTAGCTCTGTGTTCCCATGGTACAGTTACACATTTATGATAGGTGAACACATGCTAGTTTTTATTCCATGTTAGCCTTTTTGGAGCACATCCGCCTGTGAACCAACATGATGACTTCTTGCTAGCCTGGGAACTCTGACCCCACTGAGCAGAACTGTGTGCCTGAAGGTAGACAGATACTTGCAGATTGACTAAGCCTTTGGGTATTGCTTTAAAGACCAGTGAGGTCTTGCTGAACTATTGATAAGGGCGAGTGCTTCAGATTGAAAGGAATCTTTCCTTGATTGACTTGATTGCTTCAAGTCCAAAAAAAAAATCCCCTTAACAATCTGCTTTAAAAAGACTGCTGTACAACAGCAGCATTATGCACTTATTCAGTGGACTGAAAATCACACAAAGTATTGAAAATCGCACAAAGCATTTAAAATCTGTTAGCTGCTATATATTACTGTTAGATGTCCTCTAACACCTGTATTCTAATAAAATCCTAGTTCCATCAATGCTTACTCTCACTGCAAAATAATTTTCTTTTTTTTTTTTTTTTTTTTCTTTTTTCTTAGTTTCTTCAAAGATGTGCTGCTGCAGAATCTGCAGAACTAAGACAAAGGAAATGAGTAGATATGGTGCATCATGGATGTGGGCCAGGAAAGAATCTGAGAAGGTTGTACTAGAGAATCTGTCTGGGACTTCCTCTGCAGTTGTTCAGTTCATGTATTGTGGCTTAAGATCTTTTGCTTTCATATCTGAGCTTTGGCATATGTTTATTTCGTTGGTAGCCTTTTTTCTTTCCAAGATCAGTGCTGAATCCCTGTGAATCTAGCTGTGAAAAGGGGCGAAAATGTCATTTGACGATGCTCCATGAGCTTTGTTTGTTCTTGCAGGGTACAAATATGGTATTTTTTTCTGAAAATTTTACTTTTATTTTCACTTCACTGAAAATTTAGCAGCTAAGAGAGCCAAGAGAGACTCTTCGCATGGGTGAGATGGGACATGAAAATGGTTGAACAGAATATTCCAGGGTGAACAGAATATTTGACATACTGCGATAGCCTCATACCTGCATATCTTTTGACCTACCTGGGCAACCTGCTCTAGGGAACCTGCTTTGGCAGGGGGGTTGGACCCGATGATCTCTTGAGATTCCTTCCAACCCCTACAATTTGTGATTCTGTAATAATAAATGATAAGAATAACATGGACTAGAGCTCAGTCCTGAAATCTGTCACTACTGAAGGTTTCTGCTTCACGTCATTGTATGGTAGAAATAGTTTAAACTTCTTAATTTACACCAAAGCTTTGCAGCTTTGCAAAGATTTGCAGCTTTGCAAATGTTTAGGTTTTGACTTGACCTATTCTATCAGGGAGGAGTGGGCAGGGAGTTCGTGTTCCTACCCGCAGCACAAGTGTGGATAGCATTAGGGTTTGGACTCAGTCCCATAACAGGATAAATGCAGCCAGACTCCCTGGGGTGCTCTGGATGTTTTGTGCTGAACCTGTAGTGAAGTTTGGTTCTCACGCCAGTGTATCTGGGCCCATCACATCAGCGTAGTCAATGCTTTCAGACATGGAGCACTGGCATGGTCTCCAGTGGCATTCCTTTCTTTGTTCTTGGCTGGTGTGAGTCGGGCATGCCTTCGTGACATGAACACCTTAACGTTGCTCCAGCTCGTGGTGGTTGGTTCAGCCTCATTGCTTGTGATCAGAAAAATCAAGACTTCTTGCTGCTTCATTGGTGGTACTAACATAGGCTTAAAGTATCTGGGCATATCATCTGCAGTTCAGGCATAACAATTTCCAAAAAGAAAAATACTTGTAAACAATGTTATTTGTTTCTTGAGATTATTTACGTCTATTCTTGCCCTAAATGAACCTTATAGCTGCTACAAAAGTTGGCAGTTTGGTGGGTGTTATCTCAGATAATCAGCTTTAGTAGCAAAATCAAGTCTCAGAGCTCCCTTTGGCTTGGTTCAATGCAAAGGAGCATTAACAATTTAAGTTTAGTCTGAGCTATGGTTGCATAGATGGGGATTGCCAAGTTTATGTGCATGCTTCTGTGTAATTATAATTATGAAAATTGCTCTTCAGCTTGTGAAAATGTGGAGACTTACAGGCTTTTTTAATTAAGAGGCTGTCAAAAATGTATGCTGTTCCAATGCACAATGAACACTTATAAAAATGTTATATTGAATGTAGAGACCCGAGGCTCCTGCTGTACAAATATATTGTGATTAAAATAATATTCATATGAATTATGGTAATTCCAGTTAAGAACACGAAAGAGATTTTATGAGTAACTATAGTCAGAAGTTACATTTGATTTCATGGTATTACTCATTAATAAAGAACTTCTTGCTTGTCCAGCATCACAGTATTAGAGGAGGAAATCCTCAGTGTAATGTAGGTAGAATTTAGGAATCACACTTGGAATCACGTGTAGAAAAAAGTTATCTTTAATCTAAACTTGCTATAGGGAGTAGCTAGGGGGGAAACTCCAGAGTTCAATAACCAAGTATGCTTTTGGTTGTTACAAATTTAAAGAAATGATGCCGAGCTTTCAGAACTTCATCTCCAATCTGTTCCTTCATGTCAGAATGAAGATAAAGTTGGTACAATGCAATCATTACCAACTTACCAGGATCATCAGTCCCTTTAAAATATTTAAAACAGGAAAAAACTTGGTCCAAAGAGAGACAGGCAGCTGGGTTTAACAGCCTGTGTTATTCATCAAGTTGGAGGGAAAATCTTAATAGTCCCTAAAGGTTTCAAAGTCTGTGAATGCAAGTGTTTTAGAAGTAACTCATTTAGAGGTGTAAAATGTGTCTTTTGTAGTTACAGTTGAATTTCTATGATTGCTTTTCATTAATTCAATAGCCATCTTCCTTTCTCTCTGATTAAAGCTGTCTGTAGAGCTATATGAAAAATAGTGAAAAAATTGCAAATAGCAAAAAGGTTGGATGTAGTGAGTTGAAGTCCTGAAATCTGGGAGGCTAGAGGGAAATCTGAAATGTGAGTCTTGAATGACTATGAATCTGTGTAGTAATTAATAAAGGTCAGGACCGTGCACTAATATAAGTCAGTTACAGCCCACTGAATCCAGCCAGAGCAACACCTGTCTTTAATATATAGAAAGAATAATTGTCATAAGGGACTTGAGTCCAGGATGCAGTGATGGAAGATCCACTTCATGCAGAGGGTAGTAAAGCTCCTAAAAATGATGGATGATAGATGATGGTTTTCTAACACAAAACATACTGGGTTTGACAATGAGTAATTTTATGCTGGATATTGTTCTGATGGATATAGATGAATTAAATGCTATGCAGCAGCCTTTAATGGGTATGGGTCTGATGATCATGATCTGATTGCAAGTAATATGTAACTTATACTTAATTTATTAAAAGAGAACAGTCCCAACAACTGGCTTATTTGTGGAAGCTAGGGAGAAGTGATGAATAAACTTGCCCTGGAGGAGAATTGGGGATGTAAAAATATGAATGAAAACAGGGAGTTCCTCAGCAAGAGTTTATTGCTTGGCTAGTAAGTCCTGATTCCACATTCAGAGGATATAATTTGGTAAAGTAAGGTCTGGTCAAGAAACAAGGCTATAATCATCTTCCCCAGATATATGACATAGAGGAAAAAAGAGAAAAGGTGAAAAAAAAAAAGTGTAAGATAGAAATTATGAAATCTATCTAATCAATAAGAAAAATTAAGCCTATTATAGAAAAATCCCTGACAGGACAGGGATAAGGGTATTAGAACAGAAGAAACCTTAGAGAAGAGATAGGCTTAATACTAGAGGAGCCAGAAAAAACTGACAATGATTAAGTAAAAAAGACAGAAGTTATCTCCATTTGGAAATATGTACTGTGACATACTTTATCACCTCCCTAGCTCATCAGTACTGAAGGAAGGCAACAGAGAAGATCTATTAGGGAAAAACATTTTTATATCATTGGTCTTGGCTAACTTGCACCTAAGAATCCTGAAAGAGTTGGCTGAGGACATCTCTGTTTTTAAGTAAGTCCTGAAATTTTGATCCTCCTGAAAAAAGTAAGAATTAAAATATTGTGCCAGCAATCAGAGTGGAAGTGAGATGATCCAGAGAGTTGTACGCTGGTTCACTTGGCATTATCTTCCAGCCAAATAATGGACAATCCAGTACAGGATTCAATTAACAAGAAATTAATTTTCACATGAATGTAACCAAAGTCTGAATGTATGATTTACATAAATAAGATAGGTTTTTGGTAATAGTAATACACAGTAATAAAAACAGAAAATGGTATATTGTCCCCATTTGAGAATCCAAAAAGTCCAAAGGATTTTGAAATTATGAAAATGTTATTGTTCACACAGCCAATCTTTTATACAACTCAACCATACTGTTTTAACTGATTTTTGTTTTTAACATTGAAACCAGTAATATTTATGACTAAAGTTTAGTTTCTGAAAAGATACTCAGTCTTGAATCAGTCTTCAAGATGAAGTAATCCATCATTATCCTTGGTAGATAATTTCAGTGTTTATTTACTCATACTTTTAGTAAGATGCACTTCTCTTTTACTTTGAAAACATCTTACTCTTGCAATCACCTGTTGACTCTTCTCATTACTATGTTACAATAGTCCTTTAAAATCTGCTGTTCTTCTTACCCATGTTCAATTTTACATATTTTAGTCAAGTTGTCACTTCTACTAGACATGCAACCAGAAGAAGCCATCAAAATTAAAATGAAGAGGTTATTACTAACCCAAAGACCCACTATTACTAACCCAAAAACCCCAGGTGTTACATAAAAAGAAATGTTATTTGAGACTTGGTACTTTGGATGCCTTCAGTTGCAGGTTTCTGAAACACAGATTCACAGAAAATAAAACTGTATCAGAGAAACCTCCAGGGGCCATCTTGTCCTGTGCCTGAAGGCAGAATAAACTAAGCTTACGTCATTTGTGCCAGATGCTTACCTAACCTGCTCTTAAAATTCTCCAGAGATCCTACAGCTTCCCTTGAAAATCTATTCCAGTGCTTCATTACCCTTATCATTAGGGAATTTTCCATAATATCTTATGTGAATCTTCCTTTCTGCAATTAAAGTCAGTTATTTTTCATTCTTGAAGACAAGGAGAGCAGATTATTACTGTCATCTTTGCCTCAGACTCTCCAATTTCTAAAGCTGGTCTTTTCTTCAAACTTCCCTGTACTAAATGATGCCAGGTCTGTCCATCTTTCCTTGTAGGTGGTGGTTCCTCAGCCTCTGCTCATTCCTGTTCTCTCCACAATCTTGGCTTACC
Source organism: Netta rufina (assembly GCF_964035555.1). NCBI lineage: Eukaryota > Metazoa > Chordata > Aves > Anseriformes > Anatidae > Netta > Netta rufina. The sequence goes on along the minus strand of NC_140125.1, from coordinate 111,186,395 downwards.
TTCAAGTGCCTCACACTAGTGAACACTAACTAAAACCTTGCTAAACTGAATGGAGAATTATTACTTAAATGATATATATATTCCTATTGATATATAACCTTTCAGAAGATATGCAGTCAGATACTGACCACTGTTCTTAAAAATACAGAGTATGAACTCTTCAGTAACTGATGAGTTCATTTGTCTCTTGGAGTATATTTGGGTTCTTATATTGTACATATTACCAGAGCTACATGTCTTTAGGGATTTGAGATGGCATGAAATGTGGTTGAGACCTGTCAGCCCCACTTTTTTGGTCGTTGATGTCTGGTGTGATAGTAACCTTGTTTTTTGGAAACATATTTTTCACATTTGAAAATGTCTGTCACAGTTTGGAGCATCTCGCTAGATTACCTCACAGTGGCATGAAACACACAGGAAATCTGAAAAATATGCTACATTGAACTGCCCTTAAGGAAACTGTGGTATTCAAAATATGTTTTAAATATGTTTTAAATCTTACTAGCTTGTTTGTACAACTGGGCTATGCTACATAAACCACATTAAAACTTGGAGGTTGTGTGTAGTAACCAGGTATCTCAATGTTTTAGGATAAGTTCACTCACATTGTCAAGCACTCAGTTTTGTGGTAAAGGGAGCTGGAGAAGATGGTGTTTTAACCTGAAATAAGTTTTTTGCCAACTGTAGTTCTGCCTGATTGATAACGGAACTGGGATACAAAAGAATGAGACATTTATCATCTGAACTCAACTCAATTTAGCGAGACTTTATTGACACCAGAACTTCTCTAAGATTTGCCAAGGAATGTTAATCACTGTGCTATCTATCAAGAGCAAAAGAATAGTTCAGTATAAAAAGCGCCCCTTATTATAGTGCAGATAAATATAAATGTAGATAAAACCAATGTACTTTGTTATATTCATCAGGGACTGCGCCCTTTCTGAAATTTTGCTCATCATTGCCAAGTGGTTAATTTACTTGTTTTAAGCCATAAATTCATCGCATACTCTTCTTTACAAAATATTGAGAAACATTGAAATCCACTTGATTTTAGATTTCAGCAGTACTTGGCCATATCTACTTTGCCACCCTCCATTCACATAACCTCAAAGGAAAGAAATAAGCACTTATCCCCTGAGTTACCTCCCCTTATTCTCTTTGTTTCCTCAAACGTTCTCACCTGCAGTCCTCCTCCCCTCCATTTCCATAATGTGAATATGATTAGAAGATGCCTTTGGCATGGACTATAGCATATCACATTTCTTTTAGGGGAGGGCAGTCTTTCACTCTCTCCCATGGTGATTAGCCTGAAGCCACTCTGATCAGTTTTAGAACCCTAAACTATTACACTCTGAATAGCAAAAGTAAAAATAACACACAAACAAAAACTGCCAAAAAATGGAAAGGTTAATATTTTATGTTCTTTCCTTTTGAAACTAGCACATTGTGCAGGTTGGGTTAGTTTCAATCATTTTTTGTTTCTCATTCTTTAAGAGAGAAGTGGATTGTGGCCAGGTTTTCCTATCACAGCCCATCTGTGTTATGTGCTAGGGAGACAAAAGAAAGGATTAAAGATGTTACTGTGTAAAATATTTTATATTTTTTGGGGGGCGAGGGGTGGTTAGAGGAGCTGTGGAAGATAGAAAATTATTTCCAGTTGAAGATTGTACTTAAAAATGATTATCATCTTTTGTTGGTTTCAGTTGTGTGGGGAGCTTGAGATGAATGATGCCACAAATTGCTGATCAGATGTGTCAGAATTAATTGCTGCTTTCCACGTTTTTTTTTTTTTTTTTTTTTTTTTTTTTTTTTTAATAAATCTTGCTCTGGTTGAACTTTGGGCTGCTTTCCTTAGGAAGTAAATTTATAAGTGGCTTGACACAGAGGTGTAAGTATGGAAAAATGGACAATAAGTGCTAATGTAGTACTAAATCTGTATGTCCTAGAAAATAAACTCCCACTAATAAAAGGAAAGGAAAGACCAGTGTGTCAATCCATTTTTTTCTCAAATGCTCCAGAGTCTTTAAATGCAAATTAACTGCTTAAAGTTATATTAAAATGATATTATTCAGGTTACAATGTCAAATACTCAAGCGTTCAGAAATTGCTTGTCCATGCAATGTCAATTCAAATCTCATGTACATATGATATAGACACTAATTGCATGGTCCAATATGTTTTGTTTCGGTGGGACCTTTGCCACTTTTAGAGGAGGGTATGGCTGTTGCTGACTTAGGGAAGAATTACTCCTTAACATATGGCTAAATACCTATTCAAACCATGTAGACAGAATTATTAACTTCCTCATGTTCTGTTCTGTTCTGTTTCTGACTTTAAAAGCTGGGGCTTCATATACTTAAACTTCAGGAGACTTAATTATCTCACACCCCTTTCAAACAATGTTTTGCAGTACCAGAAAAACTCTGAGATACTGAGGTAAAATATATGTCAAATTTTAAATGCCTATTTTGAGATCACCTGAGTAGATTTATTGCAATATTTAGCTTTGTATACAACAGTATATGTTCAAAATACAGGTCTTTTTGTCTTTATTGCCAGCTGTGAGTCCTCAGCAGTTATGAATATATTTTGGTTGCTCACATAATGAAGAACTCTAACAACAATTGCCTAGGTAAAGCTTGATATAAATGGCTTGCCTCCTCTAACAGAGATAGGGCTAAATGTTAAAAACCTGAGTACGGTCATACTGGTGAAAACAAAGGTCCTTCTGATGCTATTGCTTATCTCCAGAGATGATCAGTGGAAGATGGATAGTGTTTGAAGTTTCTGAATCAGCAGTCTTGACCTCAACCATGAGAAAGAGCACTGAGTGCTCTTTGCCTTTACGTACTGTACAAAACATGAGGCAGGCCTCTTGCAACTTCTTTCTAATTTTGCCTCAGAGCATGCAGTTTTGTATTATTGAGTCAATAAACTGTTAGAGGTACAAGCTCTTAGTTTCCATTCTCAGCAGCTGAGAGGAAGAACACATTTATAGCCCAGCTTTACCTCCTCCAAAGGGGTAAAGGGCTTGTTCTCCCTTGCTCTGCAAAGACTGGCATGCATAGGTAGGAGCTCTGAAGAGACTAAAATTCTCACAGAGGATGAAGATTTCTAAGATGGTAATGCTAAATGTGAGGCTATTTTTGCTAAGTGTAGGCAAATGTAGAATGTTTTCTGAATCTTATTGTCTGACCATTTCTGTTTCTTTGAATGTCCAAAATCACACACTTAATATACAAAACTCTCTTTTATACTAGATTCAAATTAATTATATGGAAGAAAAAAAAGTTATAGTGTTTTTGAAAGAGATTTCAGACACTTATTTCTCTATTTTTATTTTTGAAAATTGCTAACCATACTAGCTGAAAATTAGAGGAAGCTTGTGATGGAGACCTCTGTTAAACTGTAGATGAGAACCACTGAACAGAGACTCAAAATGGGAAATCCAGGGGAAGTTTCTTAATAGGCGGTGTCACCAGTACCATGATAAGAATGTAATCCAGAACTAATTCAGACAATGTGTGCCTCTCCTTTGAGTTTGCTTGTTTTTTCCTATTCTTTTAAGTTGAAAAATTCAGTGATTCCACCATTGCTGTATATCCTAAAAATAATACATTTCCCTGATCATCTATGTAATTATAGCAGTTTACTTAAATGGAAAAGTATCACCCATGCTTTGCCCTTGAGAAAACTGAGCCACATATGGGCTAGAATGAATCAGTGACTTAGTCAAGATGAGAATTTAGATCAGGTTCTGCAGCTGGCACCCTTTTCTTTGCACGACTACCTCCTCCAGCAGTGTTGGTGTGTCAGGATTTTTTGTTCCAAAATGTCTTTTGGGAATATACATGACCAGCAGTATGCCTTGTGGATTCATTTCTAGTTACAATTAGTGAGTTGGTTTTGACAAATAAAACACTAAAGTTATGTTGGTCCTCCTGACATGAGACTATGTTTTATTGTGTTGCATTACTGTATATTAACAAGATATTGAAGAGGATGGTGGGTGTTTTCAGTAAGCCTTAATACAGGAGGTCCTGAAGCTGGAGATATGTGCTCTGAGGTATCAGGAGTATTGGTTTTGAAAATTTAGGGTCTTTCTTGACAGTTCCTACTGGGTTAGCTGAAAAATCACAACTAAATTATTTCTTAGAGTTTAACTCCCAGTATTGTATTTAGGCCTACAAGGATATTTCAAAGGTATGAAGAAACTGAAAGCTTGATTTGGTCTAAAAAGAGAGGAAATGCAGAGAAGACTGAAGAGAAACTTTACCAAAAGTAATGTACTTAAGCATGTGTTCATAATCAGTGTGTGATTAGAGCTACAGCTGTAACTGGAAATACTCACCAGCTAAAACCTAAACAGACACTTAAGCATTTGATAGCGTAGAGCCTTCTGCATATGACCAGAAATTATGGTAAAACACAAAAAATGAGATCAGACAAGTGAATTTAGGGTGTGAATGGCAGGTGTTCCAGAATGCAAAACAATGTAAGAAAGGGCTAATGGGCAACAATTTTAGAACGCTTTTTATTTAGTAGAAAATGGTTTTGTTTCTAAAGGCCTTATTTTGCTTCTGCACAGAAAATTTTGAGACTATTTACATTTTACTTAGTGAAGTACTCTTAACAGGTTTTCTTCTTCTCTCCCTCCCCTCTTTTTTTTTTTTTTTTTTTTTTTTGTTAATATGTAACTTAAATCTCTTAAGCTTATTTCAGTGAGAAAACTCCCCTCATAATTATCTTAATTACATTTCAGTATAAATAATGAGAACAATTAATATCAATGGCAACATTTCCGGTTAAAATATCCCAGATTTAGTATGAGTTTTCTCTGAAATTCTAGCTATTCCAAAAGAAAACATCCTTATTTCTAAACCTCCTCCATCTTCATTTTCACTCCTTTAACAGAAAATTTCTAGCAATAGTTTCAGTACAGTTGAAAAATCAACTTCCTGAGCCTCAGGAATACTAAGATGGAAAAATAGTAATTTGTTTTGGGTTTCAGAACTTAACAATTGATTCTTAGCATCCTCAGTCTTTAGCAGCAAAATCAGTTGCTCTCTGGATACCCAGTACCCTGAGCTGGTGGAAGGGGATGGGGAGCAGAATGTGGCCCTCACTATCCATGAGGAAATGGTTGGCGACCTGCTATGGCACTTGGATGTATGCAAGTCGATGGGGCCAGATGGGATCCACCTGAGGATACTGAGAGAACTGGCAGAGGAGCTGGCCAAGCCGCTTTTCATCATATATTAACAGTCCTGGCTACCAGGGGAGGTCCAAGTCGACTGGCAGCTAGAAAATGTGACACCCATCTACAAGAAGGGCCGGAGGGTAGACCCAGGGAACTATAGACCTGTCAGTTTGACCTCAGTGCCAGGGAAGCTCATGGAGCAGATCTTCCTGAGAGTCATCACACAGCACTTACAGGGCAACCAGGTGATCAGGCCCAGTCAGCATGGGTTTATGAAAGGCAGGTCCTGCTTGATGAACCTGATCTCCTTCTATGACAAAGTGATGTGCTTAGTGGATGAGGGAAAGGTTGTGGATGTGGTCTACCTTGACTTCAGCAAGGCTTTTGACACCGTCTCCCACAGCATTCTCCTCAGGAAACTGGCTGCTCGTGGCTTGGACTGGCGTATTCTTCGTTGGATTAAAAACTGGCTGGATAGCTGGGCCCAAAGAGTTGTGGTGAATTTGTGGTGAATGGAGTTAAATCCAGTTGGAGGCCAGTCACTAGTGGCTTTCCCCAGGGCTCAGTGCTGGGGCTGGTCCTCTTTAATATCTTCATTGATGATCTGGATGAGGGCATTGAGTGCACCCTCAGTAAGTTTGCAGATGACACCAAGTTAGGTGCGTGTGTCGATCTGCTTGAGGGTAGGAAGGCTCTGCAGGAGGATCTGGATAGGCTGGATGGATGGGCTGAGGTCAACTGTATGAAGTTCAAGGCCAAGTGCTGGGTCCTGCACCTGGGGCACAACAACCCCAAGGAGAGCTAGAGGCTGGGAGAGGAGTGGTTGGAAAGCTGCCTGGTGGAGAAGGACCTGGGAATATTGGTGGATAGTCAGCTGAATATGAGCCAGCAGTGAGCAGTGTGCTCAGGTGGCCAAGAAGGCCAACAGCATCTTGGCTTGTATAAGAAGCAGTGTGGCCAGCAGGGCTAGGGAAGTGATTGTCCCCCTGTACTTGGCGCTGGTAAGGCCGCACCTTGAGTACTGTGTTCAATTTTGGACCCCTCACTACAAGAAGGACATCGAGGTGCTTGAGCAAGTCCAAAAAAGGGCGACGAAGCTGGTGAGGGGTCTGGAGAACAAGTCTTACGAGGAGTAGCTGAGGGAGCTGGGTTTGTTCAGCCTGGAGAAAAGGAGGCTCAGGGGCGACCTTATCGCTCTCTACAGGTACCTTAAAGGAGGCTGTAGTGTTGTGGGGGTTGGTCTATTCTCCCCCGTGCCTGGTGACAAGACGAGGGGGAATGGGCTAAAGTTGCACCAGAGGTTTTAGGTTGGATATTAGGAAGAACTTCTTTACTGAGAGGGTTGTTAGGCATTGGAATGGGCTGCCCAGGGAAGTGGTGGAGTCACCATCCCTGGAGGTCTTTAAAAGATGTTTAGATGTTGAATTTAGCAATATGGTTCAGTGGAGGACTTGTTAGTGTTAGGTCAGAGGTTAGACTCAATTTTCTTGAGGTCTCTTCCAACATAGACAATTCTGTGTGATTCTGTGATTTAAACATGACAGATACAATTTTGATGTCAGAAGCTTGGGTACACTGGGCTTATATGTTACTACAGAGCCCAAAAGAGTACCTCAGCTATCCTGACATATGCAGATCCTTGGAGCTACACTCCAGGATCTGTAGTTACACAGAAGACAATTTTCTAGGTGAGCTGGAAGAAAATACCCCCTAGGTGTTAGTACCACAACTTTGCGGGTCAATTGTATCCAGTTTCCTGGAGCTTTAGTTCTTTCTTTAGTTACCTGTTGCTCTTCTGTGGCACCAACAGGTGCTGTCTGGGTTTCAACCCCCAGAAGAGCTGTACTGTGAGCTATGAGGGTGGGACCGCCAAAAGTACTCTGCAGCTGCAGTGACCCAGGGTTGGTATGGGTCTAAGGAGGTATATCTTTTCTGGTTCTAACTATAGGAAGCGGAAAAATGAACTATGGACACTTCTGGCACTGAGGTAAGCTGGTGTCATATAGCTCATGTACATACACTAAAACTTGCTGGCCTTTCCCCAGAACAGAGTGGGTACTGCTAAAGTGCTTGTGAGGAATGGTCCTTGGCTGTGCTAACCCCTGAAACATCCTGGTGGTGTTTGGGATAGAGCTAGCTAGTACAGGCCAAAAATTTGCCGAGGAGTACTGCTAATGGTTACCGGTATGAACAAACTTCTGACAGTTCTCTGTCCCATACTTTGGCCCTGTTGAGTTTATTAACATAGATATTGACTCTGTGGATTGGCCTAGGTTGTGAAACCTGGGTATTAAGCTTTGCCTTTACAAATCTTAGAGAGGTAACTTTCTTTAATCCTGCCATGCAACCTGTGTAAAGATGGGGCAATGAGACTCAGCATCCTTCTTTGCACAAGCCCTGTGATGATCTCAGCTCTTGGTCAGGTATGCTTAACTTCATGCTTAACCATCATGAAAAGACAAATGTCTAAAGAGAGTGAACATGCACAGCTCTGCAGGCTTTACCTGCTCAGGTGAAAAATCTAGTCCCTGCAATAGCTATTTTTTGTTGCCTGAATTTTAAAGACGCTTACCACTATGCCTGACTGTGAATGAATTCCTAAAACTGAAGGTCCCTCTGAAGATCTCCTTTAAAGGCCTGTGTATCATACCAGGCTGATAATAATGCAGCTCCATGGATCTTAGAATAGAACTTTGTTCATCTTCCTTATTGAGTGTGGGCTGCTGGCTGGAGAGGAGTGCTTTTTGGTGCTGGGTAACCATTCAGCATAATGGCCTTTATGAATTTCACTGGTATGTACTGTAATAACATTAATCACGATGAACTCATTTGGCACTAATAGGAATGTCATATGTACTTGTATAAGAATATTCACTGTAGTTCATCATTAATTAACTGTGCTATTATTTTAAAGTGTTACCAGACATGGTATGTAAAAATGGTTTACTTTGCAATCTCCTAGTGTTGAAATCATGTAGGCTCTTTTGCTATGGTTTATGTCAGAGAAAATCACAACAGAAAGAGCAAAGAATCCAAGACTAAGATAATACATTTCAGCTGTATAACCTTTGGAAATGTGAGAATGTAGAACTTGCCATATAGTCAAAGAGCTATGAATGTAGTGGCCTATCTAGCCTAGTATCCTGTTTTTCAACATGCCCTGTGCCAGATACTTCAGATATGAAGGGGGAAGAACACAAACAGTGAATTATATTCTGAAAAACAGAATTTTGGTAAATTTTACTATTAGTTTTTTGCTGTAAGTATGAAATTAACATAGTAGTCTTCTCTAAGGGTCACTTTCATTATTATTTGAACATCCAAATAAATAGTATCATCTGTTTCTTCTTTATACATTAATTTGCTGTCATGCTTAAAGAATTCTAGAGAAACCGCTTCTGATTTAGGTAGAGGGGAAAAAAAAATAATAGACCTGGAAGAAACTCCTGGCTCCTCATACTTCATCTGATAGTCCAGTTGACCTTTCATAAATGGATTAAACTTCATCCTGAAATTAGCTATGTTTCTGGCTACTGGAAGACTATTTCAGAAACCCAGTCTAGCTACAAATCTTCTACTTGCCAAATGTAATGCATTTGCTGCTAATTAAACCTGAAAATCAGTGCTACCACAAGAAACAAATTGTACTTATTCCTCTCTGGGTTTACTCTTCTGATGTATTTGTGGAGCAGGCCACTCTAAAACTTGATTTGACTAAGCAAACTAAGCCTTTTAATTTTCTCTCATAAGATAGGTTCTTCTTTTCTTCTTAAAGTCCTAATGACTGCCCTTTCCTTTCTTCTCCAGCCATAAGTCACCTGTCAAGAACTTAAATTATGTTTCTGAGTCAGTGGAATTGTAGGCAGTACAGTATATGTTGTCCTGATGCTGCTTTTGACAATGGTATTTATATTTCTGTATCCTTGCATGGAATACCTCTCCTTTTACATCTTAGACCATAATATTGCCATTTAACAATTCACCCAGATCTTTTCCATTTCAGACATTTCCAGCCAATGCGCCTACAGCTTCAAGCAAGTGATTCTGATGATTCTGATGTACAGAACAAACAGGGCTAGTTATACTAATTGCCTTAAGTTATTTATAGAAGTCTAGATTGTGTTCAAGGGACTATCAGGCTATACAGTGGACTATACAGTTCAAGGGACTATACAGTGAACAATGAGAAGCTGCAGGCTCTCAAATTGATTTAGAATTCCAGTTAACCTGGGTGTCCAAGAATAGCACCCTTGCCAGTGTGTGACTTAAACTTACTACTGATTGCTTTCATCCTTTTTGTACTACTCCTCAGAATTACCCAGTAGGAAAATTTGCACTTATAAAATCCTCAGCTTTGTCACCTGAAGCTCTAAGACAGATTTCAGTTAATGACTACTGCAAATAGAATAGGTCCCAAGACCTATTCTTGAGAGATATTCAGTGAAAGAATAAAACTGACAGATCATTCTCTCTCCCCCCCTTAAAATTAATAATCTTCTTTTTTGGCTAAATAAGTACTCACCTAAAAATTGCCAGAACCTTGATATCTCTATTATCTCTGTTGTAAATAGTAATCCCCAGCGTGGCTCTGATTTATTTTATTTTATTTTATTTTATTTTATTTTATTTTATTTTATTTTATTTTATTTTATTTTATTTTATTTTAATTTTATTTTATTTTATTTTATTTTTTTTGGTCTTTACCTGTTTCAGATGCATCCTTATGCATTTCATTCTGTCCTTCAGCTTCTGTTCCAGGTCTTCACACATTGTTTTCTTTGTAATTCATCTGTGTCAGTTTCCAGAGAAGTGCAAAATTGTCTGAGAAATCTAACATACATCATTCATCCAGTTTGAATGTTCTACTTTTATTATAGCTTTAACCAGCTTTAAATTTGGTGCTGAAATCTCTTTCATTTGATCTCTGTAATTTCCAGGAACACCTTGGCAAAACTGCCTTGCATTAAACACTAAAGCCTTGAAGAGCTATGTGATGTTCTGAAATGAAAATTCCTCCATACCAAATGGATGATTTATTCTAATAAAAGAACTTTTTCTCCTAGCACAGTTGTGGATTCTTTGATTAGGAAGAGAATTTCAAGGACATAGCCTGATCACAGTTACAGAAAAAAGAAAAGGATGTCCAGTGATGGAGGGGCTAAAGGTGTTTATAATATCAAATGTCCTATTTTTTTCAGCTCTTGCATTGAAATATATTATATTTCTAATTTCCTTTTTCACAGATCTAATTGCAAAGCCAGAAGAACAGGGTTTAACTTGCCCTTTCTTTGAATTAGTAAATTAAAATGATATATATGCATGTGGAAAATTCCTTTGGAGCAGTCATTTTCTTGCTTTGATAGGTTTCCTAATGTAGAAGGAGAAATAGAGCTCATTTTTCTCATTCCACACACATTGCTGATTTTAAAGAATCAACAAACTTAATCTAAATGTAAAGGTAAAATTGCTTTTTTAGATTTATGCACTCAGTAAAAAGATTGTTTATCCCCATGAACCAGGTGGCCTTGATATAAACAAAATCCAACAAATGAATATACTGATAAGTGAAGTGAAGCAAGGCACTTCAACATTCAGTGGGTAATAAGTCAAGACAAAGGCACTCTGAAGTGTTCTACAAAGTATGCTCCAGGTCAAGGGGAGACTAAGTTCAAAACAAGTGTTGTAGTAGATTGTGGTTGCTCCTCAGCTCCTTGCTGTGTGCATCGCTAAAGCTTTGACATTATCATATCTGCCAACTTCAGCCAGAGCTTAATGGTAGAGAAAAAAAAAAGAAAATAATATGGGGCAGCTCTGAACTACTGATGATGGACTGTCAAATTGCCCAGGTGAGTTGTTGGGTTCTCTGGAGACAGGATAATGCTTCACCTAGAAAAGTGTAGTCACTCCAGTTCTCCACTGGTGTTGGCTCATTTAGTCTGAAGATGAACAGGCTACTGAAAAGAAGGTTATAAGCTGGAAGTACCTCTTCAAAGACCATGCAATGTATTCAAATTAAAGAAATAATGGTGGAGGACCAGAAGGGGTCTCATAAAATACTTTCAGAGTGGTGCATTCTCATAGTGGTAAAAACACTAAGACCTTTCCTATGCTGCCTCTTATAGCCTCTTTCTGTTAAATTAGTCAGTCCTGTAAAAAACTCCAGGAAATGTGTTAGTCTACAAGCAGCTCTTGACTTTTAAATAGGAAAATGGTGTATCTGAGCAACATTTGAAAAATAACTGCCTAACTGTAATGATGGGAACATCTAAGTTAATTTTATATATAGTTGGTGTTTTCCAAGGGGGTCAAGATGCATCATTCACTGAAGTGACAGTTTGGAGGTCCTATAATTCTTTTCAAGAGGACTAAAAGATACAAATGTAGGGGCATTAGGGGAAAGAGGGTATATGTGTAGGTATATGTGTAGGAAAGACATGATTATCTATTGCAGTTTCTGTCAGTGAGAACAGTCATCTGAAACTGGTTTGATACCTATGCAGCTTGCCTTGCTTGACCTGTGCTTTGGCTAGTGTTTTCAGAAGTATATCCTTGTCCAATTTTTCTTTCCCATTGGAGAGGTGTTAACCACTACTTATCCTCCCTTTCTCTGCTACTGTGCAGTGTTAATTAGTTGACCCTCAACTGGTTTACTATGAATGGTGTAATTCTATTATAGCTCAATCTTAAGGAGAAAAAACACATCGTTAAGCAATTCATCATGGTTTATAAAAAAGATAGGAGGATTCAGGTTTGCCCCATGAAATTTGGTAAGAATTTTGTGGGTTTTAGTGGTTTTGTTTGGTTTTGTGTTGCTGCTTCTATATTGCATCTTCTTCAATCTATCAGTTGATAGAAGGGAGGCTTAGGGTAGCGGAAATGGATTTTTTGAGTTTTACATATATTGCAGCCAGGAAGAATCTTTTGTTTGTCCTGAATGAACTAGGTCATAAGACCCCCACAGGGTAGTCCCATCACAAAGTACAGAAATCTCCAACTGAACTGGAGAATCTGTCTGAGGAAGATATCCAGCCTAGATGTGTCATGGTCAGGGCACGTTTTTCTCTATTAAGGACAGTCAAAGTTATCCCATTGCACATTTGCACCTCCTTTATAGTCTGCATATATCTAGTTACAACCAGCTGTGTTGCTCACAAGCACAGAAACTCTGTGTTGGTGACAGTACTAGAAATCTATCTACTGAAATATTATGAGTAACATAGCTCATTGTAGATGAGTAAAAGACACAAAAGCTCAACAATGAACTGTTGATAGAGATGGAATTTCCAGACTTCTAAATGTTCTTATAGCTTTTTTTCCATGCCTTATTTTTTAAAAATAATTGTCTACCTCTTTATCAAAGTTCTTGGGATGGTCTCACCAGGACTTTATGAGCTTTTCTTCTATGCACCCCTGCTTAATCTTAAAAGACCACATTATTTTTCCATTATTTTATTCCAATTGTCAGGAAAAAATACATATCCTGTGCCTTAGATGCTTTAATCATATTAAAATAATACGATCTACAAAATGAAGACCTTCAACTTGGATTCTTTCCACCTAACTTTAGGCATGAGACCAACTTGCCTAGGGGTTCCTACTCAGCTCCCTATACAGGCAATGAGCGTGTCTGCCTGCATCTGTTGGTTATAGATGAAAAATAGGCTCCAATTTGGATATCTCACTTTAATGTCTCAAATGATGCAAGATGAAGCAGGGGAATAGTCTATAATCCTAGTTTCCATGACAAAAACAGCCCCTAGGCAGGATGTGCTAACCTTTTCTAGAAACTCAGCCACATGTCATTTCTTTACCTTGCCCGTGAACTAATGAGACTCACCAGTATATGCATACCTCTAAGTGCATTTAGTGTGGGACACAAGAGAAGAAAATTATTTTAAGAAAGATCTTAACAATACACACAAACTCTTTTATAACGTTTAGACACTTTTTTTGTAAGATCAGGTAGGAAAGACAAGGGGTGGGGCTGAAAAGTATTAGGGTGATACAGTATAGGAACACACCATAGGTTTTGGCTATTTGCACCAAATAAAATCCAGAATGTTACCTAGCAGAAAGCTGTAATGAAGCTGGTAAAATGAAATGCAAATATAAAAGAGAAAATGCCAATGTGGTTGTCGTTAAAACTCTTTCAGAGCTATAATCCATCCTTGACTTTTCCTTTGTTAGATTTTCCCTTTGTGGATACAAGCCAGAAAAAACATAGCTGTGCAGGCTGAAAAGGAGGAAAACAAATAGTGCTTGTGTGTTCTTGGGTGAGATGGATGAGAGGTGGCAGGATGGGGCTCCGCTTGGAAAAGATCCTACATACAGGAGTCCGACTCATGCTCAGTGTGAAGGACCCTATTTCTACAGGGCCATTTCTTTCATGGAAGCTGGCAGTGACTTACACCAGTTCTGGGCTGTTGCTTCAAATGTACAGCTCACAAGACATGACAATGTTTTAACATTTCTGTGCAAACTGCTTGTGACACTTGATTCCTTCTAAAATCTCTCTGTGAAAGGAAGATAGAGGGAAGCTTGTCCTATATTTTAGGACTTGAGTCTCAGCATTTCTACTTGCAAGTTTGACATAGTCTAGGCATGCGATGTGGATTACACTTTTGGAAGTAACAGTGTTATTTTGTAATTTCACCTGAAACTGGATTTTGAGGATGCCCAGCTCACTCATGATGCAGTGGAGAGGCCCCTGAATTTCTGCACACAGAGCATAATATGTTCTTTAGTTTCTTCTCCGATAAGACAAAAATTGGTAACATCTCCTTGAGAGACAACTGCAGAGCTCAGGTATGTATTTGTGTTGGCATAGATGGCCAAACTAAGAGTTATGGTTTACCTACATATATTATGTTGTAACCAGTCAGTGTGCAGTACTACATCCATGTACCATAATGCTATACAGAATGTCGGTATGCTTTTATCATGAAGGCCTCAGAACTTTTTACAGAAGCTTGTTCATTGAAGTGCAACTAGTTTTCCACATGAAGGTCACAAAAACAAACAAACCAACAAGCAAACAATCAAAACAAACAAAAAACAAAACACCCATAAAACTATACACTTCCAGTATGAGAATCAGGACCCTTATGAGATTTCATTTCTTCAAAGCTGCTGTATCCAGTAAAGTTGCATAAGATCTTGTGTTTGGACTTTCCTTGGATATGTCTACACTAGTAAATTGGACTGTGCCAGAAATTTTCTTTGCACACTGGAACTTAATTGTTTATAGTGTTACTCAGAGCAGTCTGTGACATGTTTTCAGCTTATGCTGACTAGCACTATACTGAACAATTCCTAAGCATTTCAGGAATTAGGACAGTATTATTCCCAGCAGACAGTCTGGTTGTAGATATCCTGATCTAAGGAGCAGAAGATTTGGAGAAGATGGATGTGAAACAATCCATGCCAGTTGGCCCCTGAGCTAGAAAATGGTCCAGGGTATATTTAATGTCTAAAATGTTTCAGATGTAGCCTGAAGGTCTAAGATCTTGCATGTCCTGCAAGTATCATAAAAATTCACTGACATTTTTGCCAGGGTAGACATTTTTTCTAATATGTCATTCTATCAGCTCTACAATTCCTTAAATCATATTTAAATCTAATATATCTGCTATATTTTTTCCTATATGAGGCATAAATGCTTGAGATAACAGGTTTTCCCTTTTGGATTATGTGACAGAATTATATGGACCAATAATTCACTAATTTTTTGCAAGCCTGTACCAAAATCCAATTCAGGAGCTGTTTCCTTAGCTGTCTGTGGGGTGCATTTCCTTCATATTACACGTTACTCTTCTGTGAAGTGCTATCAGTAGCAAAACAGGGCCAAATTCAAATAATCAGATTCCCCATAAAAGCTGAAAATAACTACTGCTTGAGATCCCTATCTGGAAGCCCAGGGTAAAGAAAAAGGAGTTTCTGTGAGTGCCTTTCCAACCAGTGATATTCATCATGAAACACCATATAAGATAAAGAAAATTACACTAAAAAGGGAAACCCTTTGTGTGCAGATAATCACAAAGTTTTCGTTGAGGCTAGTAATAGGCAGCTTAATTTCCAGCCTTTCATGGAAAGGCTCTGGGGTTAGTGTTGCCTTCGTGCCTCCCTCCTCCTGCTCCCCTTCCCCCAGAGCACTGATTTTGCAGCACCCTGGTAGGACTTCCAGTGACCACATTCGTGCTCCCTTGTATTATCATATTATCACTGCCCCCCAGACTTGAGGCAGTGTCAGTGATAGAAATTGCATTAAGGGGAGCAGTGATAAGGGAAGAAAGGTCATGAACATGCAGACGTGGTCTCCCCAGTGAGTAGCAAAAGGCTGCAGACCTGTTACAGATTTACACCAGCAGTATTTGAGTTCAGGGACAGAAAGTATGAAATGAAAGCAGTGCAGAGATAAAGCATTGCACTGTTTGAGCACAACTTTTTTTTTTTTTTTTTTTTTTTTTTTTTTTTTTTTGGGGGGGGGTGCGGGTGCTTGTGTTACCTGTTCTTACTGCCATCTGCTTCTCCTCTTCATCACTGCTGTCACCACATTAGCACTTCCATTTACAGCCTCAGGAGCTTTTATTTTCACTGAAAATTTTACAGTTTTCATTTTACTTCAGGCAAGCAAGTTTCCTTGTATTTTAATGTTGAGTTTCTGCTGAAGGCACTGAGAGATGTAGCTTGCACACAGACAAGGAATGTATTGCCTCTCTCTGTTATGGTTCTGTTGTTATCAACACCAATTTGCTACATCCCCAAATTGACTTGCTTTCTCTGCTGTGCTTCCAATTCCCTTGACACACTTTTGCTTCAGAAAAAGATCCTTATATAGGGGCCCAACTCATGAGCATATAACAAAAGCACTTCCCCTTTTTATCTGTTTTCTCCCCATATTTGTTAAAACATACAGTATTGCTCTCCATTAAGAAAGGAATAGTGCTTCTCCCCAGTTCCTTTTCAGCAATAGCCCCACAGTGGGAATTAAGATTGAAAAGGCAGATTGAACATGCCATTTGTGTCATGCAGCTGAACCAAGCTTGATGCATGTGTCCCAAAAGGCACAGATGTTTATTCTTCCAAAATAGATTAATATTGGATTTTTTTTTCCCCTCCCAGAGGTTTTATTAAAACCTTTACTAATAAAGCATCAGTACGACAAGTAATGCAACAGGAAAAAAAAACAGTCTCTCCAAACTTCAGATGTGCTAGTTTGTCCATATTTCTCTTTTGTTAGCAAATGGAAATGTCCACAAGGAGCTCTTTAAATTAAATAATTAGTTTGCTTTCAACTGTTCCCCTCTTACTAGTTGACTAAAGTTAAGAATTCTGCAATACCCAAAAACCTGCAATACCCAAAGCCTCATGCCAGTGTGAGAGACTCTCCTGGCTTGTCTATGATCTTTCAAGTGCTAAATACAGAGAGGGAATGTAGCTGCATCCTGTCGCGTGCGGTGGGGAAGAGTAGAATCATAGAATGGTTTGGGTTGTAAGGGACCATCAGGACCACCCAGTTCCAACACCTGCCCTGGGCAGGGACACCACCCACTTAACCAGGTTGCTCAAAACCCCAACCAACCTGACCCTCCCAGGGACAGCTCCCCATCCACAGCTTCCATAGACAAACAAAACCACAACATATTACTCTGAGTAAACCCATATACAAGCTACTGTGAAACAGCACAGAGAGCTTAGGCATTTACCTACTGCAAAACGTGAAATGATCCAGGTGATCATCTGCAAAACAATTATTAGTCATTATGGAGAAAAGCTACCAGAGAGTGCCATGGGGAAACTTGATTAATTGCAGCTCTGTATTATCTCTGTTTTTGATTTCAGGTCCTTCATAGGGTTGTCATGTGCCTTTCTTAGTACATACTACTTGCTCCTTAATGTTTTATAAAGTGGTAGTTACTAGTGGTCTGGCAAGTTTGGGATTTTTAGGATATAAGTCTGTATAAACTTAAAATAAATGGCAAAGCTATCCTAGGTAGCTTACCATCCTATCACCATAGTATGTTGGTATAGGTTGCAGCCTTTCCTTCGTGCAAGGTGTCTCTAGGGAGTTTCACCTTTGTGTGAATGCGTATTTTTATCAGACTTTCAGGATTCCACTGACTGTTGCCATTTCTACACCTGGGTGTGAAAGTTTCAGGGGGATGGTTGGAATACAGACAAAATCTTCAGTGGCCTCATTTTCCTTGAAAACTGGAGTAAAAATCAGTATGGATTCACAACCTTGGACTGGGGGTTAACAAAGAGAATGGATTTCCTATGGGCATTTCAACACAGTCTTCCAGACCTGCTGGGATTTCTTTTCTAAACATTACTGGCAGTTGATTTTTAATTGCTCCTGTCAAAGATTTTTCTCACCTTGTACCCAAAGACAGTTGGTTTAGGTCTATCGACTTGGCTGGCTAGAATGGGTCACCTGTTCTCAAATAAACAGTCTTTCTCTCAGGGTGCTTGCTTTAAGGTTGTATTTAGGTTTAAGAATAAAACTAAGTAATATGCAATCCTTAGTTACTACCTCTTATGCAAAATTGGGGTCCAGTTTTACCTCATACTTTCACATACACCTATGTTTAAGAGAGCAAACAGTTCCACTGATTCACTCAGCTACTCATATGGTTAATGTTATGCATGTGCCCAGGAGCCTTGCAGATTTGTGGCCTAAGGTCACATCTATTAAAGTGCATAACAAAACACTAAAACCTCTCCTACTTATCCAAACCCTGTTAATCTAAACTACTTTCATGTCTCTGTTCCATTTGGCTAATCAAGGTTTCAGTAGGGTTGTTCTGTAAGGATAAATACCAAAATTGGTTGAAGTCTGCCCTCGACAAAGTACTTCTGGCTCCTTGTGCCTTTAATGAGAGCCCTGAGTGTGTATCTGAGGTTGGAATTTGGCTCTAATGGAAGGTGGATTTTTCAAATCTTCTGTGAAGTGCTTCACAAAATAAGGGGTTTCAGTTTTTATACCCACACATGATATTATACTCACAGTTACCTTTGGCTGAACGATTCTTGGAATTTCTTGCTATCACATCCAAAAAAATGACACATTGAATTGCGTATCAGCTGCATATATAAGAAAAGATTGTTCTGCAAGACAACATAGTGTTGTCAAGGTTTGTATTGAAAATGCTGCTTGGATTCTACCTTGTGTCTCAATTTCAGTACTTTTTTTTTTTTTTTTTTTTTTACTTTTTTTCTTTTCTTTCTTCTTAAACGACTGTGTTTTCATGTGTATTCATTTGCTTTTTAGTAACCTTGGGGATAAGAGCATCTCTAGTTCTTTTCTCTGCTGTGGAAAAAAAGGGAAGACAGCCAACTGTCTAAAAAAAAAAATATAAAAAGAGTTCTATTTTTCTTGTTAAGGAATGATTTTTCATTGACTATGGAAGCTTGACTTATAATCACAGAAAAATATCTTCAACTCCTGAACTATGAGAAAAAAGTCAGTTTAAATGTGTTCATTCTGCTGGTGATTTACAAGCAAGGTGTGCTCAGATGTGGGACTAGACTGAGAAGATGCTGACAGTGAAAAAAATTTTGTACTCACAGTTCAAAAGCACCTCTGTGCATTCAGTAGCTGAATATATTTTCAGTAGTCATATTGTGAGATTACAGGAGCTGAAAGTACTAACTGCTAGGGCCTCACTCTGCAAAGCAATACAGAAGTCTTTTCTTTCAAAATTAGTTAAGAGAAATTTCTAGGATAAATGGAATGAATTCCTCCCCGGATAAATTTATCTCTTTGCATGGACTTCAGAAGGGAGATTGGTGACTAGGTTAGACTAGGCATCTAACTTTAAAGGCTTTAAAATTAATGGAATAAATCCCAGACAAGGCTATGCATTGGAGCTGATTTCCAAAATCTTAATGTCTTTGACACCCAAAGGGGAAATACCCAGGCAGTTATTGCTACTGAAATCAGAGGGAGTTAGGTGTCTGGTGGTATTCTTATTCCTCTTAAGGTGCTAAGATACCTAAATCTCAGACACTTTTCAGTCCTCAGCCATCATGCCTGAGACTCTTCTTCAGCACTGTTTCCTGGCATGGGATGCCAATGTTTGCACTAGTAAACCCTGGTGTGAGCTGTTACCCTACAGGACGGACCTATGTGAGTGGTCCTATAGGGTCAATGGTTGTGTCAGCCCCTACCCTACCAACAGCAGTCTTACAGTCTTTGCTGTCTGGAGATCCATGTTTGAGAGAAGGATGACGCCAATTACTGCCCACTGTACTGTGTGCAGTTCTGGGCACCACAGTACAAGAAGGATATTAAACTGTTGGAGAGTGTTCAGAGGAGGGTGACGAAGATGGTGAAGGGCCTAGAGCAGAAGACATATGAGGGGCAGTTGAGGGCACTGGGCCTGTTCAGCCTGGAGAAGTGGAGGCTGAGGGGAGACCTCATCATGGTCTACAACTTCCTCGCAAGGGGGAGTGGAAAGGCAGGTGACCTATTCTCTGTAAACACCAGTGATAGGACCCATGGGAATGGTGTTAAGCTGAGGCAGGGGAAGTTTAAGCTGGACATCAGGAAGAGGTTCTTCACCAAGAGGGTGATTGCACACTGGAACAGGCTCCCCAGGGATGTAGTCACTGCATCAAGCCTGTCTGAATTTAAAAAGTGATTGGACTGTGCACTTAGTCACATGGTCTAAACCCTTGGGCAGACCTGTGTGGTGCCAGGAGTTGGACTTGATGATCCTTATGGGTCCCTTCCAACTTGGGATATTCTATGATTCACTTTCACCACTGTTTCTTGAACCTTGGGCAGTCTCTGGGGAAGCAGGTAGCTATTTTGCAGTTTTGAATGAAGGTTCACTCAACCATGCTCCTGTCACTGGCAGTGTTAACTAAGACCCATGGATGCAGATAAGCTCCAACACTGTATGGATGAATCATTCTCTGAAGCTCCAAAGAAACCCCATTTTCTCTGCTAAACATCAGTTCTTAACTCTTTCTTGGTCAGGAGTTTACTTTTTGGGTCTAATGGGTGTTGGTGTTAAGTGCCTTAAGTGCATAGCTTAGCTATAGGTCTAAAAAGGTTTTAAAAACTGTACCTAGTATTTCCAAGCACTCAAACAAGATTACTACTGATTTCTAGTGCTTAATGACTGCTGAGGCTTTTAAAATGGAAATAATTTAAAGAACTGCAGTTTCAGTCTCTTTGCATTTAGGTTGCTATGCTAATTTCTCAGTGAGATAGTATTTCATTTCTCAATAGGAATATGCCTTAATCTCATGATATGAGCTGATTTCTCAGTAAGAATATATTTTTCAGATCTGACTTTTTTTTTTTTTTTTTTTTTTTTTTTAAGAGGGGTCTCAAAGGAGTTTAAGCTTCCAAATTTCAATGCAAGCTAAGTGCGTAAGTACTTTTGGTAATCTGGGCAAGAGTCAATGTTTAGTTGGTTTTGTGGCAAGCTCTTATAATGCCATTTTTTGGATCACAAATATTCCGGGAGAATTTTAATGGATATTTTATGTGAGAAGCTTTTTTATTGCTGGGAAAAGTTTCCTATCAAGCACAGATTTTGGGTTAGAATCAAAGAAAACTTAACAATGTGTATTCATAGTTGACACTTGAAGCACAAATTCATCCTTTTTCAGTGAAGGTAAAAAATATTCATTCTTTTAATGGACAGATTCTTTGACTTTGGAAAGAGATTAAGACAATCCTTTTACAGATTTATTTTTTGTCTTCAATACTAGCACAACCTTCCTCCCCTTCCAAATTCTTCCTGTCATCACAGCAATTCAGTGCTGCTGATTTAGTGAATCAGATTGAGGGAGACAAGCAATCCAGCATGTTGAATTTGAGCTCTGACCTTCCCTTTACGTTACCGCACAACTTCTTAGTTTTGCTAATCAAAAAGCATTCTCCCTCCTCCTCTTTCTTAAACGAGCAAAACCTAGAAATGTAGAGGGACAGGTTGGTTTTGGAAATGATCAGGAAAAGGCACCTGTACATTTCTCTGGTTTGGCTTTGTGTTAAGCATTTCTTATGGTTCTGAAATCTGATATTATTTGCATTGTTCTTCAGATATCAAGATAGGACTAAATTCCTTAAGATTCCTATTATGCTCAGACACTGGAACGTATCCAGGCACATGCCTTCTCATACATTGTCTTCATCAATACTGAGTTCTTGACATATCGTTCATGATAAATTGAGATGGACAAGAAATCAAGTGCATTTTAGCTCTACAACAGTTAGATTCACAGAGACTTCCAGTATGGTTGTGCACACTGTGAAATACCACAATGCTCTTGCTGGAGCTGTGGTGAGTTTAATGCTTGCTATTATTCTGTTAGGTCATACAGTGGGAAAATGTACAAAAATAACAAACTTGTTAGTCCGCTAATTGCAGGCTTGTTAAGTGATATTCCATTTCTTTTTTTTTTTTTTCTTTTTTTTTTTTTCTTTTTTTTTCCTTCTATTGCTCTGATTACTGATTATTCAAAACAAATACAAAAAAAAAGTCTTCTGTAAAAAGAAAAAAAAAAGCACATTGCACCTGAAAGAACTTTTACCAACTATTGTAATGCAAACTATGCATTTTGATATGTAGCTACAGGACTGAAAGCACCACTGATGTGTTCTGTTTGATTTATTCATTCAACTGATATCTAGCTTTTGAGAGAAGCATCAGCTGTTTTGTGACATTGGTGTTCTGCAAATTTGACCTTTTTCCTTCCCTGCCTTTCCCTGCCACAAATTTTGTTTCTTATTTTCTTTTAGGGTAAGCATTGCCTGTGTATTTGGGATATTTCCCTTCCTTGTGCTCTGTGACAGGAACCTGAAAGACAGTGGAAAGGTTCCCACAGAATTTGAGGACTTGTAGATAGAACTGTCATAGTAGGATCCCTCAAAACTCTTGTTTTAGTAAATTATTTTCTCTTGGTACCTCATGAGAGAGGGCTTTTGGGAAGCCAATTTTGTTTTCTTTTTGATTCTGTTGTGTTTTAAGAGCCTGGAGGTTTCTGAAAGCAAGTAATTAGAAAGCAGCATATGTTATTATTAAATATGGACACCTAAGTTGTAAAATTATAGCATTTTATGTTTATCTGTTTTCATTATATCATTGATTGAAAATGTCTACATTTCAAAAAGCACCATCTAGGAAATCACCTGAGCCTTCAGAGAGCTCCTCAGCTGGATCACAGTGGCTGGTGAAGAAAGCATAGAACAAATTAATTACCATTTGAACGTTTTTGCTTCTGGGTTACCAGGTCAGATCCAGGACCCATTACACAGGGTGAAAGTAATTGCAAGAGATGTTTGCAAAACCTCACAAAAATTGCCCACAGTTAAGATGGAGAATATTCTGAGCAACCTCCATAGCACACTTCCTACAGAGGATAGGAAAGTGCCACCTCCCACACTGTGTAGACAACTCTGCCACACTAAACTCGGCAGGCTTCCCTGCTTAAGTGCAAAATACTCCTTCAATTCCACCAAAAGCCAAGATTTCACATGTCAAAATCTCAAGTGTTGCTACTTCAAAATAAAAGATTTTTTTTTCTCCTTCTCTCCATAAAACTGAAGTCCTTTCCCACAGAATGGCCTCTGTTTCACAGCAAAGGCCAAACCACTTTGCAATTTTGCTTTCAAAAGGCATTCAATTATGACACTAAAATGAAATAGAGGAATTTCACAAAAATCTGGCTTTTGTCAGAGATTGGACTAAGCCCTAGTCTGTGTTGTCAAATGCTTTACTCCCTGCTGGTGGTCTCCACACAGATCATTGCAAGGTCCTTCTTGCAAATCATGTAGATTACACTTCATGCAACTCATATGTGCATTTGTGAAATATAAGAATGAAGAACTGGAGGTTAATCTTTGCCATGCAGAGACATTATTACTCTTTGAAATGCATGCAACTGGTGCTGTGGAAAGGCATAATGTTAAACAGTTGAAAATAATAATGAGGGAGAGCTCCAGAACTAACCACTGCAACTGCAAAGACACTAACTAGCAGCCTCTTTCCAGCTATGCTATTCGAGCATGTCTGCAGCCTAACGAGCCGTTTACCCACTGTAACTTTACCATTCCATGAGAAATGACTCACAGATGAAATTCATCAGTTTGCCATGGAAAGATGCCATTTATGGGCAGAAACTATTTTTTTTTTCCATCTGGGGACAAATTTCCTATTACTTTCCCAATTGCAATTTGCTGTTATGAAGCTGTGATACCCCTGGCTTCTGTAAACCAGCAGGGTTCATTGATTTCAAGTCATTAGGTTATTTCCTTGAAAACTTGTAACCTGATTAGAATTTTGACTGTGAGAACATAAAGTTATGTCCTCCCACCTAAGTTTAGGTACCTGGACTGCCCATAGCTCACGGTGAGAGATGAACACCTCTGGAAGGGTGCCTCACCTTACCTAGCTTAGATACCTACCACCATTGACTGTTGGTGGTGTCTGAGTGAGTAATAGGACAGCCTGTCCCATTTGTACATGGATTTACAGAGATGAGAGAAATGTCTCGTAATGTTAGCAGAAAACAAATAGACTCATGATGATGGAAAACATTGAAAATTGATCCTGTTTTAAATCAGGAGCAATACTATTTCAACATGAAGACTAGGTCTAGTGCACCATCTCTTTCATTATTAGGTTAGATGGTGTGGTTTTCTACATTGTTCTCTTTGCTATGAGAATATCCAAGAAACTTTTGGGATTAACTGAAGCATTCTTTACAGTTTACCTTCTATCAGAACCCCATTCATCTCTTAATTACTCATTTTAACAAGCTTCTGTCTACTTTTTATGTAGTTCCCAGTGCTATTTATAGTTCAAGGCCTTTTTTTTTTTTTTTTTTTAGGCTTGTTGCACACAGTGTATAACACTTATATCCTTGCTTAACCAAAATGGCCTTTCTTGCCCTTTTCTGTGTTTAGATTATAGCCAGGATGAATTTCACTTGTGGCCTTTCCATCTGTTTTTTAAGTAGTTCCCACTTTTCTGAAGTAAATTTCCTTCACATTAGAAGATTCCAGTCCAAATTCCATAGGGTATTTTGCATTCCCTTTAAGTCTGCTTTCCTTTATGTTTCCCTTTCGTGGGTCCTAGCTCATATGAATCCTACAAATGCAGTGTTATAATTAGAACTATGTGAACACAGCACTTCCATTTCTCAGAGGTTCCTGCAAACATTTGCTTTGGGTTTCATCCATATGAGCTCCCATTCCTTGATATTTTTTACTTTGAATTTCAGATGTGAACAAACCAAACATCAATGAGCTAAAACTCAGCTCCAGTGTTCAATGTTATAGATCTTTGAAATAAACAAACAAACAAACAAAAACAACGAATTTTGCTTGGTTTGGGGTAAAGTCCTCAAAGTCTAAATGTTCACATCAGTACTTACCTGCCCATAGTGGCAGGTAAGTTAAGGCCTAGAAAATCAGAGCTTCACTTTTAAAATATAAACAGTTGACCATTTTAAGGGCTTCACAGCTTACTTTTTACCCTGGAGCAGAGTACCTGAAAGCACCTTTCCTCCTTGACAGGCTGGGTGAGAGCTCCCCCTCCTGTTTTAAATTGTTTTAGACTGTGGCCTTGGTTGTGACCCCCACATCTGGCCAGCTAGGTTTTCCTAGTATCACACCCATCTCAGCATGATCATATTCCAGGTTAAATCCAGGTTAGCTTCGACTTACGTTCCTTTCACAACAAGGAACGATTTCACTCTCTTTCTAGTTTTTGTTTCTGTCTCTGGTTAAGGAGTAAACTCTGCTCATGATGATTACCCAAATTGCTTAACACCAGACTAAGCAGTCTATGTTGCAAATGTCTTTCAGTACAGACTGGAAGCACTACAGGGTCTTTATTTCCATTTCATTTAAGTGATTGTGGCTTTCAAAAACAGCAACAAGAACAAGAAATAAGAGAGAGAAATTGACTTTCCTTTTTTTTTTTTTTTTTTTTTCTTTTTCTTTTTCTTTTCTCATGACTTTGTAGGAACAAGATTGAAAGATTGACAGAGACACATGAAGCAAGGGGAATATGAATATTTGCACTGAAATCATTAAAATGTATAATGCACTGTTTTAAAGACGGAGTTGGTCACTTTGCTATGGTCTTTCAATAGTTACACATGTATTGAAAGCCTAATGCACCGAGATTCATTTAAAATATATTAGTACATTTTCCACTGCAAATCTGCTTCTTGAATCACTGCAATTGCAATTGTGCTTTTCTCTGTGAAGCAGACCAGCCATAAAGAAAACAGTAATTGCTCAGTTAATCTTACAGTTATCAGTCTCTTATTCTTAGTGTGTGGACAGGCCTAGAGATTAAATGTCATCTCCTTGCTGCTGAGTTTGGCACTGGTTTTGAGTTACTGTCCAGCCATCCAACCTAGTTTGTGGTCACCGTGTTTTGGAATTGGAACTTGGTAAAAAGGTTGGATTTGACTTAAAGCTTTGTGTTGGTAAAACTGTATCTCATTTCCTTAGAAAGAGGGTAATGAAAGGGCAGGGGGTTTTTAATTTATCTAGTGAGTATTGCTGACATTTTTTGCATTAACAACATTAGGAAGCTGTTGACAGTTTGTTTTCTTTATTTTTTTTTTTGTTTTGCTTAGAATTCTTTGATGGGGAGTGAGTATTTCATGCAGAATGAATGCAAATTGCAAGTCACAACAGAGTACAAGAAAAGGTGGAATTTTCCTTTCCAGACATGGCATTTGCTGGAAACCATAAAAATGAAATAACAAATTACAGAATGGAGATAATAGCATTTTAGAAAGCCACATTAAATTAGAACAGTTGAAGGCAAATTCTTTGCAGCCGCTAACGCCAATTTGTGGATAAAAAGCCAAGAGGATTCTCAAAGATCTGTTTCTTAATTAATTTAACATTTTCTTGTTGGTCTGCAGGGTTGCCAGTGTGAATAACTCGTGTCTTTCTCATGGGCTATAGCTGTCTCATTTGTTTAGCTTCACGAAGCCGTGCGGGTTTTCCCGCTTCGGACAGGTTTGAGAATGCAGAGGCACGGTCGGTGGGAGCCCACTGGAGGGCAATCTAGCACCGTCTATCTGACCTCAGCCTGCGCTTCTGCACGACCCTTGTTAAAGATTTTTGATCTGAACTCTAATAACAGTTTACATTTCCACGTCCGTATTAGATCTGGGGTTCCATAAAGAGCGGCCAGCACTATATGTTTTTGCTCTCTCAAATATTACATCTTCTATTTATACTGTGTGTTTTTGTAGTCCATGATGTAATATGACAAAATTTCAGCCATGTGCATCACACATGCAAGTTCGAGTGCAGCTGGGTTGTGTAGCACGGCTGAGGTAATGTCAAGAAATTTCATATTATATTTAAAATGACACCTGTAAAAATAATCTTCAATTTGTAATTTAAATACTGTAATACTCAATTATGTGAACTGACAGGAAGTGTCCCAGTGGTTTTGGAAAACAACATTCTTTTATCCATCGAACCTTTGATGCATTTTTGAACAGCCTTAATGGAAGTTCAGATCATGACCTTCTGCTTTGAGAGAAAAAAGTCAGCGAGGATTCAGTACTTCTCCTACAGCACAGTAAAATCCTGTCTTCATATATATTTTTGCTTCCTTGGTTTGAAATGTCAGCCATGCAGGCTTTATCATTATCCAAGCCAAGGAGAGCTCCAAACTGTAAATCTAGCCTCACTTCTAATTGTGTGCCTTGCTTATGGCAGCACATGCATGTCATCTGTAAATATATATCCTGCTTTACTCCTACAGAGAGACTTCGAAGGTTTTCCTACAGTCTACATCAGTAGCAATCATATTCTATTAATGTGGGAGTGAGGTTTGTGACTTGGCCATTGAAAAGGCTCAGAAGTCTTCCAGATGCAGGAATCAGTTTTGGAAATCTACTGAGCTGTTTCCTAAGTATGTCTCTTTGCATATCTGGGGGGAGGAGTTGGAGGGGAACAACAAGACATAAGCTTTGTGCATGTATGTTATGAATGTGAGAGCGCTGGGATTTCTCCCACTGTAAATTACACCTTCTTCCCTAATTCCATGGCATTTCCCTTATCTTAGCTATTTCTTCAGGCTCTCATGAGCCTTGAAACACTGTCCCCCAGACTTGTACCTGATATTGGCTTCTGCAGAATCTGAGAGATTTCTCCTATGCCCACTTCCATCATGTACTTTCCAAATACTGAATGCGACTTCCAGAGAGCTGTGTTATGTGCCACTTAAATAAACTCTGTTCTTTCCATTCAACTCTGGTAACTTGATACTGCACAATAAATGCTAATAAGTTTCCTGCAGAGTAGTGCTCTTAAGACAGCTTATTTTTCATCCCTCCTTTCATGTTGTGCCCTTATTGATGACTCAGTCCATACCACAAGTGTTCTTAAAGAAGATAAAATGTAAATAAAAGTGAAAGATGCAGGTCTGATAAAGCACTCAGAAGGATACAGGAAATGCTTCCTAAAGAACATTTTTTCCTCCATCAAAAGTTTTCCCATTTTAAGCTGTAGTTAATAGCTACTACTATTTGTAGGAAGATAAGGAAAAATGTATTAAATGATTAACAGCCAATTAATAATTTGGTCTAGTGTAAATCAAGGACATGTGACTTTACTGACCATGTTAGAAGTTAGAAATTGTTTTGTTTTCTAATGATAAAACATTTTCCTAGACATATTCCTTGTGGGTGAAATTCATTCACTGTACTGCAGCAGGAGAAGGCCTGAATGACTCTTGAGGATATCTCCCTGTGGGGGAATCAGGAGTGAAAAGTGCAGGAGGATGTTGGCCAACATGGAGAAACTCTGCAGACGCAAATGTGCAGTGACTGCCTGACTTGCCTGCAAGTACAGGATGCTTCAAAGATGAGGTCTTGTTCCTTGTGTGGTCCATAATAAACAAGGGCATCTGAGGCTTCCCTTGACCACATCATGTCTTCTCCCTTCTTCTCATGTAGCTCCTGCGTGCAGCCCATGGAGAGGAGGGAACAGCTAAAGGGGTCACCTGCACAGCAAGAGAAGTGGGTGCAGAAGTGGAAGCGCTGCCCTCTGGGTTGGAAAGTGGGGGCAGCTGGGGTCTGCAGGAAACACCGGGCGTGCTGCCCTGCGGCGAGAGGTGTTTGATGTTGGTTCATCATTGTGTTGGGTTGAGCATGGAAGTGCTGGAGGGCCATGCACCCAGGGAGCAGGGAGAGCAGTAGATGGTGCCTGCCCTGAAAGGCTTCCAGCGCTAATTCTTTAATGCAAAGAACAACACAGCTGGGCCTTTTTTAATGCTTGATGAGGAAGGTGAGCACATCTCTCTCTGCACCCTGCTTGCCTCACACGAAAGACAACAGGAAGGAAGTGCTCTGCTTATAAATTTATTTTAGTCTCACGTTTTGAAAGAGCAGGTCACTTCAAAGTCCTGCTGCAATATTACCACATGCCATCTGCTCGTTACAAACATGCAAGGGAAGTTATTGGTGCTTCTGCCTTATTTTTCCAAATGTATATATGTGGCAATTATTTATTTTATTTTTAAACAGGCATGTTCAGTTGTCTCCCACTTTTCCATGCTTCATACATTGAACGTCTTCTTGGGCTGTCGGCTCTTGGGGTAGGAGACCACACGTGCCTGCACTGCTCTGCTCTTGTGTGTGTTCAGATGTAACAGCACCACTGTGTCCATGAGAAAACCCAGGGAGGGCAATTGTCAGGTTCCATGTGGTGCAAATGTGTTTTCTGTTCAAGCAGGCTAAATCCAGTGGCTGATATCATGCAGGTTTCCTGCCAGTTGTAAGCCATAATGCAGCTCAGGGCAGTGGCCCTCGTTGTGCTGTTTCCAGAGCTGATGGCAGGAAGACCATTGGATTGCCCTTCTGCGTATCCCAGGCTATACACTTATCCAATGCTCTTTCACCCATATGCTCTTTTAGCAACCTTTTTTAGATAAAGTCTTTAAATCTTCAGCCACTTCAGTCCCATTAAAGCTTCTCATTAGAGCTGAGAGGAGCAAAGTTCTTGTTCCTGCTGTTATCTCCTGGGGTGTTGCTCAACTTCAGGTGTCTAGTCTGTCAGTTAATCGGATTGTATCTACAGTCAGTGCAGAGATATCTGCACCTTTAAGGGGCAATTTTCCCCATTATTTGGGACCTACAGTAGGATGGGTGGGACATGAAAATCTGTCTCTTATAGAAGGAGGTTAACTGAAAAGCTTAGATTTTATTGTCAATTTTTATAGTGCCAAAGGTGGTACAAACCCCACTTTTAAACCGTCAGACTTCTCATTTTGTGAACACTGGATAATAATAAAACCTCTGAGAGAATCCTCCTACTAGGCTAATGGAGCATGATCTCAATTGGAGTCTTAAAAATGCTTCCTTTATAGAAACAGTAACTGATCGCAGTGGGGTTATTCCTGATTTATGCCAGTGTAAGGGAAGGACTGGTTCTCAGGTTTCCTATTGCATTCAAGCTAGCTAATTTTTCTCAGGGCACATTCATACCAATTTAGAGCTGAATGCTTTACTCATTTGTATGATGTATACATTTATTTTTAAATAGTACTTGTTAAAAATAAACTTTTCATCACTGAGCAGTCCAGGGTGGACAGATGACTCACATGTGCTACTGGGAATGGGATGAATCAGCAACACCGTTTGATTCGTAGCACAGTCCCAGATCGAGCAGCTGTGTTTGGAGGGACTGGACATGCTCCATCTTTCAGCTCATTGCAGACTTGTCCCCAGCATGACTGGCTTCCTCAGTTGGCAAACAGAGCGGTGGGGCTCGTTGCCTTGTGAGGTGCATAAGGACAAACACCCAGGCCAGCCCTGGATACACTTTAAGCTCTCTCTGATAACAACACTTGCTTCTCAAGGCAAATTGATATGTCCTAGCAATGCTGGGTTACCAGTCCCTCTTCAGCTTTAGAGTGAATTTATATGATGCATGACACCCCATCAAGCTCTACACTTATTTGGGAGCTCTAAAACTACATGAGAACTGCTCCTGGGGCAGGTAGCCTCTCCCATCAGCAGATCATCCCTTGGCTACAGGCAGCACTGACATGGCCACCTCATAAGTAGCCTTGGGGCTGGCCAGGCTGGGTCTAGCTCAAGCTTCTCAGTGCTGTGCTTCTGCACAATGCCAACCCACAGGAACCCAGGGGAGGTGGGGTGAAGTTGTGAGGGTTCAGCTTCTGTTTTGCACTGTGTTTGGTGGTGGCCTGGACATTGACTTTGCATGACCTCCACTATCACACCTGCACCTTGTCTGAAGCTGGTCATACCTAACTGTGAGGAGAGATCAGCTTTTCACCTCCCCAAATTTCTTGGGCATTTCCAGGAGACAAAGAGTTCCAAAACATGTTGTGGCCATGATCACAGCATTATTACTGAACATTTACAGTTATATTGAGTCTACAGATATATATATTTATGCCCTCCTTTTAGCTCAGCTTTATGTTTTTCAGGGCTTAAAGCTGCAGGCCATTTTTTATTTTTGTTATTGAGAGCAGATGTACCCAATTCCAATCATATTCTACTGAAGAATGTCAGGGTTGTGAGAGGTCGGCTGGTGAATGCCTTTCAATCTCCATTATTATTTCCTCTACTCAATTGCCGCAGCAGGGAGACTACAGACATTTAATAGAGACCTTCAAAACATTCAAGTATATTACAGATCAAAACGTTCCTTACACTCTTTCAGTGGCCTTCTTCCACTCTTGAAAACATCTCTGTTTATGCTGTTGCTTTAGCCTGGGACTAGAATCACAGAGCTGAGCTTTGTCCAAATGCACCAACTATGGACACTGGGGCGACGCTATCTTGGTTTATAGTGTCATCTAACTCACAACCCAACCGCTTTTGGGAAGGTGTGAGCAGGCACACTGCTGTGGTGTGTCCATAGGCACACACAGTCTCTCTGCCTGGTCTTTGCCTTGCTCACTTGCCCACATCAATCTCTTCATTTTTGGGTTAGAGCACTCACTGCAGGCTTAAATGGGAGGTGCCAAAAATGTGGTCAGGTAGTTTATAAAGATGCTTTCTTTCTGAAATATCAGCCTGGCAATCACTAAAGAGAAAGGGAACAGTGCTGGATGGGGAAGGGGACAAAGAAAAGCCCTATACATAAGCCCAACTCAGAAATGCAGCCTCAGTTTCCCCTGCTGTGCTCAGAAGTGATTCGGGATGTATTCAGGTCTGTCACAGGCCCAGTGGAAACACCCACGCTGAAAACCAGAAAAGTCCAATTTTAGAGCTATGACAGGTTCTTCCCTTTCCTTCTGGGGCCTTGGAAGGAGGATTATGGAGGAACGTGTGATTAATGCCCTCTCTCTGGGAGGAAGAAAACATGATTGTGCATTCTTTCCTAGTCCCGTCCATCATCTTCAGTGGTGCTCATGGGGAAGCTTATTCCTTCGCATGCAACATTTGCAGAACTAATTTCCAAAGAAAAGGAGTGGTTTTAAATAAAGCAAACATCGTTTTGCAATTATCTCCAGTGCTTTAATGTTTACTGATTTTCTCACTCAGCCACGGATTTTTTTTCTCTCTCTCCACAGAGCAACTTTTTATACATCTGTTCTTTTTTCCTGTGGGACTTTTTACACTGAAAGTGCTCAGTGGGTAAATGGCTGTCCTCATGATCTAAAAGTAGGGAGTTGGAAGTGTAATTGGGATAATTTAATGAATCTGTGGGCTTTGCTACCACGTCTTGTCCTTTTCCAGTCAGGCCCTCTGTCTCTGCTGAGTGCTGCAAAATCTAAATGTTTCTTCTTTTGATTTCCTGAGTTTCTAACTGAAACAAAAAACAGGCACGGAATGAAACTCAAAAACATTTCCAGTTTGGAAACGAGATGTACGTAAATGCAATATCCTGGGACAGGAGGCTTCTAGTGTTCAAGAGCACTAATAGTCTTGAAGGCAGGACTGCCAACTGGCTTTAGTGCCTTGGGCGTGAGGGCAGGCCTGCGTACTTTCTCTCCAAATCAGTGGTTTTAAGGGGACTGTTAGAAAGCACCACTATTCGGAAATTGTGCCAGATGCAAAGCTATCAAATTCAACAGTTGCCACTTCATCCCTTCCTCCAAACATGAAACTCCCATACTGTGCTTCTCTTGCCGTGCTAGAAGCCCTAACCTAAAACCACTGTGAGCTTACACAGTGCTGACAGGATGCTTAACGTTACACTGAGAAAATGCAATAGCTTCGGAAGGGATCCTAAAAAGAACTGCCTGCCCCTTAGTTTATTCAGAAAGCAAACACAAAACAGGGGTAGGGCAAGGAAGCAGAGGTGGTCTCTGCACTGACTCACTGCAGTCTGAGGCAGGCTGATCATTATTGATAAAGGCAGGAACTGCTTCATTTTTCACTAAGTATGATAAAAACACAATTGGTGAGCTCACCCCCTGACACTTGAAAACCTTGTGACTAGCAAAGGCACTCTGCCTATCTGAGATAGTGCTAAAGCCCTGAGCTGGCCTGATGGGCCTTCCAGTGATGCTGGAAAGCCCCTAAGGCTACATTTGACCAAAAGGTTAAGTTGGGCCATGGCTACTATGAGGTGAACTCTTTCCTACAGGCAATATCCCTTCTTTTACTGATGCAAGCATGACCACTCTAGTGAGCCACCCACCACTATGGATGTGGGGAACTCTAGGACTGGACGTGAGCAACCTCAGCAAGGGAAAGGCTGGCATGTTTTGGCAGCAGTTGTTGCCTTACAGTGTTCACTGAGAGACATGCTTTATATACAGATATATGTATCTATATTTGCAGATGACACCAAGCTGAGTGGTGTGGTTAACACACTGGAGAGAAGGGATGCGATCCAGAGGGACCATGACGGGCTTGAGAGGTAGGCCTCTGCGAACATTATGAAGTTTGAAAAGGTGAAGGGCGGGGTTGTGTGCCTGGGCTGAGGCAATCCCAAAAATGAATACAGGCTGGGCAATGAGTGGATTGAGAACAGCCCTCCAGAGAGGGACTTGGGGTTGTTGGTGAATGAAAAGCTCAACATGAGCTGGCAATGTGCACTTGCAGCCTAGAAAGCCAACCATATTCTGGGCTGCATCAAAAGAAGTGTAGCTACCAGGTTGAAGGAGGTGATTCTCCACCATTCAGCTCTGGGACCCCCAGAATAAGGGCATGGACTATTAGAGAGGGTCCAGAAGAGGGTCACAAAGGTGATCAAAGGGCTGGAGCATCTATCCTATGAAGACAATCTGAGCAAGTTGGGTTTGTTCAGCCTTGAGAAGTCCCCAGGGAGACCTTACAGTGGCCTTCCAGTGTCTAAAGGGGGCTACAGGAAAGATGGGGAAGAACTCTTTGTCAGGAGGTATAGTGATAGGACTGAGAGTAATGGCTTTAAGCTAAAAGAGGGTAGGTTTAGATTAGATATAAGGAAGAAATTCTTTACTCTGAGGCACTGGCCCTGGCTGCCCAGAGAAGCTGTGGATTCCCCATGCCTGGCAGTGTTCAGGGCCAGGCTGGATGGGGCTTTGGGCAACCTGGTCTGGTAGAAGGTGTCCCTGCCCATGGATAATCTTTAAGGTTCCTTCCAACTCAAACCGTTCTTTAATTCTATGTGTGCTTAGATCTCTTTTTCATCAAATAGTGATGACAGCCAAGCCTCAGCTTACAGAAAGGAAGTGTCTATTACAGAATGTGAAGCATTCAGATGCTGCAGCAGTAGGGGCATTGAGCTGCATATAAATATGTGTTTTAAAAGCCCATACCCATGTCTCAGGGTAAGCTAATAGGAAAGCTCTCACCAGAAGGCTGCTTTCTTTGATAGATGAAGGACTATCCAGGGAGCAATCTGAGATGTACATTAGGCTCTCACACAAATCTAGGGAGTCATTTTAGTTGGAGCAAAACTGAAGATTAAATATTACAGTTCACTGACGGGACTCTGAGTGGCAGTGAAAAAAGCCAGAATACAGTTAGCTAAAATCTGACAGCAAAAACAAAATGTGGAGGACAGTGTTTAATTAACCTGTTTCTCTGATGCCTCAGGAAAAGCCAAAGTGTTTGCTCCTTTTTTTTTTTTTTTTTTTAAACATTATTGAGCAGTGATGACTAAAATGTATTCAAGGCATGAAATTTATTTTTGTTAGGGCCAAATGGAGGATGGCCTTTGAGTAGGCTTTAAGGGTCAAAAGTAGAGAGTGACAGAGGATCATCAAACAGTTTGGCTGGCAGGGAGCAGATGTCTTCAGAAGGCACCTGAAGCTTTCATTTCTGAAAGGTAACGTTTGTAGCTATGGCCTCTAACTTTTGTTTCTTTTTCTTTATTTTTATTTATTTTCTCAGAAAACAAAACAAAACAAAAAAAATACACAATTTCTCATCTTTCTTATTTTGGTGTCATTTTATTATAAATTATTTGTGTTTTTGTTTCCAGATCCATTCAAAAGCTATTTAGAATAATATTGTTTCCTGATTATAAAAGAAAAAGAAAGTTGAACAGTTTTTACCATTCACCTGACAAGCCTTTTCTTTTGTAGAAGAACCAACACTGAAGGGGGAAAGCTACTTTTTACCTCAGGGTAGCCATTTGAGTCTCATTTACATGAAGCTCTGGAGCTGCCAACAGAACTCTATATTTTTATCAAGGATCTGTTCTGAGAGTAGACTCTTCAATGTCAGAGCAATGGCCACCCAGCAGTGGTGCCAGGGGACAACTACAGTGGTATCAGGAAAGCCCTGAATGGATACTTCATAAATGCATGAGTTAATTGGGAAGCAACATCACTACCCCACTTAGTTTCTTTTATATGTTTGGTGTCACAAGGGAGCGTGTTGATGGATAGACTCCATTTTTTCCTCTCTCTAAACTAAAAGGCTACTTTTCAGGGTTGCTTAGAGCTACTGCTGGCCTCAACAGGCCCCAGCAAGGTGAAAGGTCCTTGTTCCCCCAGAGGACTGACACATTATGATGGCTTCATTTGATTAAAAGGGGATGTTGATCATTAGTTATGACCCAAATTTCTTTTTTTTTTTTTTTTTTTTTTGGCAATCATTCAAAGTGTTCCCAGATGCCCATGAGGCTGTTGTTACCTGCAAATAAAACATATCTTTATAACAAGGACATTAATGTTAATGAATAATATCAAAATGTGCCATGTGCCTTTCCCAGGCCTTTTTTGCATTTTGATAGATTGAATGATGGAAGGGAAACATATGCTTTCCAGATTGAACCCAAAGAGCTCACTAATTCAGAGTCCATGCTCCTTCAAGCTGCAGCCAAGCAGCGAATAAATTGCATAGCATTTGTCATCCACTTGGGATTAATTATTGAGTTTTAGAGGTAAGTAGCTGCACCAGTGAAGCTTACCAGTTTGTTCTTTAACATCTAGTTAGAACACTGAAGGAACTAGGAGGGGGGATCTGGCCAAACACAAATAACTTGGATATTTCTGTCCAAAGTAAACTGGGCAACAAAGAAGGAGGTCAAACGTTCAGCTCGCGAAATAGTATTCACATATGCACTTTTGTTGGTAATTAGTTCAATTGTATGAGGAATGGGTACTCCCATCAGGTTAACATTAAAGAGCAACAGGAAAAGTCTTTTAAAATTATTTTATTATTTATTTTAATTTTTATTTTTATAGTTAGTGCCATAGGTGACCTGGAGCTGGTACTGGCTTGGAAAAAATGAATATTGTTCCCTGAAGGACTCCTGTCAGCCTTGAGCTTTGGACTTGTAAGAACGGAATCTTCTGTCTGTCAGACAAGATAGGGTTAGGACACTGGTCCCCAGGGTCCTCTCTGATTATGTGATGATGTTTAAAGGAAATTAGTTGATGGTTGTGATAGGGAAAGAGCTGGATCTGAGTTAGAAAATTAGGCAGTTTTTTGTTTCATTGAACACACATCTTAGCAGGAAGTTGAAAAGATAAGGTCAAGAGAGGAGGGTTGTGCCAGGGGTGTCGGTGAAAAGGTGATGGATTAAAATATAGTCTGGTTTAGCTATTTTTGGGATGAAATGAGACATTTGAAAAATGAGTTAATTAATCATCACGTCTTAACTATTTAAAAAGCATTTCCAGTGATCCAGAAGGTAGCTTTTCATATTTACCTTGGTCACAATCTGCAAAATATTATGACCCTTTGGTTATTTTTGGTCCTTCAGCAACATTGCTATAGGAACAGGTGAGGCCAACTGAGACACTGTGAAGTGTAGTACACTTTCAAACAATGTTATTGTTGTTGTGTTTGTTTAATCATTTTGGCTTGAAGCAACACTGGGCTTTGGAAGTGACTCCCTGGATTGTTGAGCTTGCTGTGTGTGGTTTCCACCCATAGAGCAGGATTCATGTGCATATGTCTTATTACACTGTGATTTCTTTTGGAGGAGACTAAACTGGAACCACTGCTTTAGGTTTGTACTAAGGGCTTTCTGAATCCTAAGAGGAACATACAGATCCAAACCAATCAGGAGTTCTTCACACAACTTCAGATCAAATGTGCAATAGGGAAGTTTGGTCCATGGAACCAGCCTTGGCCTAATCCCATGTAAACCTCTGAACTGTATAAAATAGAGATGCAGAGGTCTCAGCACCAAATGATTTATGCTTTATGCTACATATTTAACTCAATGTCCTCCTCTTCTGCTTTTTTCACTACCTGTAACTTGATGATCTTTGCAGTTACCTTGTGACTGCCTCTCTGAAGCCATCTCTGCTCTCTTAATGATAACAAAGCAAGGAAGACCAACATTTGCAGCCCAGGCATCAACCCTTGCTTGGCTTTGGTGGTGCCATGTGATAACATGTTCATGTGTGAATGCAAGGACTTGTTCTGCTCCATGTGTAGCAAATGGTGCAGTGTGATGTTTTGCATGTTCTCTAGTGAGCAGTGATATAGCAAGTTTTTAAGCACTGCCTGCATTAAACACTGCAATTCCTTGAGTTTTGCATTCACATCTGAGTCCTGACTGGCTTGTTTTGCCAGCTAGTAGAGAAAATGCGCCATAATAATACCGAGCCTACCTACTCTGTTCCTCTCTTAAGCTCCAAGTCAACATCCAAGGACAAAACTAGACATTGGGAAAAAAGCTCAGTTAACCGTTTTTTTGTGTGGTGCCTCCTCTCCCAGCCATGGTTATCCTTACCCATCTCCTTCTCCTCTAGCCCCAGTCTGGTGCATTTTTATTTTTTTTTTCCACAGATGTTAGATGTGATCAGTGCTCTTTCAGTATTTTCTGCCTCCGTTCAAGATGAATATCTCAGCAACTTCAACTCAGATCCCTGAAGGCTGTTTGTGAGGATGCAAATTCAGTAACGTTTCCTTAAGGGAGAATGCATCTTTGGGAAATGTAAAATAAACCCACACTCATGCTGCCCTACAAAGTAAACTTCCCAAGCTGCAGTCTGAACTTTAATTTCAAGCATTAAGTTTTTTGTTTGTTTGTTTTGTTTTGTTTTGTTTTGTTTCCCTTTTGGCCAAATTGCATGTGAAGTAAGTCTGCCATCTCCTTTTCCTCACCCACTCCCCCCCCAAAAAAAAAAGAAAAAAGAAAAGCATACACAGTAGAACTACTGAAGCCTGTAAGCTATTTATTTTCTATGTATTTAAAGTTTAAAAAAGATTCCCTAGAGGAAATTGCAGATGAAGTCTGCAGACGTGTGGCCATATACTGAACTTGGTGAAGCTCTGTTGATGACAGGATCTGATGCAATTGCATGTTTAGCAGGAAAAAAAAAACCCTCATCCAACTCTGCCCAGGAGAGAGTAAGTACAACAAACTCCCCTCCTGTTTTATTCTTGCATTTCTGACTGCAGGTTTTATTTTCTCTCCCTCACTAGCAGTGGGCTAGAAAGCATGAAGCTTGTAATCACATCTTTGTTAACCATTCAGTGAAAATAACCAAATTGTCAATATTATTCTGCAGTTGCTTTCTCATGCTGGCATGTCCTAAATGAAGATAAGATGAATAAGACACTGGACATTAAGCACTGGACACTCATGACAACTTGTCATATGTGGTCTCAGTTGCCTACCTGATTTTCTACAGCACTTAATCCCAGAAAGACAATAAGGCTGCTACAAGTGCAGGTGTGTTCATGGTCTGAAGAAATTTGGCTAGATGCACCGGTAATCTTGGAGAGCTCCATTCAACTCATCACTGACCTGAGAATCATGACTGAGAATAAGGTAGTTTTAGAAGTCAGTAATTGCTTTTCTCCTCTCTCTTCCCCTTCCCCTGGAGTTATTTATAATAACTTGCAAATAAAACTACTGTAAGCCAAATGATCTCTGTGAATTGTTTGATCTACAGAAGGATCTGCAGTCTGGCTGCTACAGAGAGAGATAAACACTCATACATAGATTTTTGGTTGTGTTGACAGAGTTGGTGTCTTTAGAGACACATTCAAATTATGAAAGGGGCCAAGGGGTACAAATCTGTAATGAGTTCTTCCAACAGAGTGGAGGCCACAATAGCCTCAATAAGGTTCTGAGTTACTCAGTGCTGATCGTGAGCTCAAGGACCAACCTTTTTCTTACCACCCCTTCTCTAAATTAGAGATATTCACTGAAGCCTCAAGTTCATATCAATGGAAATAAAATTTTAATATGGTTCATGGTACAGAGTCTTTCTTATCATATTTTGTGTGTATGTAGTAGAATAAATCAGTTTGGGAGGAGTTGAATTATTTTACTGAGCCATGCATATACATGGTCCAGCCAGGCTTGTTGTGGGGAAGAATGTGCTCTCTTAAATGCAGCTACGTCAACCAGTGCAGAGGTGGCACCTCCTGCCTCTGAGTGAGGTGATGTAGCAGCACCTATGAAATGTTACACTAGCTCAGGTGAGGAGCTTGCTTCTGTTAATTTTCCAAAACTTGTCACTTAGTTTTGTTCCCTCACCAGGAAAAGAGTAATGAAGCAAGATTCAGGCATTTGGTCTTGGCTTTGTGAAGTGGAAATTCTTTGATAATAATCTGTTTCTTGAGAAACTTTCAGCAGAGAAACTATAGAAGACATGAGTGAAAGGCTACAAGTTGGGATATATATTTCTAATTGTTACAGATGAACTTTAAAGTGTTGTCAGGGAAAACGAAATTTGCTTCCAACAGCAGGCTTACAGGTCATTTAAAATATTTCATAGTTATTTTAGGCCTCAACAACAAAGATAAATCTTTTTTTTTTATTATTTTTTTTTTTAAGGAGGTAAATTTAGTATATCATTTTTGCAGTAAAATTTGCTCTCTCAAGAAGGTTGGGGAGATGTCTGCCATTAGTCATCAGATGAAAGGTGTGGAAGCTGCTTATCCAAGGAGATAAAACTCTCACACAGAACAGAGGGAGATCTGGAAAATCATAACAGAGTGACTGTGAAGGAGCTCAAATCTGTTTCCATCTAGCTAAAAAAGATTTCATCTCCATATCAATTTATGGATTTGCCTGAGCTTTTCATAATGAATTTCCCAATGAATTTATTGTTTATGTATCCTTAATTTAAGAAGCCTGAATTCACAGAGAACCTGTTTCTTAAAAAGCTATACTTTCACACTGTTGTTTCACACTGTTGTTTTTTCACACTGTAGTTGTTAACTACAGCCATTAGAAAGGTCCTCCTGATCCAGGGACTGCTAATGCACCTTACTGATCCTGCCAATCAGTATCAGGAGCTTTAGAGAGAGATGCAGAAAACACCATGTTTAGCAGGGTTAAGTAATGAAGCTAAAGTATTTTTTACAAGGAACAGTTTCTTAATCTCAAATTAAACCCATACAGATAAATTTATAGCACCTTAGAAATGTGTTGTTTAACTTTAGCGGTTACAACTCTGTTACCTAATTTTTGTTAACCTTCTAAGCAGCTGAACAATCTTTTCTGCCTGTTTTTTTTTTTTTTTTTTTTTTTTTTTTTTTTTTTTCAGTGTTGAGCTGGTCAGTTTCCTCACTTTTCTTTGCTGTGAGCACCAGGAAGCAAAAGCTTGCTCTTGTGGTTTGTCTACACTGTAGTGGAAAATTTGAACCCTTCTCCTTTAATTTCAGGTGGGATAAAACTTTCTGTGTTGGGGCATTGTAGGTTTCCAACATATATTCTACCATCATTATTGAGATCAACAGACAGAGCTAGGCCGGAGCTCCATTCTGGAAAAAGGACTTTTCTTTCCTTTCATGAGGATCAAATTTCTGCTCTACTGCCTGTTTTTCTTTAACACACTTATAGGTGTTAAATAACAATAACATATAAATAAAGTGCTTTGGATTTTACAAGCAAAATTAGTATTAGTCATATTTTCTTCCTCAAATGTAAACAGGCTCAGGTACAAAGAAGAAATGTGTTTAGTTCCAACTCACTGTGCAAGTCATTAGCAAAGCTAATGAAGATGGCAAAGAATCTGTACCTGTTTATACCAGATGGAGTGACTTAGTACATGCTTTTTTATTTTTATTATTATTATTTTTGACTACTTGCTGGACCACAGTTCAATGAAAATGGAATGAAGTGGTGAATGCTTTACTAAAATAAGATCATCACTCTACTTTTAGGTAATAAAAAACATGTATTTTGAGCATTGATTTAATAAGTTCTATCTCTCATCGTTCACAAGCAGTAGGAGCATGATGTTTTTTTGATGAAAAGGCAATGTTGACCACAGTCTGTATTTGTATCATGTCACCTAGGAGGTGTAATTGTGGATTGGCAGCACAGTGTACTGGATGCAGTAGAAATGCAGCAGTAGATGTGCTCCATGTCACAAAGAGTTTACAGTCTAGGTGTTGCACAAGAGATGGTAAAAGGTTATAAACAGAATGGTGTGAGTTTGTGGAAAGACAGGACAATATTGTGAAGCATGATGGGCAGTCTGGCACTGTGCTGTCTTCTACCAAGGTCAGTCAGGATCTTTACTGGTGCCATAGTAACTAATGGAAATGTGGGATTGGAAGGTTTTGTGAATAAGAAGTCTTGGAAACTGGTTCTAATGGGTACTTTAAAAAGTTCTATCCCCATAGTGTGTTATTTGAGCTTGCTGTAAGGACTGTAGGTTAGCAAGGTCTATAGGTATGACATTATCATTTTCCAAGTTTTGCTCCTTTCTAAAACCCAAGGAATTTGCAGAGGCTGTGCTGAGCCACGTGGGTCTCCAAGGAGCTGGAGTTCCTTCCAAGGAAGATGCTTACTTTTGGTGTTCTTTCAAGGTCCTTTACTATTGCTACTTTCACAAAAAATAAATCACTAAGAAGCTGCTGCATTTTTCCTTTCATTAAAGAATCTAACAAAACATTAATCGTATCCCATCACACTATTTAATCTGTGATTTAAATGATATGCTTTGTTTGCAGATGATTCTGCATTAAAAGCTTAATCATTTTACATGTTGTTGATCGAAACCATACTTTGTATGAGAAACATATTTGTATTTTTAAACACAATTTTGAATTCTGATACTTGCATACCAAAAGAACAGTGTTGAAACTAGAAATGAAACAAAATGTTTGGCAAAGTATTCACAAAAGCTTAGTTTATCCATTAAAATCTGAAACTGCAATAAAACTTAAATTAAAAAAAAAATCAGTATTTCTGCTTTTTTATTGTTCTACTACTGAAAATTGGCAGTAGTAATTCACTTCTGTCATTCTCAGTTTTTAACCTCTTGGGCCTTGTTAATGGATTTTGGTCTAAGCAAAAGAAATCAAAGCAGATGTACATAAAGTTGCAACAGGCACTTCAGCTCAGTAATCATACATCAGTTTTCTGCCGAAAGGGTAAATCATATTTGTTCTCCTTTCCTTTGCTCCTTTTGGCCTGGGTTATTCACAATCTGAGTAACTTGCATTTGTTCTCAGTGCTACTGTTTTGTACATGATTGCTGATTTTCACCTTGTATCCCAGAGTTAGACTGTTGCCCTGCCTGAAAATATATAGGAAAAAAATACCACTGGAAGGCCAATGAATAAAACTTTCAAGGGCACAGCAGTGCTTCAAGACTGTAAATCCCATTTTTGGAAGCATCTCTGGCTCTTTGGTGTTCATTTTGGAGTTGTGACTGCAGTGTAAGTAGTCATGCTTACCCTCGCTGTAGGTGCAGTCAGGCAGAGGCAGCGAGGGTACCAGCAGGGCACACAGAACTGGCAGTCAGTAGGGGGTTTACACCAATGTGGAGGCTATGCTACGAGGGATCCTGGGCCACTGACATCCTCCTTCCTCACATGCAAACTGCTCCAGAGGCATGTGGCGGTCAGCAGTCACTGCTCTGCAATGTGCAAAACATTTGCACATTGGTGCCTGCATTGCTACTGAGAACATCCTTTAAGAAATGTGCAAGCTGGTATTCTAAACTGCAGTAAAAAGCAAAATCAAACACAATCCTCAGTTTTAAACATATTACACAGACTTGCTCCAATCCCTCCTCTTTGACCCTCTGTGCTCAATTCCCTTGAGTGGTACCACTCTTTTGGTCCTGTCATAATATCTGCATGGTGTTTTTCTTTCTCTCTTTTTTTTTTTTTTTCCCCTGTAGTTTCTGCTCACGGGACTCATTATTTCACTGACAAGCCATTTCCTCTTAAAAATGTAAGCGACACTTCTCCATTTCTTGTGAGCGGCATATGGATGCCAGGTCCTGTGGTCAATGCTGCACAGGTATGGCCTGGCAGGATGACCCCATGCTGGTCGCTGTGCAGTGGTTGTAGTTCCACCATCAAACCAACTTCAGGCTCAGAGGTGATTAAGAAATGAGAAGGCTTGTTTCTAGATCAGAGCGCCAAATGCTGCTAATGTAAAATGAAAGTAGAAGTGAAAAGAAACAAGCCATGTAAGTATGGGAATATAGTTAATTTATTATGGCAGGTCTATAGCTTGGCTCTAATCCCTCGTTTGGAAATCAAAACCAGACTGCTGGAACCCACCTGCCAGACTCAATCTCTTTCATAATTACCTGTGGGTTTCTATTTTTGTTTACCTTAATAGCACAGTAAATACTGCTTCTGCCTTTGTTTATGACCCATTTAAGTGATGCAAATGTCTTGAAGAAACTCTGTTTTTAATAGCGCTCTAGTGACTACCTTCTTTCACCTCCCAAAATAGAAGCCAATGGATCAGCCCTCCAGCATCAGCTATATTAGAAGGGGAAAGAGTTTTTAGTATGCTGCCAAGCCTGGTGTTTATAATGATCTTCAATTTTCAGTTGCTGTAAATGATTAGAAAACATGGGAGATTTTCTTTTAGTTTCATTTCTCTTTTAAGTACAGAGCCCATTTCTGTAGGGAAAGGTCCAGTAGTCAGATGAGTTACTGGTAAAACTTGAAATCTAATTATCATTACCTGTTTCTTGATAAGGGTGTAAGAAGGGACAAAATCTTTCTCATTTCTGGCAGTCCTACACACAGGAGGTGTGTGAGGTAGGATCAAACTCACATGTAAAGGAGAAATGCCTTGGTTGGGCCCCCTGTATGTATGTGCTCAAAGGTTGGAATTAGCTCTGTCTCCTCCCATTATATACTGTGAATTGCAGGCTGGTTTTACCACATGTTGGAGAGAGAAATTCTTTCCTCTCCTGGGCTCCATCGTGTCTCACTGATCTTAAATGTGGAAGTA
Organism: Netta rufina; assembly: GCF_964035555.1. Lineage (NCBI taxonomy): Eukaryota > Metazoa > Chordata > Aves > Anseriformes > Anatidae > Netta > Netta rufina. The sequence goes on along the minus strand of NC_140125.1, from coordinate 111,142,653 downwards.
GTAACACAGTGGAGATAGAAATGTTTGCTCTGCTCAGCAAACATTTGCAGGTGATGTTCACGTCCTCCTGTTCTTTTTTTTTTTTTTTTAAACTTAGCTATCTTTCAGAGTCAATGTGATTTTCAGCATTAGAGAGGATTCCTCTATTGAATTGTTAACTCAGCAGTGACCAAGGAGACTTACAGCATCACACAATTGTCCAAAACAGATGTGTTGTGGCAATCTGGTGAAATGAACCCATCTGTAAGAGAGGAAAGGGGATTTCAGAGAAGTTTGGGCTACAGGTGACTTAAAATCCAGGTTACAACAGCTAAAAAAAGAAGCATTTGTGTGCAAGGAACATTGTGAAACTTCTCATCATAGCTGCTTTTGTATCTGTGTTGGATGAGGTAATTATGAACCTAGCCCAAAACACTTCGCACACTAAAATAGCTCTTTTCCCTTTGGAAAATCTTACTGAAATGCTACCAACTGTAAACAAAGTAAAATAACCCAAATTGCAGCTCTGAGAGACTATTATCTTGGGATTTGGTCATTTCAGGTCACACAAAGATCTGCATTACGTCTTGTTTAAGGTGATGTAACCACCACTATAGTATCCTAGTGCTGTCCAAGTAAAGTAATACTAATAAGCTAATAATAAGGTTTTATAGAGTCTTTACCACTTCTCTCTTCTGGGTGGTGGTGGCATCAAAACAGACATTTTCATGAGAGAATCAGAAAGCTGGAATGATTTCCTTTGTCTTATTTAATGGTTATATTTTTTGAAGGTGGTCTTTTCATGAGTTTTACTTAACAAAAAACTTAGCAGTTGCTGTTTATGAAACAAGAGGGAGCTGAAGAACTCTTCAAGTTTTAAAACAGCAGGATGCTTTGCTGAGTGGCCAAATTGGGGCTGGGTTTCAGAGTTTGATTTGGAATACATTACATTTACAATTCTGTATATTTTTAAAGGAGACACTTGAAAAGAAATTATGGTACTTTGATAATATACAAAAAAGCAAGCAAACAAACAAACAAACAAAACAAAACACAACCCCACTAGTTTCAATTCAGTGCCTTACTGATGTATTTTTCTCATAAAGAATGAAAATTACTCTTGGAAACTACACTATCTCTGCACAGAGAAAATAATGGCAATTTCCAACAGTTTCAACTGGAATAAAGGATACTTTAAAGTCAAAGGGAAAATTTTACAGCCTAATATTTTAATGGGTTGTACCAATTCACATTTTATAAAATCTGTTCATCTAGTTCTATGTTTTTAACTTTATAGCTACACTTCTTTAATTTGAACTTAGAAATCAGAAAGGATATAATCAATTTTATTAGTCTTTCAATTTTAAAAGGCTTGTAAAGATTATATTTGAACCTGCAATTGTAAATGATCATCGACTTTTTTCCTTCCATCTAAAACAAATTTTAAAATGCCATCACTAACATTTGAAATTTTACAGAGGAAGGATAGTTGAAAACATATGAAATGTAGCACTTGTAGACAACTGGTATTCTTTCTTGAAGTCTTATCTGGCAAGCTATCAGAACTGAATGTTATAAAATCATATTTTATTTATGAATCGTTTATGAATTGTGACCTGTATAACTAATCTAGTAAGAAAAAAGAACAATTAAAATACAAGACTGTTACTTACTGCTGGTGCAAAGATTGATGTCAATAAAACAGGAAGACCTATAGGGAAATAAACATATATATATACATAATAAAAATTCATTAAAAATAAAAAGAAATTCCTTCAGTCCTAATTATCTTTACTATGTCTCTTACCTCTGGCAGATTTTGCTAGTGTTGGAAGCTCTAACGATTGAGATTTTCACTTCTTAAGAGGAGTGATAAATCTGAAATCAACAACTGTTAGCATGATTGGTAGGTTGCTGGAAGAAAGTGCTTTTTGTTCAGCATTTTGTCCAAGATTCAATCAGGCTTCAAACCAAAGCATTCCAGTCAGACAGTTCTCATGGATTTTCAGTAATAAGCAAGATGGGGTGGGTGGGGAAATATTTACCAGTGTCTCTAAGGCTCTTGAACTTTATGTTCCTTTGCATAGTTGATTTACTAATCTTAATTATTACGGTTAGGATTTTTGTTATATGGCTTCTTTGTCCTTATATTGTCCATGCAGTGTGTGGAAGGGCACAGCCTGTGCCAGCAAGCTCTGCTCTTCCTACATGTTTACATGTGTCAAGTTACAGATTGATGAAAGATGAACTAACTCTCCCTAAACTATTCATAATGAGGAGCCTTTTCAAGCTCTGAAAAGGTTTAATCATTCTAGCTCCAATGACATCAGGCCTTAGGAAATACAGATGCATACAGATACACAAGCGAGAGAACCAAGATGCTTCAGCCTCCATGGTGTGAAAATTAACATTGGGTGCACTTCTGGAAGATACAGCTTGAATTCACAACAACAAAGAAAGACTAAAGAAAATCCATGAGTCTTCCTATAAATAACTGTGAATTTGTGGCCATTTTCCAGGACTTGATATTGAAATAAACATAATGAAAGAACATTTTAGCAGTTAGCCTTAATTTGAACATGTCCATTTTGACACTTGATTTTAGGCTGATATTCTATATGAGAAAACAACAACAACCAAGCAAGAAGAACAACTGAGATTAGACAGTGTGGTTAATTTCGAAATGTCTTTTTGTCAGTGTGGTACTGATTATTCTTCCCTCCTGTTAACAATCAAGGCTTGGTGTCTATCCTAGACACTTCACTCATTTTCTGGCCAGGTAATATATAGTTACATACCCTCAAGTTGCATGGGTCATAGTTTTCTAAAGTGATGGTTGCATGTTTCTGTGATGAAGCAGCATAGTTTACACAGAAATGTGCAAAACAACTGCAGCTCCTACATTCCAGGAAGAAAAATGCGGCTCACTAGAAAATGGCATGGAAAAGAACGAAACCTGTCAGCCTTTGCATTTATTATACTTATTCACAGATCTGCAGCCACAAATTCTGCCTCAATTATTTTCTTGCCATCTAATTCCTCTACTCACATGTTAGGAAATGTGTTGTTACTGAGAACTCTGCAAAAATCATTGCTATTAACCATTAGTTAAAAAAAAAAAAAAATCTGTTGAAAAATTTTCCCATAGACTGAAAATATATGTTATACTGGTCTGTGGCAATAGAAAGTGTATATTAACTATTTTTTCTTTTCTTTTCTTTGGCAAGTACTGGATGTTCTGTTTAAGTGCCTAAAGAGTCTACAGCTCAGCACTAGAAGAACAGCTGTTTTAGAAAGAATCTAACTCATGTTCTTGCATCTTTGACAAATATTACATTTAAATAATTTGTTTGTAAAAGACTGTACAATATGAATATGCAAATATATAACAGCTTACCTCCTAGGAGAAAGGTCAGCCCAACAGCAAAGGCTCCAGGAGAGAGCCACTGATGTATGGGAAACATATTTACATCAACTAAGAGGTTGCTAACTTTGCATATTGATTGTATTAAAGTAATGAACCATGGTGTAAAATGAGAGTAATTCAGTTTAAGAGGGTAAAGCTGTTTTAGATTTACATGAGGATTAAACTCCAGTATGCATCTAGCAATCTATGAACACACTGTCATTGCAACAGTCTCCTACTAATTTTCTGTTAAAAGTCTATGTTTCACGTGCACAGATTTATATTTTAAAATACAAAATGTGTAGCAAATTCATGCATTTTAACTCTGGCATGTGACTGAATGCCTTAGTGAATAAGAACTTAAATTGCTTTATCTTCTTTATATGTATGCTAGCTTAGTGTGTGTGGGTCTTGGAGAATGTTGAACTAACAGGATTTTAGCAAAAATGCATGGACATTTTTGTGAAGACACCTGATGATGATTGTTATAATTATTTAACAGGAAAAAACCACAACTATGTATTTTGAAAGCTTGTACTTTGAGATACAACTCAAAAGCTTATCTAAAAGACAAAGCATCCCTTATGCCTGGGAGAACGGAGAGGGAGGGAGAAGCTAGGACTCCCCAAAAAATCTGCAGCCTCCCACTGCTCCCATGAACTAGAAGACATGGCAGAACCTGCAGTAAAAACACATAAGGCAAGCTCCAGCACCCTTCAGCCACGAAGCAAGATTAGCTGCACAGTGCCAGTCATGCTATCCTCCATCGTGAGATAAACTTTGGTGAGAAAAAGGGGAACTAAAGGCCATAGCATGCCTTGCCTCTAGTTTTACATCATATACAAACATTTCTTTTAGCCTTCATTTTGGCTGTATAAAATAAACAAATGTGGACTGCAAAAATGTCAGTTAAATAACGTTTAGTGCTTTTAGTGCTCTTCATAGAGAGAAGGACTGGATTTGCATTGATTTACACCAGCTGATGAGCTGGCACTGTGTGTATTTTCTGCAGCTTTTATGAGATAATTAATGAATAATTCAAAATTGCAGTGCTTTGTGTGCTGGTTGTGTCTCGCAGAGGGAATGGCTGCCATCACTATGTTAAGAGAGATATTTCACAGTCTCTTTACTTTGATTGCAAAATTCAGAAATGTTCATTGGAAGAAATCCAAACAAACCCAAAACACGGCAACTTCTGGTCAGATTCCCACCCAATTCCAGCATTTCAGATCTGAGCATTTTTATGTGTCAAAGCAATTAATGCTCCCTCACCAGCTCTTCAAGATGACATATGTAATGTCATCAACATCAGGCATCCTCCTCCTCCCAGTTACTGCTTTTCTCTTTAACTTTTCCAGTGCAGGCAATAGTCCACTTGCTGAACTCTATTTGGGACAGTAAAAACCTTACCTTGTTTAGATGGCTTGTTCCCCCCTTTTTCCTAGCAGGATGAATGGATAATTTTGGACAAAGCATATCCCTGGCCTTAGGCTGACCCCACCAAGGGACCAGCTGTAAGACACTCCACTATTGCTGAGAGCAGATTTTGACACATCGCTGAGGATCCTCGGACTCCTGTCTTCACCCACAGAATTCACGCTCTGGCATAAATAATTTCTAATAGCAATTGTAAAGCAAGTGTAATGATGGTGAGATATGCCAGTTTGACAGATCTGGAAAGCTGCAGCCTGCAAGCTCTGTTCTTCTGTTTCATGAGGACACAAAGCAAGAATTTGATCCCATCCCTATCTGCAACATCTGCATGCACAGATTTCTCCCTGAGCTGGAGAGATCAGCTCTAGAGTTAGCCAGATAGTTTTCAAGCAGGGTAAATATAGCCTTTGGAGGAAGTTTTCCTGTGTAGGGAAGCCAAGGTTGCCTCTTTACAACTGGTTTCCACAGTTCAAACACCAGTTTTCTCTGTTACATAAATTATTCTACTAGAACACTTTAATATTCAGTAATATTTTATTAAACAAATCATGCAGCTGACAGAAGGTTTTGTGTTAAAGAGGTATACAGCTGTAAGGTTGAAGGGACTATCAATGGGTGGTGTTTTCTGAAACTCTCCCTTCTGGATTCTTTGCTCTCTCTGCAAAATTGGGCAGGGATTTAAGATGTGGCCTTGTCAGTTCTGAGAAGGGGGTGAATAAATACTCCAATTTCTTTTATGGAACAATCCTCTTAGTATAGCCTAGAGTAAGAATTGTTTCTTCTGCAAAACACCATGTTTGTCTCATCATGAATTTGTGATCCACAGTAATTCTGTGATCTTTCCTGCTGAACTGTTGCCCAGCCACAAATATTTTCCACTTCATATCTGTGTGTTTCAATTCTTCTGAGCTGGAATTTATCTCACCTAACAAAAACCACTCAAAAGCTAATCATTTTGTCTACACAGTTCCCTTCGCTTCATCTATTTGCAATGCAGAGACACAGGCATCCCTAGAGAGCAATTCACCCTGGCTGTCCAAGCTGCCTGGATTCCACATGAACTATTGCAACTTGTCTTTGAAGAATTTTGTCTTGTTGATTTTGGAGTATTTCTTCACTTTCCCAAGATCACATTGAATTCTGATCTTGTAGCCCAAGCACTTGTCAACCTTTTCACCTTGGTGTCATTCATGTATGATATAGTGTTTATAGTACTTGTCTTTAAGTAGTTCCCTACTAGTTATTGATAAGTTTGCTTAGTATAGGGTTTCCAAGTATATGTATATGAACTTATGGGTGTTTTACCTACACTCCACTTCCCTAGTTTGCTTGTAAGAAGTAGTGTCTGTATCAGGTCATCTTGCAAGGACTATTTCTACAATTCCTAAATACAGGAGGTTGGCAATCATGTCAGAAGAGGAAATTTGGTGAGCTTAGTATGATTTGTTTTTCAAACGCCTACAGAATAATCTTACTAATATCCTAATAGCTTTCTCTATGTATTTATTTTTTGGGGAGACTGAAAACTGTTCTTCCTGGTCCTGTAACTCTGACTTTTAAACTGTGGAAGGACTGACTTTTCTGAGATTCATGCAGCCATCTATGAATCCTCAGACATAATCACCACTGTTTCTGTGGTTGCTTTATCTAAGTTCTTAGCAAAGAATTCGATAACTTGATAGTATGCATTTTTTCTTTAAAAAAAAAACAAAAACACAATTTTTCCTTTCCAACCTCTCATTTTTTTTCCTGTTAGTTAAGATCTGATTAATTATGTGATTAATATTGAAATAAAAATTCTTGCAAAAAGTATAACAACTAACACTTAAACTTTCTCATTTTTTTTCTTAATTATTATTATTATTATTATTATTATTATTATTATTATTTTTCTCCTGGAAAGGAGTGTATCTCTGCCTTTCTGATTTCTAACGTGTAGCTAGCTTTTGTTCATTTCCTGTATATTCAGACCATACCTTCTCTGATATCTGTGTACTTTTTGTTCCCATCCTTACTTGCTTGTTCTGGATCTCAGCTTTAACATGATTTCTTTTTGACTTTTGGGTCTTTTACAAGTTCCTGATGGAGCCATATCAATCTTTTAGTGTGTTCCTGAACTCCATCCTCATTCAAAAACACTTTATTTGCTTTCCGGTTCCTTTCTTCCCAAAGATCTCCCAGTTCCTTGAGATTTGTGTAACCCCACTGGGTTGTTTAAAGAAAACAGTGATTCCTGATCTGATCTTTCTCAGTCATAATCTAAAATAACCTCTCATTATCTATCACATTTTGCTTTCTGAAGTAACCAATTGTTCTCCAAATATGGTGCAAATCTACCAAATTATCCCCATCCCAGCTGATAGTTAGTTAGATTACTCATCTCCAGACAATCCTGCTCTTTGGGTTCTTCAGATGTTTGCCTTCAGAAATTATCATTTACTACTTCCTTCTTACTAGGCATTTTATAGCATGTTGCAGTGTTGACAGTCCCCTTTTCTGTTCTTCATTTCACCAAATATAGGTGACATTCAGATCTGTTTCTTGCCTCTTGTGATTTTCAGAGCAAATATATCTTTGTTCTTTGTGTACAAAGGAATCTCCTCCATCCTTCTGCCATTCCCTTTTTCCCCCCAAAGTTTCTGCACCAGTATTCAAATCTTGCAGTTAGCGTACTCTTTCTTTGCAATTACATTTTCCGTTAGAAAGCCTCAAGGTGTCACTTTCAATTTTATTCTTCTCAAAGAACATCTTGCAAACACAAAACACTTCTAGGACCAACCTTTAATGTCTTTGGGAGCTACTCAGTTCACTCTATTTGAAACACGGAGCTGCCGTTTTACCCACATGGAAAACAATGTATGACTCTCTTTTTATGAAGCACAATGTTTGTCATATTTTGCCTCATCTTCATTTTTTCCCTTCTCTGTCCCACTACATATAATGTGAACTCAGTGCTAGTAGGTTTTTTACATTACTCTAGAACTGGCTGCTTGGTGCCTACAACACAAATTGGGACACTATACCAAATTTAGAATTTAATGTAGAATTTTGTAAACAGTACAGAAACTCAAGGCTATTTCATTATCATAGAATCAGAGAATCATAGAATGGCTCAGGTTGGAAGGGACCTTAAAGATCATCTAACTCTTCACCTCTCCCCCTCTCCCCCCCCCCCCCCCCCCCCACCAGGGATGACACCCACTAGACAGGTATGACACCCACTAGATCAGGTTGACCAAGGCCCCATCCAGCCTGGCCTAGAACACCTCCAGGGATGGGGCATCCACAGCTTCTCTGGGCAACCTGTGCCAGTGCCTCACCATCCTTACAGTGAAGAATTTCCTCCTAATTTCTAATCCCTCTTTTAGTTTAAGACAATTCCCCCTTGTCCTATCATTATCTACCTGAGTAAAGAGTCCTTCTCCATCTTTTTTTATAAGACTCTGTTAGGTATTGCAAGGTTGCAATGATGTCTATCCAGATCCTTCTCTTTTCCAGGCTGAACAGCCCCAGCTCTCTCAGCTTTTCTTCATAGGAGAGGTGCTCCAGCCCTGTGATCATCTTCCCGGTCCTCTCCTGGACCTGCTCTAACAGCCTCACATCCTTCTTGTGCTGGGGGCCCCACACCTGGACACAGTGCTCCAAGTGGAGCCTCACAAGGGCAGATCAGAGGGAGATGGTCATCTCCCTCCACCTGCTGGCCACTCCTCTGCTGATGCACCCAGGATGCAGTTGGTCTTCTGGGCTGCAAGCACACACTGTTGGCTCATGTTAAGACTTCTGTCCACCATTATAAAACTTGTTTTTCTGTTTTCATTTCAGTGACATTAGAGGATGTCCCACTGCTAATTTTTCTTCCATAATTTTTATTCTGGATTGTATCCTCATGTCCACTGAAGTATTATTACATAGTATAAACTCTTCACATGATACACAATATATATATATATCTACATATGTATATTAAAACAAACAAACAAAAAAAAAAAAGAAACAAGCCTTACAATGGAATACTGTATCCTCTGTAAAGCCTTTTTCTCCTGTTGCTAGGGATAGAGGATGCGCAATGCAGAACAGTTGTAAAATAAGTTAGTTTCACATACGCATTTCTGCAGAAATAAATCAGTCACTAGGGAATCATTCTCTTGGAAACCAAACAGTGCGGGTGAGTAAAGAAGTAAAGAGTTTTGGGAGTAGGGATAATCAGCCATGGCTACATCTGCGCAGCAAGGACCAATAATAGACTATCCCAGAGCATTGCATAATACAACAAAAGCCTCCCCCTTAACCTTGAATCTGCCTTTGTTTGAGTGAAGCCCATATTTAGTTCATTGTTCCCAAACTCACAAGTGTTAGTTTATGAAAAAAAAACGTCAAACTGAGTCCAGCTGACCTTTTCTCCTTTCTTGTTTCTCCTCACACTCAACTCACTCAACTTTTTTTTTTTTTTTTTTTTTTTTTTTTTTTTTAAATTCAGCACTGTAACAAACAATTCATATGTGAGAGAGATCTGGACATAAGCAGATAAAGGATGCAGCATGAACTTTGCTGCCATTTAATCTTCCATTGTGCTTCCCATGAGACCAGACTCCAGCTACAATGCCATAATTAGATAAAAAATTATGAAATCTCCCCCTGCCTCTGCTGGAATACTCCCTCTCTCCTCTAGTCTACTCCTGTGAATATTGGTCAGACAGCACTGAGTATCCACAAGAAGGTTTGCCAGCATTTCTGACATTGGAACTCAGAGTTTATTTTCTGCTGTGTTAAACACTTTGTTCACAGGTCATTTATGACTCTCTTGTCCTACCCTTTTCTCTGTCTTTGTGCCTTTTTCCAGAGATGCAAAGGGAATGGAGGGTGGGAGCTTCTTGAAGTACTGCACCCCCTTGCCAGCTGCTGTGGTTGATGTTGCTCATTCCTGGCTCTCCTGTGTTGACAGAATGTTTCCACAGAGCTGAAGCAGGCCCACGTTGTGCTGTGCTCTGGTCATGTCAAGTTGGGTAGACCATTACATAGTCCACTATTCATTGTGATGCAGAGCAGATGTTGGGGCTGCTTTTTTTTCTTGCCTGATTAAACTATTTTTTTGGAGGACCAGAGGTGTAGCCTCAAGTTACATGCTTGTCTCACATTTTGTGCTGGACCAAGAGATCTTGTCCTACCTCTCAAAAGGGATTTCTCTATTTCTGCCATGGCGCAGCAACATTGTGGCATACTGAGCATCTTTGACCTCTACTAAAACCAACTGAGGCCAGTCTGTTAGTGAGAAATATCATGGAAGAAAATGAAAGCTTGTTTTTTTTATGTAATAATTTATTATGGCTATTGTCACCACGGTAAAAGAGAAGGCAGCATCCATTGGGATTTTCTTTGTATATAAAGTGAATTAACAAACAACAAGCACATTTATGGACCAGTAGTGAATACAGTGATGAAATACACGGGAAAAGTATCAAGCTCCGGAGTTTCAGTTTGTATCAGTTCTTAGCACCAAGGATGGCTTTGAGCTCCAGTGGATGCCATGTCCCATATGTGCATATCAAGCAGTACATACAGATGCATAGTATTTGTTCATATATAGGATATGGCATCCATTGGATGGATCACACATTTGTGCCTTCATATTTAAATACTCTTTCCTGATTTAAGAAGAATGCTTTGTCTGTGGTACCACAAAGGAGCACTCTGGGGCATTAAAACACAAAGAACAAAGAAGATCTCTGAAAACCATGATTTCTTGGATGTTTTTGTCATGTCTTGTAAAGAAAGTAACACTTGCTTAATTTTCCTTCTAGAAAAAAACATAAATCTTCTTTCAAATAATTCAAAGAGCCACAAAAGTGTTGAAATTGAGGCTGCTTCATTCAGTACTCTTTTTATTTTAACTAGAAATTTTGCTTTTCTAAAAATAAATAAGGGGACATAGAAGCTTTTTTTCTGTTATTTCTTTCTTTTTCTTTTTCTTTTTTTTTTTTTGAACATACTCTCTCCTTTCTTTGCCAGATCACATAGAACAGCTGCAGAGTTTATAACATTATATAAATGTTCAGACCAGCTATAAAAGATTAAATATATAATTCCAGTGTGTAGAACAACTGGTAAAGAACAGCAAAATTGAACTGAATGAAGGCCATTCATTTAATCTACCTTTGTTAATTGGAAACTTTATCAGGGAACAGAAAGAATCTGTTTTCCATGCAAGGTGCCGTGGTGGTGGTAGTAGTTCTGGAGAAAAAGTACAATGCGAGCAGAATTCCCTTTGGAAATATCTGGCTTGAGAAGAAGACAAAACTATAATTTTACTTTAGCTCATGGCTCCCCCTTAAGTAGGTTGGGAGTTGGGGAATTCTGTAAGAAAAGAAAACCTGGAGAACATTCACTGTTTTGTTCCAGCTCTGCTGTCCCACCGGACTCAGCTCTGTGCCAATATCATAACAGATAAGACAGTGGAAAGAGAGAGCCAAGAGTGAATAAGCTGATAGCCTGGGGATACTGCACTAAAGAAGATTCATCTTGTGACATGCACTGTTCTATCCTTTTTGCATCTATGCTACATTTAACAGCATGTGATCAGTTTTCAAGATAGTTTCCTTCTGGAAGTCTTTCTTGTGGCTGGGTCCTGGGAGGTGTTATGTACCTTGAACTTCCATTGACGGCACGAGCTGGTTGTGTGGCAGTGGGCATGGGGCCTGCTGCCCTCTCCAGTCCTTGTCCCAGCAGCTCCAATGACAACTAGAAGGTTGCAGGAGCCAGCCTGTACCTTACATCCAGTGTACCTGCCACTCCTCTAAAGGCTGGTGCTCTCTGCTTACGGTTGCAAACCATTCTGTGTCACAACTGCTGAGTCCTGAGCCCAGTTATTTATCTGTGTCTCCCACTAAAATCCAGACAGTCTGCTACCCACAGCCTTTAAATGCAGTCCCTGGGCTTGCTGGAGTCTCCCATGGGCAAACCATTGCATGTGCATCTGGAAGAGGGGAATGACGAGGGCTTTTCATGCTGCCTGCACCAGTTGCTGAAGTAACTGAAGGACGACACTCATTTCAGATGCTTCCTTCACGCATCCCTGAATGCCCTCCCTTCACCACCACAATGCTCCTTGTTTGTCTTCCATTCCTAAGCCCTGCTTGAAAACATAAAGGGGCTGGCACTGTTACCACCTGTTGGGAAGGTAAAGCAGTTCCTCCATGAGTAGGTCCAAAGAGGAATAGATGCTCCGAAGGAGAGGAACAGATTGCCAGCATCTTCTGGAAAAGTGAGAAGGTGGCTGGATAGCTAATGGACTTATTCACATTTATTTGATATTACCCTGGAACTTTTTTTTCAAGAGTTTTGCCTGGGTGAGAGGCTCTGAGAAAGACCACAGAGCAGAAGGAGGAGGTGTGGGAATAAGGCTCTTAGAGGCTCTGTGCTCCTTTTGGCGAAGAGAAGCGAGTGTGTCACTGTCCCACAGCTTCCTATTGCATTGCCCAGGTGCTGCTGAAGCATCAGAGAGAAATGGTGACATGAGGCTAAGCCCAGAGGAGTCCTGTTCAGGAGCTGAAGCACAACCCTCTCCATACAACCTGTACAGAGAGACTTTTACCTCCTGGAGAAACTATTGCCATCTGTTCTTATTTCTGACTAGTTGTGCTGAGCTGCACCCCTGTCTGAAAAGCTGTTAAACCCCCAGCAACCCTCTGATGGCAGGAAATGGAGCTGTTCTGTTTTCTTGGTCCTTGCTTGTGTCTCCTGACTGGTGATTTCAGCTAAGCTCAGTAGTAAAAGTCATGGAAATTGCATGTATGCCTCCAAGCTTGCTCACAGGGCTGGAAGTGGTATAACAAGGAAGGTATGATAACAACTTCCTCAGTAGCCAGTCTTCGTTTTAGGAGAAAGAAAGGCTCAGTGCCATTACTGGAGCATCTTGCAAGACAAGAGTTTTTTTCAGTTATTAATTATTCAGTTTTTCCTAGCTAGTGTTATGCTTCTCTTCTGTTGCCTGTTTTCCCCCTCCCTACCCCACTCCTTAAAGTTCTGTTTGTCTAAAATTATTGCTTATGAGTGGGGAAGCATTGCTCTTTCTAAAGTATCCAGATGGTGCAATTTAGGTCATGTTGACCAGATGCAGAGATTCCAGGACTAGCAAAGACCTAAGCAGTGATTCCACATGTTTGAGCCCATCAGCTGAATGGGGAATTATAAGTTTGAGTATGGAAGTAGTTTAATCGTGTACACTTGGGGCTGCATATGAGCTATTTAATCTGTCTGCTAGACTTGCACTGCTTGGGCACAATACTGCACAAGTGGGAGCACACTGCACCTGGAGCAAAAATAATTTACGTCCAGTCAGGTTGCATCTCTCTTCATCACCCACCTGCCCACTCATGATTCTGGCATCAGCATTAACAGAACAAGCTGGGTCTACCTGCTTGTACTACTGCTCTTCATTTCCTGTTTTCTGGGGGAGACAGATGGATCTGTAGACATTAAAGACTTCATGAGCAGAGACCCTGTGACATTATTTTTGTCTGGCAGCAGTCTTACAGAAGTCCTAAAAACTTTTCTGCATCCTGCTTCTCACCTTTCTTCTCTACTCAATGTTCATCACCTTCCTTCATCTCATGTTCTGCTCTTTCCACCTTTCCCTCCAGATACTCTTTTTTTTTTTTCTCCCTTTCTTCCTAAATGAATAAGTTTAGATACTGACAATGTGAGTGCTTACATATGGACTTCTTTTACAGTTAATGAAAGGAAACTAGCGCATTTAATGTGCAATTCATCATATGTACCTTTAACTGTTTGCATTAGGATGAGATTAGTGTCCTAGAGGTATGTACATTTTCTCTGATGAATCCTATCCTTATTGCCTAATTCTTTTGCCTTTGAATGGGACTTTGCATTTCTGGGTACTCATTTCTTCTCTCATGTTTATACTGAATGAGTCACTGAAAAAATTCTGGAATTTCAGAGTTTGGAAGTTCATTGTTCTTCATGAATTTGTCACATAAACTTGCTGACAACTTCACATGTTATTCTTCTTCAGCATCCCTCAGTAAAACCCAAATGGAATTTCCTGGAGTGATAAACATCACCTATCTCTTTAGTGCAATACACTCACCTCTGCTTAAGGTTAAAGCTTGTGGTAGGCAATACAGATGTTAATTTCTGAAACTAAATGGAAAAGAAGCAACACAGCTTATGTTCCTAAATTGCTTCAGTCCTAGACAAAAGAAAATGTTTCTTTTCCAGTCATTTCATTTGTCCCTTTATTTATTTATTTTCCTTCCTGTGTCATTGCCTCTCTCCAGAACTAAGCTGAACCATTTTTATTTTTATTTATTTTTATTTTTATTTATTTTTATTTTTATTTTAAATTTTAAGAAAGCAAACAACCTCTTTTGCTGGCATGTGATAACCAAGTGGGCAGATTTCACAAGAGCACAAACCTCAGCTCAGTTCTGAATGAAACATATTTGGATTATTATTAACAGCACCTTCAGGTTCTCCAACATGTGAGATGGAGAAGGAAAACGGTCTCATGACCTTCTAATTCATCCCAGCATATCCATACTCCAACACCTCATGTGGCCCCAATTGCACAATAACATGCTCTGCAGCAGCATCAGGTGGAAAATTAAATTTCCAAACTTCTTAGAACATCAAAGAAATTTATGTTCACATTACTGATCTGAACAAAGATTCAGGGAACTCTTATTTTATCTGAACTTTTTTCACCTGGCTTTGAAATAACACTGTTGTTTCTATTTTTTTTTTGCTTGAGAAGGAAAAAATTCTTAGCATGCATGTGACTCAGAAGAAAACTTGTTTGTTTTCTGCAATAAGTAAATGATGGATCATTGGTGGCTTACCACATTTATTTCACTGCACCTGAGCCGTGTTGTCCAGTTAAATTTGGAAACTCTTACTTACTACCTCAAGGCATGATTCTGCAGCCCTGGCTTGTACTGGCACCTACAGAGTAGCCATCTGTAGAGAAGTCCATCTGAGGTGTTAAGGAGCCAGTGTGTTCATTCCTATGCCATGGGGTAGGGCTGCTGAATTTATCCCTCCAGGAAGAACAACTTGCAATTAACAACACAACTTGACAGCTTCAAAAAAGGCCTGACTGGAAATAAGAGTATATTTCAGAAACTGGAAAAAGCTAACATCCCGGTGCTCCTCCCAGAGGGAGAGGAGATTGAGAACGAATAGACTGAGAAAGCTTATATGTTTCAGGACACAGAAATCCAGCTGTAATTAGCTGATCTCAGCAAGGCTCTCTGGCCATCCTTCAGCAGGGCTGCTGCACAGGACTACCCTGGATCACCATAAGCCACCTATTCCTCCTGCTGGGGTCACACCTGTGGCTGTTAACTTTAGATGCCTTCTCTTCATTTTAGGAAAGATTGTTTAAAGCGCTCATACTATAATATACTATGGGGAACAGGACTATATTGGCAAAAGATGGACTGGATGACTTCATAGTCTCTTTCTATCACGCATTTTTGCAATTTCTTCTCCATATTTTCCTGTTAACCCTCCCAGTGCCCAATTGCATACAGCAAGTAGCAGCTCAAAAATAGTAATACAAGGTTAACACTTGTATAGCATATATCAGAAGAACATGGAATCTTTTCATTCCTAACTAAAGAAAATTGAAATAAAAGTGTAATCTACTTTGGATTTTTTTTATTTTTTTTTTTGATAAAGTGGCAGATATTAAAACCTTTCAGTAGGCAGGAATCCTGGCATGCAAATTCGGTGAATGATTCATATTATATTCAGGAAATGGTCAAATGAATTTGGATGAGCAAATAATTAAACTATTATTTGATACAACCCTTCAGCTGATACTCAGAAGATACAGGAAAATGCATTCTAGAGAAAAGCATTAACAATTTTCTTACACTTTGTAAGTTTTTGGTGACTAATAAGGCCTGAAACATCAAAAGACCATCTTTGGTAATTCTCTATTTACTTTGTAAGTTCTTACAGACAGAGCAGGGTCAGAATCCATGCTGCATGCTTTTTAATCTAACTAAATTAATGACTTTTGAATTTAGCCATTACTCCAGTAATGAGAATGATGAAGCTTGATGAAGGGATGAAAGATAAACTAAGTAGAGCTTTTTTTTTTTATTATTATTATTTATTTTTTTAATCAAGTTAGCTGATAAATGGAAAAGAGATTTCATACTGTAAATAATGATAATAAAGAGGATGAAAATCATCGGTATCTGGTTGCTTAATCATTATGCCATATGCTAGCAAACCTTCAGAGTTTATATATTTGCTTCAAAATGTTTTACCTGGATAAATGTATTTAAAGGTTTAATGTATAAGATTTAGTGCCCTACAAATCTTCACAGCAGCTGACAGCTTCCTTGCTGTTCGAAGAGATGAGCGTGGAAGATGGAAAATAAAGGTCTCCCTAGGGAGAGCAGATGGGGTGAGAATGATGAGGGAAAGGGATTTATCATTAGATGATCTGAGCTGAGATTTAGAGTGAAAATTACCAAACAAGATAGGGACTTACAGATGTCACTTCTACAAACCAAGACAATCAATAAAGACTTAAACACCAGATTCCAGCAAAGAAGGAAAACTGATTTCTTGGCTATAGAAAACTACTCTGGAGTTTAACTTGCTTTACCATACACACAAATGTAGTTTGAGAAGTGTGAGGGACTGGATGGGAGGAGGTAAAAGGAACTTCAATGCTCTGAGAAACCTGAAAAAGTACAAGCTCAAACTCTGTGTCTTTCAGAAAAAAAAAAAAAAAAGTCATCCAAAGAGGAGTTGAAACACTAAACATTCCTCAGACTACTTTCTGATCTTTCCTTAGACTCAGAGAATGTCTTCATATATGCTAGCAATCAGGTAGTCACAGCCAAAGTGCTGGTTTCTCTCATGGTTAATCTCTCCCTTACCTCCAGCTCTAGCCCTACAGTGAAGTCATGTTAAATCTCTGACATCGCAATAACTTCCATAGCAACAGAGCACGGTGTCCTAAACACAGGATTAGGTGTTCAGGCAGAGCTGCATGAAGGAGGAAATCAAGTTGTGAGGGCGAGGACTGTCAGCTGGATGCACACGACACCTGCCTGTCCTGCTTGACTGAAGGAAGAGCAAAGCCATGGTGGTAAAAGCTGGAGAACTGAGAGCCAAGTTGGTGATTCATTTTGTGGCACTCCAGGGAGGGGTTGCTGGAGCCCTGCTATCCTTCACAACTAAAGGCAATTTTTGTCTGGCTTCCTTCTGCCAAAGTGCTGCATACTTGAGCTGTCTGTGCTATCCCTCGGTAGGCTAGGCTTGAGCACTGACAGAAACAGCACCATAGCTAAGCAAGGCTATAACGCTTCCTGTACTCAATGCACTTCAGCCAAATTCAGGGTTAGTTGTAACTTAAGATGGTCATACAGTAATTTAGACCCCCTTGAACTTACATTCCCATATACAGTTAGATTTCCTGAAGATAAAGCCCTGTTGACATGGGAAAGTTCTGCTGATTAAATAGATAAAGTTAAGCTGATGTAACTACACCCCAAATATCTTTGAGTGTGTGGAGACTTCTCCAGGTGCAGAAGTAACTTTTTCAGCTTAGCCTATGCCTTTTGTATTAAACCAGAATATTCACACTGATACTGTATTAAAGGGATATTCACAGTACTTGGGCACGGCTTATCAGCTTAACTGAGCTGATAAGATTAGGAGCCCAGGAGAGTCTCTAGGGAGAGGTGGGTGCATCCAGAAGGTGACTGAGACTTTCATGAACCTGTGCTATTGCCAAAATGGTATGCTCTGAATAGTTTACCTACTGATTGGCTTTTTTCATCAACCATGTAACTAGTTACTATAAGCTAACTTGAACTGAAAAAAGATAGTGTATCAAATAGTACAACTTGTCTGACCTGAACTAGATGAAGATTGATATCAGCATAGTCTAAGGTGGCTGAGGACACTTTTTGTAGTTGCTAAGGGAGACCACCATCCCCAGAGGACAGTCAGAGCTGTTGAGAGGAGGCATTTTCTTAGGGGAAGCTGAAAGTGTATTTGTGATACAAACAGTACCTGTCCTTTGTCCTTGTGTCTTTTCACAAGGAGGAAGGTGAGAGTTCAACTACTGAAAGAAGAAAATCAGACTTTTTTTTTTTTTTAATGTGGACAAAAATATCTATTTTATTTTGGCTGAACTCTTGGAAATCCTTGATGTCTTTTGGCTAAGAAGTTTCCAGTGGTTTTCCAGTGGCTAAAGTTTAGTAATGTTCTGGGCCACTGAAAATACTTTTATGATGGGGAAATGTTGGACAAACTTAATTACAGCTGATACTATGGATGGTTTATAAAGTGAATTCTCATAGTTGCGTAGAAGTTATTTTCTTGGTTTATAGATGTAGATATTCTTATTATGCAGTTACAGCTCTAATCCTCCCGGAATCTCTGAGTTTCTGGCATCTGTCATACCTTGTGATAGTCTTGGTAAATAGACCTCTGATTAGTGGTATTTTTGTTGGACCTTGATGTCATGTATTGCTTTCTTTTTCATGTACTAAGCAGGCAGCTCAGTGGGAGTCTGTAGCTAAATTAGTTCCCTTATCTTGATCAGAAATCTATGTTATACTCAGTTAGCCTAACTTAGACATCTAACTTGTATTTATATTTTACGAACCCAATGAAGTAGCTCTCCAAAAGTAACTGTGCCACTGGCTGTTGTATTCAAC
Source organism: Netta rufina (assembly GCF_964035555.1). Lineage (NCBI taxonomy): Eukaryota > Metazoa > Chordata > Aves > Anseriformes > Anatidae > Netta > Netta rufina. Next base: position 111,124,128 of record NC_140125.1, on the reverse strand, counting down.
AGAAGAGGACAGGTGACTTTGAAGGTTTCCAGAATAGAGTTTGTCTAAATGAACAGACCCTTTCCCTCTGCAGCCCTTCAAAGACACCTGCTTTTCTCCTTCTGACTATACAGGGAATTTAAGCACTTAATTCAGTGTCACTAGCTACCTAAAATTTAGGTGCCAAGTGAATGTTTGAACTAAGCTGGTACAATTCTCTTTGAGATTTATGCAGTCTAACACTGTATGAATGTACACATGTGCATGAATGTATGAATGTACATATGTGTATATGTCTTTTTCCAATAGGCATGCTTCTGTTAAGATTTTTTTTTTTTATATATATAAATTTCAAAAGTTCATTGGTTTTATATTTCCAGTTTCCATTTTGACACAGTTCACAGATTCCATGTCTCCCAGAAGCACTAGCCCTCATACCTCTCATTAAGTTCACAGATCTGGCCTTGCTGTGTCTGGTTTACATTCCTTTTTAACCATCAGAAATTCACTGCCAAAAAGTAGCACATTTCAAACTACACAAGTTACAGAAGCAACAGTAGATGATTCACTGGTTGAGCTTTAACTTGAGAACTCAACAAGAAAACACCAGTGGTAAAGTGGTAAAAGGGCTACAGATGCGATGTTTTCCTTTTGTGCATAATTACTATTGTAAATTGTAAATTGGAGCTTTCACGTCTTGATTGAGCTGTAAAGAGGAGTATCTCCACCATTGTTCACGTAGAGTAAAGATGTACGGTAAAATCCAAGCTTTATATTTAAACCACCTCTTCTGCCTGACAGTGAAGAGAAGCCAAGTAAAATAGTGAATATTTCATAAGGATAAATGTTTTGTGTGCAACTTTTTCTGGAATTAAACTGCTACCTAAACTGGGTAGCAAATATTAGTTCTAGCCAACTATGGAAGAAAAACTAACTTGATTTCATCTTTTAAGCCCACCACAACACTTTAAATGGTTCCTTCTGTCATTTGGAATCAAAAATAATGTTTTAAACTAGAGTATATTTATTCTGAATGACTAAAAAATCAAAAGTTACAAAAAAAAAAAAAAAAAAAAAGAGAGAAGCTGTTCACAAAAAGTAAACATGCAGTATATATTTCACATGATTTTCTGTCAAGACCCAAAACTTGAATCCCTCTAGCTAATTTTGGTAATTAAATATCCCATGCCATTCTTCATTTGATAGTGTCAGACTTGTGTATTCTGGCAGAAACCTAAATGTTCAACTCTTCCTAGTGTAAGAAGACACATCTAAAACTTCATTTTGGTTCCAAGTTTATCCAAGCACTAGTTATGTGTTTGGATTTAAAGCACATAAATGGACCATTGAAACTGATGTGCTGTGAGAGCTACGTACTAGTGAAATGACCAGATCTGACTTTGACTGTGGTTGCAATTTGACAGCAGTTAATTGTACTGCCGAAATATAACTGAGGGCAGAATTTGGCCCTGGTCCCATGCTTGTCATAACTTACCGTAGTAAGCTGAATGTTAAAGGTTTTGTACAAGGAACTCCATGCAGAGCTCCAATGATTAATGGGATCTGGATGCAGAAATTCCTGTGGGCTACAACTGAAAATTCATTTCTCTATTTTGATGGCTGTTCATTTTAATAAGGGACTTTGATACCACATTGTGCCGACAACTGTGGAATAGTCTGGCTACTTATATTTATCACTTTGAACTTCTGGAGTCTTGTGAAACCATTATGGAAGCTATGGAGGCATTGTGTACTGTGCACACTTCCAAAGTACCCAGAAGCTTAAAGCTGCTGTTTATTCCTTCCACTATGAATTTTGACAAGTCCTGAGAGACATTGTTTAAGCTTCTGTATAGAGCATTAGTAAATTTGAAAGGAAGGTAACAAATGATAATTCTGTTCATGTGTGTACCTGCACACTAGTGGCAGACAATCAATATTCTTTTTGGTAGCTTACACAAAACCAGAAATGTGAGCCATGATATCGGTAAAGGTAAAACCCAGATCTGTTTCTCGTCTGGGACATTTTGCTAAAAAAAGCATGGCACTATCTCAATGGGACATTTGAATCTATTCCAGACATTATGGGCTGCTAATTTGCTGTAAGAACAACCCCAACATCTTTTCTTCAGAGTAGGCTGGCAACAAGGGTGTCACCTGAAAATCTTGATGAGTTGAGAGCCATTTTTAATTTATTTATTTTTTTCCATTTGTTACCTGAGAATCATTTATTTTAGAATTTTGAGGTGAACAACCCTGAATTTGTCCCTGTCCACATGCTACTGGCCTGTATATTTCTCCAATGCTGAACGCTTGCTGGTGTAAAGACCTGAGTATTGCTTAGCCTCTCTGCAGAGTGGGACACCTAGAGCTGTCTGGGTGATGATATCAAGGAATTGTCATAGAATCTCAGAATCATTTAGGTTGGATAAAACCCTTCAGATCATTAAGTCCAATTGTCAACCTGACCTACCAAGTCCTGTCACTAAACAACGACCTTCAGTGCCATAAGGGTCCTCGACCCACGAACCATGTGGTTACACTTGTAATCCCCACAGTGTCCCTGCCATGCATAGACCACCACATAAGTGAGGGGAAGGGAAGGACAACAGGCTGGGTACAACATGATTCTACCTGATTGGAGGATGCACCTTGAGCATGGCACGGATGTCACCTTCTGTCTTGCTCTATTAGTTGTTTTTTTTTTTTTTTTTTTTTTTTTTTTTTCTTAACAGAGAGTGGGGTGCATTGGAAAAACAACTGCTTGCATCTATTTATATCCATGGAGCAGCAACAAAGTACTGCAGAGTGCTTTTTTCTTGTCACATCATATTTATTTATTTTTTTCAACTGCAGATAGGATGGAAGAAGAAGACACTTTCAGATACAAGTCTCATCTAGATGCCTGGTGCAATATCCAGGAGTGGACACATGAAACAAAAGGAAACCCTAATGTATTGATGCGGGCAATAAAGCCATGCACAGATGCAGCTTAGCAGTAGGAAGCTACTCGGGTGCATTTTTCAAGTTACTGAACTTTTTTGTCTATATGCTCTGAGTCTTCATCAACACAGATACTGAGCACTGAACTCTCAGATATGGACCTTTCGAATCTTTTGTGCAGAGGCACTTCTTGAATGCAGGGGTAAGTGGAAGTGAAAGTGGGTGCAATGACAAAGCTCTCCTCTTCCCATAAATTTTAGAGCTTGTCAATACCAGAAAAGAAGCAAAGTTGCAAAACATGTTGGCAGGAGTGCAACCCAAGTGAAAAAGCGGGACAGGACTGCCAACAGAATTGCACTCTTTAACTTTATGAGCCAGTTTCTGTTCTCACAGGGTGCAAATCTGGACCGGCTCTCCTGACTCCAGTGAGGTATTTAAGGATTTATATCTTTTGAGTGGAGCTGAATTTGGCCCTCTTTTGTGCAAACTGGAGCTATACTGTCACTCCATGAACTCCAGTATTTTTAGCAGCAGTTGTCACATCTAATCAAACACAAAATTTAGCAGGATGAAGTGAGAAAAGTACATGGTTCAGGAGATTTAAAAGCCAAAATTCCAAACATTTTATCCAATCTCCATACTGACAGCTAAGTAAGGAAGTTTGTATATGTGTATATGCATTTATGAGTTATTTACTGGTACTTTTATGCTGTTACCAGCATTCCATTTCTGAAATTTCTAGCAGACACCTATTATATTGAGACTAGTTCTTAAACACACACACACAAAACCCCTCAACATTATATCTTATCTTTAAAGTGAAACATTTACAGTGTTAATTCAAAGACTAACCACATTCATTTAGCACGAGAGGAAAGGCAATATTATGTAAGCCATTTTCCAGTGCAAATTCCAAGTCATGAATGCTTACAATGCTTTAAAAGGAATCTATGGCCCGAGAGCTGTGCATATACATTAAGAGATAAAAGAGTTAGAAAAAGAGATAACAATAGTAATTCATAAGCAGAAGCATGTGTATGCATAAGGAAACAAATTTGATTCAGTAGGCTATTCCATATTGTTTATTCATTACTGATTATTCACTCATCTTTATCTCTTAATTCCCCATATCAAATTGTTTCAATTCATCATCTGCTATGGAGATTGGCTGACATATGTTTGCCTAGTCCAATCTGGCATGAGACACTATCTTAGCTGGAGATATTTCATGGAAAAAATGACCTATCCGGAGTGCATTGTCAGTTATTCAAATTATATAAAGTCAGTAATCTTGAAGAGCTGATTTTGAGGTGTTGGTGTGTTATTTTTCCATGTTTTTGAGGAAAAGACTTGGAATAAAGCAGGAGGTATTAAAGACGTGAATTAGCTGAGAAGCCTGAATTCTCAGTGAGCATCTTGACAACAGCAATAAGCTCAGCCTACTGTACTCACTGATTTACTGCAGGACTATTTGGAAATTTATGTTTAGAATCTGGTTACAGTTGTGAGACTGATTTGTCAAGTGAAATTTTACCTCTGTGTTGCAAGGAGCAGCGCGGGAATGCCAAGTGAGCCTGTAATCTTGTCATACTGGTGATTGAGAAAAAGCTCGCATTTTGCAGCTTCTAAAGACAAGAGGCAAATGTATGTGTGAAGAGGCTGATACTGGCATGAGGTTTCAAATGAGTAATTAATTAAGAACAAACTATAGTTGGAGACACACAAGAAGGCAAACTTCAGAGTTGAGGACATTTTTTTCCTGTGGTATTTCAAAAGTCTCAGTGTTTCCAGATAATTCTCATGTATCTGTCCAAAATGGCCGTGTATGTGCAGCTACAGCTTTTCTGTGCATACCACCCCCACCCTTGCATCGTCCCGCTGGTATTTCTAACTGAGGTTGTGCAGACTGACACACATGTTAAAAGGAGTCATGCAGCTGATTTCAATGGCTTTTCAAGCAGCCTTGAGGAACCAAACACATCCTGCCTTTTCTCCATTTAATTTTGTACTGGTGCTTGAATGGCAGAAATGTAGAACAAGATATTCTATTTGGCTGTGCATTTGCTGGGTCTAAATGAGGTGCCTGAACATGCTCTAGCATGTCTTTGGATAACAACAACTTGTGAACAGTAAATCTCTGTGGGAAAAAACTCATAGCAAAAGGAAAAGCATTTGCTGCAAAAATTTACCTGGCAGGTTTTTTTTGTTTGCTTTTGTTTTTGTCCTTTACATGTCATGTAAAGAACAGAAATTTGCTGGTAGGGATGGGGTGAGAGATTTTCACAATAGTACCTTGTTTCCACTGTAAAGCTAATAAGACAGAAAAAGTTGTGAAGGAGAGTGAGTGAAACATGGCACACATTATTAGGGAAATGTAGGACCTGAGAAAAATAACTTCCAAGAGGATTTATTTGTTTGTGTGTCAGGCTGGTGAGTATTTATTTACCTGAAGCAAGCCAGATCACTGTGGGAAGAGCAGGGGCTGATGGTCCCAGTGACGACTTGCTTGGTGATGGCAGAAAGAACTTTGCAGTCCAATCAACAAGCCACCAGCCTCCAGAGGAGCCTTGGGCCATCTCAGGGTGAATTACTTGATTCAGAAATACAACTCAATTGATTCAGAAATACAACTCTACTCTGCTCTTGTGAGACTTCACCTGGAGTACAGTGTTCAGCTCTGGGGCCCTGTTTAGGCACCTAAAACCTATGTTTAGGCAGCTAAATACCATAGGTCCCCAACATAAGAAGGATAAGGACCTGTTGGAGAGAATCCACGGGAGGGCCATGACGTTGATCAAAGGGCTGGAGCGTCTCTCCTATGAAGGCAGGCTGAGAGAGTAAGGGTTGTTCAGACTGGAGAAGAGAAAGCTTTGGGAAGACCTTACAACAGCCTTCCAGTACAGGCCTACAGGAAAGCTGGGGTGGGACTCTTTGTCAAGGAATGTAGTGATAGGTCAAGGGCTAGTGGCTTTAAACTAAAAGAGGGAGTGTTTAGATTAGGTGAAAGGACAAAATTCTTTACTATAAGGGTGGTAAGGCACTGGAACAGGTTGCCCAGGGAAGCTGTGAATGTCCCATCCCTGGAGGTGTTCAAAGCCAGGTTGGATGGGGCTTTGAGCAACCTGGTCTAGTGGGAGGTGTCCCTGCTCATGGCAGGGGGCTTGGAATTAGGTGGTTTGATTCTATGATTCAGATCAATCAGAAAATTTAGGCTGTGCTTTCCCCTTCCTGCCCTAACTGTCTGTGTTTCTGCTATAAAAGTAGGCAGATGTATATATGAAGCCCTTCTGTGTGTCCAGCCTTCCCCTGTATCTCACATCTCCTTTCCCCCAGCATATGTTCTATCTTCAAACTGAAGAATAGCCCAAGTCCTCTCAGAGACTTTGAATCATGAAAGTTGGAAAAGACCTCCAAGATCATCTGGTCCAACCATCCCCTTACCACCAATATCACCCACTAAACCATGTCTGGAACCACCACGGCCAAACTTTCTTTGCACACCCCCAAGGACGGTGACTCCACCACCTCCCTGGGCAACCCCTTCCAATGCCTGACTACTCTTTCTGAGAAGAAAATTCTCCTAAAATAAACCTCCCCTGGTGCAACTTGAAGCCATTCCCTCTAGTCCTATCACTAGTTACCTGTGAAAAGAAGCTGACCCCCAGCTCCCCACACCTTCCTTTTAGGTAGTTGCAGAGAACAATAAGGTCTGCCCTGAGCCTCCTCTTCTCCAGACTAAACAACCCCAGTTCCCTCAGCTGCTCCTCACAGGACTTGTGCTCCAGGCCCTTCACCAGCTTCGTAGCCCTTCTCCAGACACATTCCAGGGCCTCGATGTCCTTGTACTGAGGGGCCAAAACTGAACACAATACTGGAGGTTCGGCCTCACCAGAGCTGAGTACAGGGTTTTGACCACCTCCTTGGCCTTGCTGGCTACAGTATCATTGATACAAGCCAGGATGCTGTTGGCCTTCTTGTCCACCTGGGCACACTGTCAGCTCATGTTAGGTGAGCATCGACCAACACCCCCAGATCTTTTTCCTCTTCCACCTGAAACTCCTGTTTCCCATCACAGCACTGGTGCATGGTTTCTGGCCTGCCTGCTTCTCTACTCTGACACACAGAATTACCAGTTTTGGCCTACTCCATGAACTAGCTTCCTGGGGGTGGCTTCTCCCTCTGCCCTCTCTCTTACTTCTGCTGCTTTCCCAAAACGCACTCCAGTGGTTGCTCTGGCTGTCACATGTTGTCCTAGAGCTGCCGGCACCAGTGAATGACCCAACTGCCATTTTTCTAAGAAATTTACATAGCTGTAAGGATACCTCTGTGTACATATATCTATCCTGCTTGGTACTCCTGGAGCAGTAGCACCTCCAGCCCTTTTGAATCCTACCTCACTGGGACCTATCTAGTTGCCTGGAACATACCTAGTTGTCTTTCGAATCCTACCTCACTGGGACCTCCTGGAGAACCTGCTCTTTTCCTGCTCCATCTTCTTCCAGCATTTCCAACAAGATCATTGTTAATATATTGGGTAATTTATTTTCTTCCTGTATTTCAAGTTATCTTCTCCCCATATATCATTCATAGACGAGTCTTTCAGATCTTCTTGGACGTCCTGTTATCTGAGATCAGTGTTGTGCAGTGTGGCCTGTAATGCATGAAATTGGAGCAAGCTGTATGCTTGTGCCGTGCGGCATGGCTAATCATTCTCAAATGCTATCATCAGTTATCTTGGAGGAGTTAAAAAAGAAAAAAAAGAAAGACCCAAGCAGCCTGTGGCTGATTTAATCTTTAAAATCAAGAGAGACTTTGCAGTGATTAAAGAGCTATTTCCTGACTACATATTGATATGAGTTGCCTCCAAGTCAAATATGAGAGAGACTGACAGGCATTTGGTCTTGCTCTGATTGGCAGGTTTCAGCCCCATGAACAGTAATCTCTTTCCTTCTCTTGTGTAAAGGCATTCTGGGGTGGTCTGCATTTAACACATAGCCAACTCAAGTAAAGACCCTGGTATTTTCTATTGTAATTGACAAAATTGCATACTTTATTTTTCAGCATCCATAAGGACAGGTGGAAAGTTTTATTCAGAAACTGAAGCCTTCGTGTTGTTTTCCAATAGCTTCCAGAAGCCAGTCACTTTGGGAGCAATTCTGTGTTCTGAGAAATGCCAGAAAAAATGTGCACAAAAGAAATTCTCCAGTATTAGCACAGAGTGTTGTGTCCTTTTCAACATAAATCAGTAAGGCAAAACATTGCAAACATGAACAACAATAGTGTTGTGGGACACTGATCTTTGAAATCCGGAAAGCACCTTTAGAAACCCCTGATCATCCCAGGGGCTAAAGCATGGGAGGATGCTTGGGAAAAGCAGGCTTGATCCAAACATTTCTACTGTGCTATTGGATGGCCATGGCTTCATCATTTCACCCTTCTAAATATTAGGTTTCTCCATCTGTGAAATGGAGACTGTGACAGTAACCTCCTGCATAAAGGATTTTGGGATCTTCAAGTTTTTGAAAGATATCTTGCAATATGGTGCCCAAAGTAACAGGAAGCAAGACAGTGATTCAGAGCTCTCTTCCAGCTCTACATTCCTGAGGATGTAGAAAGGTCTGCATGAACTCAATGTTTTTATTAAGGATGGCCTGGATTATGAGTTTACAATAGATAATCATGTACAAATGGTCTTCCATTTTTAGATTCCCCTTCCTTCAGAGGCTGCCTCACTGCACTGACATATTTTTCCTCATAGCTGTAGGCAGACAGAATACTTGCAGCTCTGGGAGATTTGTGCTGAAACCTCTTTGGTTGTAATTGTTCATGTAGTCCTGTGCTTTCCTGAGCAAACAAGTCACTTCTACTCCTGTTCTGTATCCCATATCCCCATATCTTTTCCCTTCAGAGATCCCAAGTCTATCCTAACAAATCAGTAAATTTACAAACATATTCTGCATACTTAGGCAAAGCTGCATTAGAGATTTAGTCTTTTTTTTTTTTCCTTTTTTTTTTTTTTTTTTTTCTCTCTCTCTCTCTCTCTTTTTTTTTTTCTCCTGCTTCATCCAGATCTGATACCAGAGGCAAGTAGGAATGTTGCGGTACAGATCATCTTCTTTTAGTTATTTAGATTTAGTTTTATTGCAAACAGCTAATCAATTCAAATATAAACGAATGCTTCTCCAACCTAAAATGCATTTTTTTTTCTTTTAATCTGAAAGATAACTAGTAGTTAGTTATAATCCCAGACAAATGAAATTTTGTTGCAAAAACCTAAAAATGTACAGACACAAAAGAGAAAAATGATGATGCATTTAGAAAAAAAAAGGGCTTCAGGGAGTCATTTTGCTATTTGCAAAGCAAAATTGCTGTTTCTGTAAACGATTATTTAATTGTTGATATGAATTTAGCCTGGTGATAAAATTTTTTCCTGGCTCTGACAGACATTCTCTAGTGGAAAGAAATAAATCTGGTGAGTTTGAATTATGTGCAATTGGATCACTGATTTACTCCAACATCAGTTGGATGTCATTGTATTTTCTGTTATATGTCTATATATGAAAAAACAGCTTGAGAAGGATTAAAAATGATTAAATGTGACATCCTTCAACATAACGCTAACATAAAAGGCAATTCCAAATTGTGGGACATGCCTCTTGAGTGCCCTGCTATTCTCACAGATGCTGGAAAATGTATTTGTGTCTCAGAAATGGTCTTTGGCCTCCTACAAGTAATGAAAGTGTGTCACAAACTGCAATTTGAGTGTAGTATAGTCTGGTCAGCAGATGAATGTAATAGTTATCATCCAGGAAGAAGTTAATAATGAGCCCTTTTACATGTTTGTGGAAATACTGAATTCTAAAATTATTAACAGGCCAACTGCAGAAATCCAACCTTCGGTTGAGGACTATGGGTATATGAACCACCACATCTGTATATTTAGGGAAGCACCAGTAAGGTGTTGAGTGCCTCTGAACTGCAGTATGCCAGCTGGAATCAAAGTGGCTAAATCTTTTATTAGAAGACTAAAGTATTTAAATAGGAAGTATTGTTCACATTTGGCTGGGAGAAATGGAACCACAAAGGTGTTAGTTTGCCCAGCTCAGAGCTGTGCCAAACGTGAGCACAGAGGTAAGGAGTGCATTACCAGCTTGCCTGGAGATCAAGGCAGAAATCCCTGTGGTGTCAGTAGGATCAAGGTGAAGGCTCCGATCTTCCTTTATTTTCCTCTTTTCCATCCTAAACATCAAGATTTTCTTCCTCATTTGGTTCAGCAGATGTTGTCTGCCTTATGCAAGAAGATGTTGTCTTAAAAAAAATTCAGAGGAAAGTTCAGCCTGTGGCTTGTTACTGCCATTATTTATTTTGAACAAGATCCAAGATTATAAGGCACATGGACAACCAGGCTATGGATAAAATGATTAGGATAGGGCTGACTCAGACCTGTTAGTCTGGCAAGGACTCAGCAGTGTATATTCCAGAAAGTGAACTCCCTAGGAGTAATTTGCCTTATCAGAAGCTTTTATAATTCTGTATGAGAAGATAGTGGATAGAAATAATGTTGCTTGAAACTAGGGTGTAGTTGTTGTTGTTGTTATTATTATTATTATTATTATTTACATTTTTATATCTCCAGAGGTGAGAACTGTAGTCACTTCTACCATAATGCTTTTATTTCTATCCTATCTTATATTTACGCTTTCTATTACTGAAGCTGAAACAACTATTCACATTTCTCTCTGTGAGTCTAGGAAAAAATCTGTCACTGCTGTTCTGAGATCCTCCACGTGACAATGTGTGAAAACATGTAACATTTTGACTTTCTCATCTAGTTGATTTTAAATACTTTTTAGTCCTTGTCCCTATGACTTTCAGTTCAGGAAAGAAGGTGATATGAAATAAAGTTTTGTAAGTTTTGTAACTGCAAACTGAATTCACCTGCATGACCTAAGCACATAATATATGCAAAAGTATTAGCTTGATAAAGAACAGCACCTTTTCATAAGGATTCATTTCAACATGTTAATGGAAGTTGGAGACAGAGTGTAAAACAAAACAAAACAAAGCAAAACAAAACCCAATGTGTACTAAAACAATTTACTTAATCTGTGTTTATGCTGTTAAGTATTTTCTTTCAGTGCAGAAAAGGAATTTTGAAGTTATGAAAAGCAGAAAAGTAAACTGAAACAAACAATTAAAGCTGAATAGGGCTGCTTTATTATCTATATCTACCTTCTCTGGGCTGCATCAAGGAATTCAAAATTTTTTTATTTTTATTTTTTTTTAACGGCATTTCCCCACCATGATATATCACAGTAAAAGAAAAACTGTCATGCTTTGTCTCCAGAAGGATTTAGCACTGAGATAGCTATCATGAAAGGAAAACAATAATAAAGCAAATAAAGCATTATGCTTATCTAATTAACTGTTACATTCAGTTTTGCCTTGAGTTACTCATAAAAAATGTGTTTATGAGTGTTTTGCCTAAAAAACAACTTTTAAATAGAAAAGTTAAAAAAATTAGTGTGATGAAAATAATATGTGTGTTAGTACAGTGATGAAGATATTTTACCACATTTTTAACAGACATTTTTACTGAAACTGTTCTGAAACAATTATATATTTTTTTTATTCTGAGAATAAAAATCTCTTCAAACCTACAATGTCATTTTAAAGATTACAGAATATTAAACAGTCTCTCTAGTAAATGTCAGGTATTTTTATTAGGTAAATTAAAAATGTTCAATATTTAGAAAAAGAATTTAGAAAAACATTCCTAAATCTGCATGGAAAAATAAGCTTATACTTAACTTCCGAAAGAACACAGACATAAAGTATAAGTTTTTAATGAAATCACTGTCCTACTTATAAGTATCTGTAATATTATTTGTTTAAAGAAGAAAATTAACTTCAACAGTAAAAAAAAATTCTTTATTGATTATTTAATGTACACTGAATGGATAAAGCAGAAAGAAGTATGTGGCTCCTATGTTAATGGGAAATTCATACATCCTTATCAGAATATTGTGGTTAAATAAGTAGAGTCTCTCTTTCTTTGCCCCGAGGACTCTTCTAGTCAAAACCAGATGGACATTAGAATGAAGCACTTGCGCAAAAAGGATATATGAGTTTCAAGGAGTGCTCTGCAAGAGGAAAGGTCTGATCACAGGGGGGAAAAATCTGCCTCTGTGTCCAGAGCAGAGAAGCTGCTGAATGTTGGGCAGCTGTCTGTGGGTGTCCCTCAGCATGTCCATCTGAGCACCATTCTCTGAGACTACATTGTGACACCCACTGGGTGCACTGCTTGCAATTTCACAGAAAAGCAAAGCAACAAATTTTCTGTTATGACAGAACTCTAGCATGAAAAAAAGAAAATGGCAGAGAACAGCTTCAGCAAGTATGAAGTTGAAGGCAGAGGAGTTGAAAGCGTTTTTTTTTTTTTTTTTTTTTATTGTTTGAAATAATATGGAAATTTTAGTGTACTGAAGAATTCATATTGCTACACAAATGGCTCAAGTGTCTCTTACAGTAAACAGCTCAATTCTGAACATGTGCTTAAACATGAAATAAATACAATTAACAGGGAGAGGCTAAGAGAGTTGGGACTGTTCAGTCTGGAGAAGAGAAGGCTCTGGGGGATCTTATCAATCTGTATAAATGCCTGACTAGGGTGGGAAGTAAAGATAAGGAAGCACTTCTCAGAGATGCCCAGTGAGAGGATGAGAGACAATGAGCACAAAATGAAATACATGAACCTGCCTTAACAGAAGAAAACACTTTCTCACCCTGAGGATAATCAAACTCTGGGACAGGTTGCCCATCAAGGCTTAGAGATATTTAAAAGCCATCTAGACATGGTCCTGGGCAGCTGGCTCTAGTGACCCTGCTTTGTGTAGTGGGGTTGAACCAGAAGATCTCCATAGAGTCTTTTCAAACCTTAATCATTCTGTGAGTCTGTGGTGCTGTGAAACAATGGAGGTCTGTGTTTCAGTGGAAATTTTCCCGCAGCTTCCAGTCAGAAAAAAAAAAATACATGCACAGGTACCCTGAGAAGTAAACTTCCTCACCTTCACAGTTGTTCCTCAGACCACCCATCTAGGTGAGCCTGTGCTCATGCCCAGTTCCACAAGTCAGTCATTATCAACCTTTGCCTTTCCAAGAATCAGTCTGTGAGTAAGTTTTGCCATGATCACTTTTCTTGCTCTTTTTGCCCCTTCACACTCTGATTGTCAATGCTTTACTTGGCAGCTAACAGTCTTTGGCAAACACTGTCATATCTGCCCGCAGACTGTTAGTCTTGCACAGATGTGAAATACGCCTTTAAATAAGCCAAGGTAACCAACTGAACCGGGGACCTGCAGTGAGCATTTCACTAGGGGTCTTCACACCTGCTTATCCTCCTACTAACCTTAAGCCCTTCTATTTGCCTGCAGGGTTGAAAGCCCCAGTGCAGCTCCTGCTCTTTCCCTCCTTTCCAATTCTTAACTCACTGAAAACTGCTTATAAGGTCAGAATAAAAACAGAAGTTCAGAGGCTTTTCACTTTGTTGAAGGGAGCTACCACTTAGCTCAAGTGATCTGCAATTTTTCTTCCAGTGTGACAGTGACAAATAGCATTTAAAACATTAAAAGTGCTGTGTAGTAGGTTATTCAGAATGCAAGTTCAGTGCTGATTGACTTGATTTTCCTTGGGTCACATTGTACTTACAGTAAGAGCACTTCAGGAACACATTTCTCACTTTACTGCCACGTAGGAACAGTGAATTTAAATAAGCCTGTGAACAAAGATTGATCCTGTGAATCAGGATCTTTTGCAATGTCAGTTTATCTGTGAGAATACCAAGAAGACTCAATAAAAATGAAAGAGCAAATTACCTTTGCCCAGTTTCTAAACAAATATTTAATATACTATTACCTGCATTCTTCAAGTTTTCCTTTTCTTGTGCTAGTCAGTTTTCTGTCAGGTAGGTACCTCAATTCTTCCTCTTTTTTTCTCCATTACCTCCACACAGAAAGCTTGAAGGGAAAAGAAAGATTGTTTTTACCTAGTTTCACTGCACTGTTAACAATCTGCAAGAAATATGCAATCATATACAGTGCTGCTAAAAAGAAATACTTACAGCTCTTCAAGGTGAAGTCATCTAATTACCCATGTACTTACTGCAGGACTCTGCGCCATTCTGATTTATCCATGGGTCTCAAATCTGTGCTGGAAAGACCACTTCTGAAGGGTGAAATTGAGGTTCAGCCTTTCTGATTGTTCCTACTTAGCCCCACAGCCAGGACAGCTAATGAATGCCAAATGTGGTGTTGTGGAATTAGTCTACCAGGATCTAGCTGAAGACTGCCAATTTGTCTCACATAGGCCAGCAAGTAGCCAGATAACAATCTTAGGTAGTAACTTTGGGGTAAAATACTGGCTACTTCAAAGGCGGTAAGATTTGTGGCCATTGACACTGGGACTGTGATTTCTCCCCTGGTTGCAGATGACTAGTTCAGATCTTAGCATCTTGATGATAGATTTAAACTATCTCCTGAGTCACCTAGACTTTTCCTCTCCTTGCATTCACTCCCCTCATCTCAGTCCTGTAGTTTGTCTTCAGCTTTGGTCACCAACCACAAGGTTTATATGTATAAAAAAAATTCACCCTAATCTCTTTCCTATCTCTCCTGTTCTCAGTGAAAGCTGTTTTTACTCAAGCTGTTGTTGGTGCTTTGGATGACATTGTGCAGCACACAGGGAGAGCTGGGGGGGGGAGCACAGTAGGGAGGCCAGGCTGTTGCAGAGGTTAAGAAAACAGCTTCCACACAGCACCCAGCCTCCACCTTCCCTTCATCTCCTGTGTCATTCTGTGTGCACGTATGTGTGGAATCATGTGTGCATTTGTAGAACAGCATTTTTTCCCTGACTTTCCTACTAAGTCTTTTATATATGCCCTCAGGCAGATGTGTTACAGCACTGTGAAGTGTTTTTTTTTTTTCATTTCTTTTTTTCTTTTTTTTTTTTCTTTTTCTTTAACACAAATTCCACATTTGCAGGTTTCTTCAGACATAAATTAACACTATCTGAATAAGGAGGCTCTATGAAGTTTAAATTACTCTATCACTCATGTGGACTTGTGCCGTTAGTGTAACTGTTCTCCATTTCATTTAAAAAGTGAGGAAAACACAATTCAAATGTCTGCAGACTCAGCCTAATAAAAATGATAAATTGGATGTCAAACTGCTCTGTTCCCACCCAGCCCCTCCTTTCTCTGATCTCTCCTTCTGTTGCTCAGAAAGAAGTCATGCATTTGCTTCCTTGCTGCTGTTGGCTTTTGGAAATAGCCAGCTGATTCTGGTAGCTGAGGGATTAGTCTAGTTTGCTTGCACTCAGTGGGCGATGCTCTGTAAAAACCTTCCCTGCCTTAATAATTTAGCTCTTTATGCTTCACTGGAGTTTACCAGCCCACCTTGGCTGTGGATCAGATTTGATTTTAGCTTCTGTGTCCTACGAACCATCTAAAGAGCACAAGAGTTTGCAAACCAAGCACTCGCAGTTGCATGAAGATGGTTTTGCAGAATGAGCTAATGAAAGGAAACTAAGATGAAGACATAGCAGCCTGGGTTTTTGCAGTAAATATCAGATTAAACCCAAGTTGAAAACTGCCAGTAATTTACAGAGACACTCAGAATATAGAAATAATTAAAAATGTTATAAAAGGAAATGATCTGAACACTTGAAAGAAATATCAGTGGAGTTAATGGTTCTAATTGCACTGCATATTAAAATTAATAGGTCAAGTGCCTACCTTAAGAATTTTCAGAACTAGTAGATAGTGCTGAGGAACTTTTCCATCCACTGTGACTGGATTTTCTGTTTGTTCCAAGTGTCAGAAAGGACCCTGGCATGGCTTGGCCTTGGGTGAGGCAGCAGCCAGCACCCAGCTCACAGTTCCTAGGAGCAGTCTGGGAGCTCACACGAGCCCTTCCCTACAAACACGTTGGATATGACCACCCTATTTAAGTGGGTGAAGGACTATTATAGATGCAGACTGTTCCTTGCCAGCTGGCTATGGGACCACAGGAGGGTACTGGGCACATTTAATTTATTAGTATTGACACAGCCAAAGAGGCCCAGAGGAATCTTGCCACGAGCTTGAAAGGAACTAACATTTGGCTGGTGTTCTGCAAGCATCACTTCCAATCTGTAGCTCTCAAAGCACTTTACTAAAGAGACTGAGAACTAGTCTCAGTTTACACAGGGGGAGAGATAGGTTTGGAGAGGTTGACTGGCTTGGATAGATCACAGATTTCATCTGTGGCAAAGAAAGGAAGAGATTTCTATATCAACTTAACTGCGGGTCTTATTATCAGACTCACTTCAAACTTTCACCTTGATGTGAAACCTTCAGTTGTATGGCTGAGCTTCAGTACGTCCACATCAATCAGTCTGTTCTTCCTCATTTCTGTGCCCATGACTCTGCCTGTTTACTGTCTCACCTTTTTAAGCTTAATTTGTTTATGAATTTAAATGTGGGGGAACCACATTTATTCATGACCTTGTTATACCATCTGTTTGTATTTTCTTTATGTGTGAACCTGCTGTAAAAATTATCTTAGTGAAATTTGGAAGAACCTACTACCCCTGTTATTTAGTCAGCCAAAGAAATAAGAGAGATGTATCATCAAAATTGAGGTTGTCACCCCTGTAGTTTATCAGACTGCAAGCCTCTTCTCTTCTCTTCTCTTCTCTTCTCTTCTCTTCTCTTCTCTTCTCTTCTCTTCTCTTCTCTTCTCTTCTCTTCTCTTCTCTTCTCTTCTCTTCTCTTCTCTTCTCTTCTCTTCTCTTCTCTTCTCTTCTCTTCTCTTCTCTTCTCTTCTCTTCTCTTCTCTTCTCTTCTCTTCTCTTCTCTTCTCTTCTCTTCTCTTCTCTTCTCTTCTCTTCTTTTTTTTTTTTTTCCTTTTCTTTTCCTTTCTTGTTCTGTTCTAATTTCATTTATCCTGGTTTCAGTTAGGACAGAGTTAATTTCCTTCCTAGTAGCTGGTAGAATGCTATGTTTTGGCTTAGGATGAGAAGAGTGCTGATAACATGCCGATGTTTTAATTGTTGCAGAGCAGTGCTTACATCAAGCCAAGGATGTCTCAGCTTCTCATTCTGTCTTGCCAGCGGGCAGGCTGGGGGTGCAGCAAGAGCTGGGAGGGGATAGACCCTGGACAGCTGACCCAAACTGGCCAAAGGGGTATTCCATACCATCTGACATCATGCTAAGCAATATATAGGGGTGGCTAGCCAGGGGGAGGAGGGCCAGACTGCTTGGGGTTAGGCTGGAGATTGGTCAGCGGGTGGTGAGCAATTGCATTGTGCATCAGTTGTTTTGTACACATTATTATTATTAGTTCTATTCTATTCTATTCTATTCTATTCTATTCTATTCTATTCTATTCTATTCTATTCTATTCTATTCTATTCATTATGATGCATTTCTTACTTTATTTTAGATGCTAATTACATATCAGTAGTCCCACTTTCCTGACCAATATATCTGCTTCTTTAGCCAAATGGCGTGGCTATATAACGTCCTGGGACATCTGTGATCCCAGCTGCCATGTCCTTTTCATTTTTAATTGCTACTGTCTTTATTGGATTCTCATTTTAGGGTTGGGTGGGATTCATCTCTGGAAAAATCTTCTAGGTCCCTGAGAAAAAAAAGAGAGGTCTACAAGGAAAGCAAAACACATAGAAGCCATGATATCACAGATGACCATGAATTATATAAAAAGAAGAGGTATAAGGAATTTTCAAAAACAAAAAGCCTATCAAGAATGGCAGTACATGCTGGTCCTTGAGAGTGTGCTGGAAGCTCACAGGCACTGCTGATGCTGTGCTTAGAGGAGGGATGATACAGGGGAGCTGGTGTCCATGGCTGCCAGCACCTCTGCTTTCCATGTATGTTTAAACAGAAGTATATGTGGCTATTCTACCCTTTCCTCAAAAACAAACAAACAAACAAACAAAAACCACAACAGAAACCCCACAAAACAAACAAAAAATCAAGGACAAAAAAACCCTACACACCACAACCACCACCAAAAGCAAACAACAACAACAAAAAAAAAAAGACAGAAAAAAATTGGAAAATTTAAAAAGAAAGAGAAGATGAAGGCAGAGGGGAAGGGAGGTATGTTTATGATGTAGAAGCTCTGAAAATGGTACACTTCGCAAGCCTGAATCATCATATTTCAACTTCTTTTTTTGTAGTTTATGTGGGGTAAAAAGGTTGTCAGTGGGATTTCAGAAATTTTGCTGGCAGCAATGATGGAGAATGTATTTTATAACCTACCCTAGATGGTGAATTTAGCAGTGAACACAGGAGACGTAGTCATGCTTTTTTTGAAACATGAAGTGATGCACTGTGCCTGAGTGTTTTCAGTCAGAGCAGAAGTCAGAGAAATATTGGCTCTGACTGAGGCTACATTTATCTAAACTGAGGACCAAACTGTCTCAGACGGTTTGCAAATATCGGAAATGTTACAGAATCACAGAATTTCTAGGTTGGAAGAGACCTCAAGATCATCGAGTCCAACCTCTGACCTAACGCTAGCAGTCCCCACTAAACCATATCCCTAAGCTCTACATCTAAACGTCTTTTGAAGACTTCCAGGGATGGTGACTCCACCACTTCCCTGGGCAGCCTGTTCCAATGCCTCACAACCCTTTCAGTGAAGAAGTTCTTCCTAACATCTAACCTAAAACTCCCCTGGCTCAACTTAAGCCCATTCCCCCTCGTCCTGTCACCAGGCACGTGGGAGAACAGACCAACCCTCACCTCGCTACAGCCTCCCTTGAGGTACCTATAGAGAGCGATAAGGTCGCCCCTGAGCCTCCTCTTCTCCTTCCCCAAAACAGGAGAACTGATACCTTTTGCACTTACAGTCAGTCTAAGAGCTAAAGATATAAAATTTGTAATACATGGCGAGCATTGCATTTAAATTTGGTTTGTGGCATTTGATTTTTAAAATAAGTTTTTGTACTTCAAACTGACCAGCAGTGGCATGATATCTTAAGATTACTCCCCCTTTCCATGTCATTGGGGATAATACAATAAATAATGGGTTTTAATTGAACTAAACATGTTTTAATTTAAATGTGTTACCTACATAGAGATGAAACCATGGGGTAGTTGAAGAGTTGTTCTTTGAAAACAATTGAAAAAACATTTTTCTATTTTCACTGACAAAGGTAAAACTGTGTGTGGAGGAGGACTAGAGCTTATCGAAAGATTTATTCTAGACTGATATTCTGTGTTACATATACACATATGCATATACATACATGATTCATATTCATACACTTTTTATTCATCTCAGAAGGAGGACTCTCTCTGCTATAGCTGAACATCTTTGCTTTAATACCAACACTATCCAGTGTGTCTTGAATTATTATTATTATTATTATTATTATTATTATTATTATTATTGATTTATATAATAATATTTTTGTAATTTTAACCACTCTTCCTAAAGATCCTAGCTTTACTTCCTATTTGATCACTTCTGCACACATATTGCTTGTTCATGTGATGTTGCCACTCACTAGCTACATTTTTCTCCCTTCCCCTCCTGTGCCCAGCAGTCTGAGTTTCCCCTCTCCCCACTCAGGGCTATTACTCAGCCCTCAGTTCTGAGTGGCTCCTCTCAGAGTGCAGGTGTAAGATACTTTCCATGTCCATTGGCTTGTTGACCTTGGAACCTTTAAACTGTAGAAACTGAGTTTGCCACACAGATCTGGATTTAAACCACCTGACAAATCAAGTGTATAGCTACTGAAGGAAGAGACCTCTTCTTCCCCTGCAATTAACCAAAGTCACTGCTGTCAAAAATGAAGAAGATGGATTCTGCTCTCTGGCCAAATGTTCTGCTCAATAGCTTAGCCTGTTGGGAAGCCAAGATCCACAACCTTTCCTGGCTTCCAGATAACTGATCAAGGTGGCCCCTAGTAAGTGTTCAGTGCTAAACAAACTAAATGATGACTTCCATTACCAATAAAGGGCCTCTCCTCTCTAGAACTTGCAAATCTGCCATAATGTAAACATCCTTCCATCATAACAGAAACAGATGTCTTTCTATTAGTTATGTTGCTCTGTCTGCAGTGCCAAAAGCATCACACATACTATTTGCTCTCTGCTTGAAATAGCGATGGGCAAACCTTAGGTAGTTTGGTGAAAATTCTGTTATGGCTGGATGGGACCTGAACTTTTGTGACTTAGGGAAATCAAGAGAAAGGAGCTGTAAAAATATCTAGTTTTTATTTGGAATTATCAAAATCTGCAGGAATCAAACACAGACTTATTTGTCCACTTTCAGCTACTCAGCCTCTGTACAGACCAATGGAAAAAAAATTTGGACTCTAAATTACCCATCCTGTTTATAAAAGAGTAACCTGATGGAACCTGATCCAATGTTTCTATAATTATTCATTTCAAGAAATCAGGAATAAAGTTTTATTTAAGAAAATAAATATCTTGCACAGACTGTTTTCTACTTAGGCAAAAGAGAATATAGCATGTAGGGAAATAAGGATCCATATTTTTGAACATTTCTAAGAAATACAACAAGCAGATTTAAAGGTAATTTTTATCTCCTTATAAGCCATTGGTGTCTTATTCTGGATAGATAAGAAGTGATCAGAGGTTTCTCAGCATAGAAACCATATAAATCCTTTGCTATCAATCCTATAGATTCATCATTCTTTTAGAATTTGGGAGGAAATGTAACAAAAACTTATCCTATGAATGGGTCATAGAATATTTAACAGTCTTCCACAGCTAATGACTCTGAAATGGAATGACATCCCAGAAATTCTCTAAATATTGCCGAGGTGTTTTCTGTGCCTTTGATGGAGTATCTTCTATACATCACCACGCTTACTGTCCAATATCATGGCTCTGCCTCACATCGCTAGGTGAAGAGGTAAATGCAATAGAGGACGTACAAATACATTCTCTTCAAAAAAATGGTGTTAAGCTTCCTGACAATGTATCAGCTTTTACCCAACAGTTGCCAAAAGTAGTGATGGACCTGAGTGAAAAATGTTAATCTCCTGAATATATCTGCAACTGGTTTATTCAGTTCTGAATCATAAAGCTAGTCCTACATCAAAGCTGGCTCTTACCTAGATTGTCATTAACTCTAGGTGTAAAAGCCCACATTTCAGTTTATACCCATTTGGAAACATCCTACTTTTATTGAAACACACACACACACACAAACCAATCATTTATGTGCTGTGCTGTGTTTTCTAATAATGTATTTCTTAATTATTAGATATTGTAGTTAGAATGTCAGAAAGGTAGCCAGAATGTTCAAAATGCTGCTATTTAAGACGTCTAGCTATTGTTTGTCTCCTGTTATCACTGATATTCTGAGCTGATGGCCACATTAGAAAAATCTAAAATAAATGTGTACCTGAAATCATTATGCTGTGACTCCTAACAGTTCACCAAAAGTGATTTAAGAAAGAATTCCCTTCGTAATTGTTTTTTTCTGACATTATTTGTATGACTTTCCCTCGTGTTGTGAGATGGTATCTAATGAGCTAGGGATTCTTCTGAGACACAGCCAAATGTTATGAGTTAATTAGTACTAAAATGTGAATGAAAGACAGTCCACTCAGCCACCTTAGGCTTGGTGAATGAAGGAAAGAGATTTATCATTTTGAAAGTTACTAATTGTGCCCGTTTCTCTGTTTGGAGAAGGGAGTCTGTAGGTCTGGGCCAGTTGCCCTTGGGGACCTATCTGTTAACTCACTGTCACCTTCTCTTGAGATACCATCATCTTGTAATGCTGAGCAATAAAATTTGTAATTGTAGGTCTTTTGAAGCCCATAGCTGAAGGAAACTAACACAGTTTGTTTACACTCAAGAAGTTCACAAAAAAACCTTGTGTAATTAGATGAGTATGATGGGTAGGTACCAAGAATAAACTATCAAATATAAACTGGCATTTCAACTAGTGTTCTCTTTAGTGTTGCTTTATATATATTTTCAGAATTAAGGAACCGTATTCCCCAAAAACATCAACTTATCATGGAATTAATCATCGTTATAATTGCAATTACACCAATTTATATGAATTTAATTTCACTTCTGTGAGCTATTTACTTTTTGCACAGCTAGCAACAGGAAATGCACATTTATGGCATCAATGGCTTGCTGGACAAAAGCAGTCTTTGTTTTAACGGATTTTTCTGTTTTTCTCATACTTTGTTTCCAAAATACACATATGAGCTATATTTCAAGACATCTACTTTACACCAAATCTAAATTTGCATGTGTATTGCAATATATCAGCTCACATGCATGATACTCGGGGTGCACTTCATTGGTTCTCTGAACTGATGTCATGACAGACTTAGCTGGATCAGTTAATATGTGAACAAAAGTCCTTGCATGATGAAAACATTTCTACTTTATTGATATTTGATTTATAGGCACAAACACTTCTCAGCTTCCTCAGCCTGTTTTGGATCTTGCTAGGTCAAATCTCTGTACTCCAATGGTTTGCATTTTTGGTTCCAGATTAAGACAGGTCAGGAAAATCATCAGTCATTTTATCTTATTTGTAACATATATTCCTAAAGCAAGTTGGTGCAACACTGTCTTAGGTGTTTCTTTGGTGTAAAGAAAATGATTAATGACTTGCCAGAATAGTGATGTTGGCATTGGGACAGTTCCTCACCACACATGAACTAGTCCAAGTAATCCAGATTCATACAAGGCATGGTCTATTGCTCACATCTGCATCAGAAAGTAGTACTAGGGCCTCTTATATGGCTGTGAGGTTAGGTGACGCGGTTTGGCCATGTTCATACAGTTAAATTATTTTCTTACAAAGCAGGGGTGTTGTCTCCAAATTATCCATTGGGAATTGTCCCTTTACTGTGCCAGCTATTCAGTGATGCCTGGGAATTTTTTAAGGGAATGCTGGTTGGCATGGGCCAAAAAACATAAATCTTTTAAGCAAAATTATTATACAATAAAGCTCCAGTGCTTGGGACCATGTGCCAGTACATATGTAATCATTATTTCTATATCATATAGGAACTCCAGAGAAAGCACAGCACCAAGTATTGTGGAGCTGCAAAGTCTGGTGCTGCACACAGAAGCACTGTCAAGTTATTGAGGGTGCTTTTAGACAATGGTGATGGTAGTGCCTAATAGAGGTGCAGTGGTTATGCCACCAGACTCACTCCCATGTACTTTTCTTCAGCTCTGAGAGTTAAACTGTGGATGTTCAAAGTGTGAGAGCTCCAAGTGGTGGATAGAATTGGAGTGCCTGCCAAACAAAATCTGAGCCAGGCTTGTGGAAGTACCCTGGAGAGTTTTGTAGTACTGAGACCAATAAAGTCCATGTTGTCAACTAATTTGCTTGAGAAGGATGAGAATTTGATAGTGAGCATGATGGTTTCTGGAATTAAAAATAAATATATAAATAAATCAATGTCATTCACCAGCAGGACCAGAGACAATTTGTGAAGAAATTCATCCTGTACTTCTTTTAGCCTATAAGACAATTCCATAACATCATAAATAAATATATATAATTTAACCTTCTTACATTAACTTGGGTATTGTTAGTGAAACTGGGCTAATGTGTCACTCACCATTTATATTTTCTTTATTTTATTTTAACTATTTTAACATTTGAGTCCAATATACTTCCCTCAAGAATTTACCCTTGCCCTATCAAGATGCTTCTTGTTTCCAAACAGTGCTGTTGATGAAATATTTTCTAACGTCTAAAGTCTTTTCTGATACAGAAAAAACACCTTTGAAATACTGAGTTTAATTGCAGGTAAATTGATGGAGTCACCACTTGGTTTTGGTGTGACAGCAGTATTTATGGACAGCATCAGATGAAAGTTAAACTGGCATTTTTATGCCCATGCCCTTCACCAGATGCTTGGTAGGACCAGATGTTGGTCTTGCTTTCTTCCAACATCGCCTACAAGAGAATGCAATATAAAACACGCCCACTGAGGCTGCTGGAAATTGCTAGCTTTGTCTCCTGAAGGTCTGGGGGATGTTCACAATTACTAATCCACCAATTTTTACCGTGATATTGCTTGTCTTCCAGCACCTGTGGGAATATCCCTTGACTATGGGCCATCCACAACCACCACAGAGCCTATCCCCTCTAAACTGACAGCTGATGTAGACACACGGGATATGTAGATGAACAAAATTCATTTTTCAGAATCATTTGAAATTGCTTGTTTGTGCTAGATACAAGCCTTTGTTTTCTCCCTTCAAAAGTATGCGTGAGAATCTTGGAAAAAAAAAGCTCTTAAAAAAAGTGGAAAACAATTTCATCATTCATGTTTCTGTTTTAGTTTAACATATTTGATGTTCCTATTAGTTCCACTTGGAGAGAGAAAAAGGCTTTCATTCTGCATTAGCTGATTGTTTCCATCAGTCTCCCTTCCCCCTTTCCCCCCATTTTTCACACCTCCTACTGTGTATGAACGCCTGCTGCACCATTTATTTTTGCAATGTGTAAACTGTTACTTCCTCCAACAAATCAGATCTGCTTAGGGTGAAATTAAAGATCTGAAGAGGTGACCGTCCTGCTGGTTTTGACATTTTAAGACTTTAGGGCTGTGCAAGAAGCAGCTGCCCTTTTCTGACTATAGATATTTATTAAATCTCCAAAGGAATTATGGAATCAGAAATGAATTATTTTGGCATAAAAAGAAAAAGAGAGGAGTCTATTCCAGGAAATACATTTTGCACTGTGAGATGAGATGTGGCAAGTAACAGGGTGAGAAATAATTAGCTTCTCTTTGGTGCCTCCAAGCAGTGGGCAAGGGTGCCTGGAACTTAGATTTTAGTGCCAAGGTTAAAAGTCACAGCACAGACTGATTTAAAACTGACAGATCTGTGTGCCTAAGGCAGAAGTTGGAGTGTGGCCTCTTTACACTGATCTGGGGTCTCATTCCGCAAATCAGTACCCTTGTAAGTTATCCATATACTTCAAATTAGCTCCTCTAGCCACAACAGAAAGATTTTGCTTCTGCATTAGGGTTTGTGGGAAAAAAAACACATGTATATTATGGGCCAGGAAAAAAAAAAAAAAAAGATGTTGCTATACTGTAGTCTGGCATCTGCAATGAACAGATTTTGACTTCCAGGGCAGGACCTGACATATATATCTAGAAGATGGTATGATTTGTCTGACATGTCCTAGGATGCGAGAGGCTGTAAAGGAAACAGTCTGCCAGGTGGTGGGAGGACAGACGTATGTTTTAGGTGGGTGTGATGAATCCTGCTGCCAGGAAAGGCTGGCATTGGAACAGAAGACAGGACTTATGTACAGGAATAACATAACTCTATATCGAAGCAGGCTTGTGGCTTTGCATCAGAACTGCTTTTTTTGTAACTATTTTCAGAACAGTGGACATTAAAATGAAAGCAATCATCCCCTTGGCAGATGGACCTTGGGCCAAGTAATCACCATAATAATTTCTTTTTTTTTTTTTTTTCTTCTTCTTTTTCTTATGAGCTTGCTCACAAAATCTAGGAAAGCAACCTATCTGCTTGCAGGGGAAAGGAAGACCGTGAGAATAACTGCAGAACACTCCCAGTTAGAGGTCAGAGTCCTACCCACTCACTTTTTAGCATGTCACAGTAATTCCCTAGTTGCACTAATGCCATTCCTATCTTTTATTCAAGATTATTTGCTCTTATTTCACTGCAATATATACATCTCCCAAGAGCAATGACTACTGCTTAACCTCACCGTCTGAGGTAAACATCATAAAACAACTGGAGTCACTTGTAGGGGCCAGTTCAAAGCTCTATTGAATCTTTAAAAAAATTGTTATATCAGTGCTTCTTATTATTATGACAACTGCACATCTTCTAGTCATGTGTTCAGTGATGTGACTAACATCTGTTGCATGTAGTTTGTCCTATTTTGCATTTTTTTCCAAAATCACAAAATTAATTCTATTTAGTTGAGTGTTCTGTTTTTGGCCTTTTCCTCTTAAATGTACATGAAATATAAAAGAGGACAAAATGAAGAACTACAGTCCTCAGGGGAGGGGAGGTGACAACAGTGATGGCCTTAAACCCCTGTGGAAGTTTTCTTTACCCTAAGAAAGCTCTTAGACATGCTTTACTTTTTTTTTTGCTATAAAACAGTTACACCAGGGAAGAGCACACATACACATCCACACACACACAAAAAAAGAAAAAAAATCTATCCTTCAATACTCATGAACACCCGGGTGAATATTCGGGCACCAATCCTAAATCAGTTGTGGGCTGCTGAAGTGGTGGTGGTACTGCTCAGGAAAGCAATTTATGCTATTTGGGTGGGTTTACATGAGCCACCTTTGGACTGCAAGATTCCTTGATCTGTGTACAAGCTGTGGTCACCCCTGAGACTGCCTGATATGATCTGCACATCTTGACACTAGTAAATGTCCTCTTTCTTCAAAACAGGGTGGCTGCATGCAAACTGCCTGCTGGGAATGGTCCCTGGCCTGATATTATGCATGACAAATATTGTGGGATGGATTTGCTTAAATTACTAACATGGACATGTCCTACAGAAAAACAGTGTAGTAAAGGGAAACCTCTCTTAACTTGCTTTTTCTCCTCATTTGACAATGGCATTTCTGCAACTTTATACACTTTATGCTCTTGCTGACCTCAGGGACAGCTCTTTCATAAATGAGGTTACTCAGCTTGTTTTAGTATTGCTAGGATTAGGGCCTTAAATAACTACAGATTTTCTTAAACTGTTTAAGGATTATCAGGAAATAGCAAAGGTGAGACAAAGCACTATGCTAATGTCTGTGCTAACATAAGGAGACGAGGCTTGTTCAGCTCTGCACTGAATTTGCATTTTTTCATCCACAATGCTCTAAGTCCAGCATGCTGTGCTTACAAGCAGCTCCTGCTTCGCGAGCTGGCTTGTTCATTTTAGGGTGTAGGTAAAAGGCATTTCTTGCAAAAAGAATAATTATATGCTCTCAAACACACAGAAGCATCAGAATTCACAACATGCGTTTTACAAGGGCAATAAAGTTTTATATGCATACAGAGAAGAAACAGTTTGCCGCAAAATATTTAATGCAACCAATTATGTACTGAAATAAATGGATGGAGAAAAATGGCAAGATTTGGCTCACTCTTAATTACTTTACATTCGAAACTTTCTGTTCTTAGCAATTCTGCCACCCATTCCTTGGTACTTTGCTTGGTCTGGATTCTTGTAACCGCACTCTTAGCAAGAAGGAGGCTGCCCAATGTCAGTGTGAAGAATATGAGAAAGGCTTGACATCAATTACAACATTACACACAACATAAAATTTAATGGCTTGAATCAGCCTTTCATTGCTATTTAAAGCAACTGTGTATTTTTTTTTTTTAAAAAGATCCTAAAAATTAACCATTTTCTAAAAGGTCTAAATTTTTCAACAGCACAGGATCTTACCCTGAGGTTTTTAAAATGTTATTTCAGTTCTGTGGTATAATTGTGGGGAAAATTTGACAGGTAAATGGATTTTTTAAAGTCCAAAATAAATTGATCTCCTGGGCAAATAAGAACTCTTTGGGGCAAATTAAAAGACATAAAATAGATCACTCTCCACTGGCTCACACTCTTTGCAATCCCTTGGAGAGGATGCAAGCTGAGGCTGGTGGGCTGAGACCTCAGGAAGAATTTCATCCACACGTTTTTATGTTTGTTCTTAAATAGCTGGGAATCGCACCAAGGACTTGGGTGGCTGGGTGATAAATTGTTGGTTTTCCACCTTTGTGGCTGAAGTCAGAATATTATGTGGTGGCCTCAGCTTTGTCTCTCATCGACACGCGATCATCTTGTAAAACACCAGTTTCTGCCCCGGGGGGAGCAGGAGTGGGGCTGGCTCCACGTCACCCCGTAAGGGTGGTCCCCCCAGGTCAGCCCTGGGGTCACCCCCAGGGCAGTGTGAGGAAGCTGGTTTCTTCTGCAGCTGCAAACACTGCACCATGGGTAAATAGAAGGCTCAGTTTCTAATTTTTTAACTAAATAATCAGATAAAACTTGAAAAAATAAAAATACAAAAGAAGACCCTAGAACTGTTCCTTTAAATAAAAGACCTTAGGAGATCTGCAGACATATTTTTCTCAGTGCACTGGAGTATAATTAAAAAGCTGCTTTGATGCAGTGTGTTTTGCACACAAACCTTGACTATCTCACCTTTAATAAGGACTTAGTAGGAAGAAATATATAATCTTTACATTAGGAATGTTTCACTGATTTTATTTATAGTCCATAAATTTTACTTCTCAGAGATGCTGCTGTCTGCCAGGAGTAGCTTTAGGTTGGATGGGATGGGCAAGGATGTTTAGTGAATTTTATTTCACAGTGCATGAACACCGGTGTTGTTTTTTTGGAACTATTTTTTTCCATCTGAACTATAGCTGTAACCATGACCTAGGTCATAAGCCTTTCTTGGAGGGGCTGTGAAATTTTCCACGAACTCTGATATTTACACTGTTGTTTTCCCCCATTTAAAATATATTTGGTTTTAAATACAGCATTTTGACTGGAAATCATACTCAGTACTCAATATTTATTGACTATATGGAAAGAAATACCCATGGACCTTAACTTAAAAGCCTGCAAATATTTCAGAACCTCTTGTAAAGATCATGGGAGGACTAGTCATAATTGCAGGTACTCAACAAACAGCTTTTCACCCTGTAAATTTAGGCATCTTCTGTCATCCCACCCCAGTCATGAGGGAACAGACAGAAAGTAGAAGGTTTTGGGATGGGACCATGTCCTACCTCCTTTCCCAAGGGCTGAAGTAAAGGAAACCAGGAAGACCAAGATTCCCCAAAGTAATTGGCATTGTCTCGTGCCCAAGATTAGTGAGTGACAGTTTGATTTCTATTAGATTTCAAGCTAAGATATATTTATATATGTGTATGTGTATATATATATATATATATATATATATATACAGACACTTGCATATACATTTTCTGAAAAGCTTTTGAAACACCGTAATTCCTCCTCAAAACACCACACTTGTTGAAAGAGAAGACAGGATTCAACTCTAAAGTATACCTTGTGATCAGATAGCCAGTATGAATGAAATTCTCCTTCAAAACATAAACATCAGAAAAGATAAATTCATCCTGAACCTTGAGGAGGAAAACATCCCAGACTAAAAAACAAGCATTAGCCATAATGCGGTTTAGAAACTCACTAGCTGGTCTTTTACCTGTTACATGTTTGGAATGTAATAAAAATGAATGAGCAACCAACCATTTTTATAATGCAATTTTTCTAAGAATTTATTCTTAGAAAACAAAACCTATTTCATTACCTCAGAGGTTTAAAGGCCCCCAAATCTCTGCTTATTTTAATGGACAAAAAATATTTAAATAAAACATTATCTACTGTTGGACAGCAAGGCTTTGAAACCACAATTTATACTGTGGTTTGCTGGGGGCTTTTAACAGTCCCCAACAATTCAGACACACAAGGCATAAAAAACCCTAATCAATGCCATTTTTACATAAAAAGCAAAATACTATGTTTCCCATCATAAAATGTTATGGCGTTTACACAAAAGCTGCAGCTAGCCTCATAAAACTCTATTGATTTCCCAGTGGCATCCTCAGAGGACACTTGGCTGTGTTAGAGGACATGCTGATTTCTATCACCAGAATAACCCTGGTTTCCTTTTGGAGACTAGATTCATAATACTGGTCTTATCAAGTGAACCTTTTGATGAGCTTATACTGGGTTGTGCAGAGAAAGGGCTGCCTCTCAAGAACTTCATCTCCAATGGTCTTTTATGAGGACAGACAGGAACTGCAAATACAGATCAGAATTGGAAATTTCTATTATTTTGCTGTGGATTTTCTTTGGTGATAGGTGAGTTTTTGTTCTTTTAAATGAGTGCCTCTTCTAGAGTATTATTCAATAGCTACATTAAATAGTCCAACTCTTAGAACAGCTAAAGAAGATCAGAAAAACAACAACAACAAAAAAAAGGAAAAATAGAAAGCAATCAGAAAACAAAAGAAAGAAGAAAAAAAAAAAAAGATTAACGGAAAATCTCCTGCTGACTTAAATTAATTTTAAATGAGTCATATACTGAGAATTTCTATTTGTAAAAAGTTTTTACATCAGACAGTTAAGCACTTTTCTCCAAAGACAACAGACTTACCACACTTTCAGAGACATGTCAAAGAATTTTTATACAATAGTCAACATCAAATGTTTGATTTTTCCATAGGGTGAGTAAAACAGAATGATGTGAAAAAAATAATAAAAATATGACCAATTCTCTGTTGTGGCTTAAAATGTTATATAAGATTTGAAGT
Source organism: Netta rufina (assembly GCF_964035555.1). Lineage (NCBI taxonomy): Eukaryota > Metazoa > Chordata > Aves > Anseriformes > Anatidae > Netta > Netta rufina. The sequence goes on along the minus strand of NC_140125.1, from coordinate 111,093,833 downwards.
CTTATAAAACCTGAAGTCTTTGGGTAAAAATTCATTGTTATAAAAGAATAAGAATGGAAACAAAAAAAAAAAAAAAAAGGAACAATTGTTTTCTTTCTGTTCTAGAATGTTATACTCCTGTAAGTTAAATGAATTGAACAAATTAAATCCCTTCTAGACAGACTCTCCCACCAACTCCTACTACATTCTGTTGCAGAAGAGCTTACTCCCCACTCCTAGTATTTACTTAAAAGTATTTAATAATAGTGTCAATATTATAAGAGTAAAAGTCATACACTTCTCAACTAACAGGAGCTGGAAAATGCTTCCTAGGGAATAGGGTCTAATCCTGCAAGATTAGAGATTGCAACATCAACTGAATTGAGAATAAAGATGAACTGTGTCATATCACAGGTCTTAATTTTAAGATGATTCATTGCAAAGAGACTAGAGCAGCTAGTTTCAAATTACAGAGAAAACTTGGAATGAAAAATGGAGAGATAAACCATGTTTGTTGGGAAATCCTCATCTTTAACTAATAAAGGCTTTTAATATGTACTTTTCTTCCCCCTCTTGCTCAATTAAAAATATGTTAATACAATGTTAAGTTTGAGATTTAAACCCACAAGAGTCAGGAAATTCAGAATTAAGACTCCCTTGGTAACCTTAATTCTGTTCCCATTGTGCATATTATATTTTATGATAGGGTCTTTCATTACATGATCACATAACACTGGGGCAGTGTGACATACGAAGAGTGGTGTTGAATGAGTGTGTGGTTCGTTATGGAGGTTAAAGAAATGTCAGTGTCACTAAGTAGTCTTGCAAAAATGTAGCAACTGCACTTTTTATAAAATTATTGTTTCATTATTGAAACAATCACTTTGGCCATACTGTTGCATACAAGCACTATTTTCTTCTTAAAATTGTATGAATAGCCAGATAAGAAAAGAGGTTTTTCTCCACAGACTGCTCTCAAACACTTGTGAAGGGGATCTTCAAAACCCATGTAGTTGTATGTTAGGAACAGCTACTTTCTCTTTTGTCTTTAGAAATTCTATGGGTGGTACCAAGCCCCGGGAAGATGTTGGACTACTGTTCTGGAATATGAACTATTTTGTTAACCACTAAAAAAGTGTCTGGGAACTTTTTAGTATAAAAATAAAAATGCTTTAAAATATTGCCCAAAACTATTTAATATTCTGTAAGAAAGGTGTGAGGCTTGCCAGCTTTTGAGTTCAGAGGATATCTTCAGTAGTGGTCTGCTCATTTCTGGGAACAATTTTTGATTTGGAGATATAAAGCTATATTGGAGGCAAAGATCTGAGTCGTTCCTCCTTCAGACCTCTTAACTACATGGACACTAAAATTTGTTTGGTGTCATGGACACTAACTTCTGTTAGGGCATTATTTCATAGAATCATAGAATCATGAAGGTTGGAAAAGACTTTCAAGATCATCTTGTCCAACCATCACCTTACCACCAATATCACCCACTAAACCATGTCCTGAACCACCATCCAGCCTTTCCTTAAACACCTCCGGGGACAGTGACTTCATCACCTCCCTGAGCAACCTGTTCTAATGCCTGACTACTCTTTCTCAGAAGAAATGTCTCCTAATTTCCAACCTAAACCTCCCCTGGTGCAACTTGAGGACATTCCCCGTTGTCCTATCACTAGTTACCTGTGAAAAGAGGCTGACCTCCAGCTCCCCACACCTTCCTTTCATGTAACTGCAGAGAGCAATAAGGTCTGCCTCGAGCCTCCTCTTCTCCAGACTAAAGAACCCCAGTTCCCTCAACTACTCCTCATAAGACTTGTGTTCCAGACCAGCTTTTTAGCCGTTCTCTGGACATGCTCCAGGGCCTCAATGTCCTTCCTGTACTGAGGGGAACAAAGCTGAGCACAGTACTTGAGGTGCAGCCTCACCAGGGCAGAGTACAGGGAGACAATCACCTCCCTGGCCCTGCTTGCTACACTATTCCTGATACAAGCCAGTGTGGCATTGGCCTTCTTGTCCACCTGGGCACAGTGCCAGCTCCTGTTCAGGTGAGCATTGACAAACACCCCTAGATCCTTTTCCTCTGCACAGCTTTTCAGCCACTCTGCCCCAAGACTGTGGAGCTGCATGAGGCTGTTGTGACCAAAGTGCAGGACCTGGCACTTAGCCATGTTGAACCTCATCCCATTGGCCTCTGCCAATTGACCCTTCCTGTCCAGGTCCCTCTGCAGGGCCTTCCTACCATCCAGCAGATTGACATTTTCCCCCAACTTGGTGTTTGCAAATTTATTGAGTGTGTACTCAATTCCTTCATCCAAATCATCAATAAAGATATTAAAGAGGATGGGCTCCAACACCGACCTCTGGGGAACAGTGACTGGTGGTTTAGTACAAAGATACTTCCATGGGTTAAGACTCTCCTCCCAGTCATAGGAAATCCGTCATATTTACATGTATTTAATGGAAACTAATGTGTGTTAAGGGCATGCCAATATACATTTTTTTTTTTTTTTTGAGGGACAAATTCATGGGTGGAAGAACTTTTAAAGGACTAGTAATTTCCAGGTAGGTGAAAGGGGGAAAGTTCTCCGGCTATGTATGTGTCCTGGCAAACTCTCTTTGAAATGCTGCATATGTCAGGATCAAAAGCACAGGAGTATATTCAGAAGGATGATTTGAGAGCATGTAGACATCCCAGATGTCTTGTCCGAATAGGGTATGCACTATAGCCAATCACAGAAATGTTTGAAATATTTCAAAATAGAATTCGTATTTTTGAACATAGGAACTACTTCTTGGACAAGAAGTTGATCAGCTCTATCCTTTGGCATGATTGCTTGCAGTTTTTCTTTATATTTTGACTTCAGTTATTATATTTTAGCCTTTTTTTAAGCATGTTTAATTTATTGCACAGAGGCAAAATAGTGGAATTTAATGATCTGTGACAAACATAAGGCTAGTTTGGATGATATATAGGTCTCATCTGTCCCTAAACTTCATGAATTGATCAACTTTGGGAGCAGCCTGGTTTCCTACCTTAAACATCTAACTTGCAATTAAATTTTTAGTGCTTAGTGAATAAGCAGCAATGTGTTAAAGTTCCCTCTGTAGGCAATGAAAAGATTCAGGTGCCTTTGGAATGTAACCACATAATTTGGAGAGAATCTTTTCTGCAGGATTCAAGGATGCAGGCCAACACTTTTCTGTTCTAGCCTATATAGAAATAAGGTTCACATAACTTGGACTGAAACTTCTATACAACTAAAGTCTTATAAGAAATATTTTAAAAAGCAATATCACTTCTGATGAACGTCAAGGTGACAAGGCAGTAAAAATGCAGTGCTTCCTAAAACCAGTCATATTGTATTGGGGAAATTAAATTAAACATAAACAACCAAAAATCTGTCTTTTCATTTCTAATCTTCAAAGATATTTCATTATCTTAAGTAAATTATTCAGGAGTTATGAAGCTCAGTAAAATATGCCCCTGATCTAGGCACACAGGCCTGATTTTTTTCTTATTTTTTCTTATTTTGTAATGTGACAGTGACAGAAATACTGAATTATTTTGCCTGGGGGAGGGCAGGAGAATGAAAGAGCTTTACTGACACCTCTTTGGAAAGAGGACCCGAGTTTCTTCCCAGCTAACCTAAAACATGTTTCAAGTTTCATTCACTAAAGTTAGGAGCTGAGCTAAGTTATGAACTTAGAGGCCTATAAAGGTGATGTCCTTCCTTTGGATAGTGTGCATGTCAGAAACTGAAATCAGTTGAAAGATTTTTTTTTTTTTTTCATACAAATGTGACAGATTGTAGGAATTATTGCAGCATGTTCTCTTGTAATGTTGTAATGGGCAATGGGTACATGTTGTCTCCTTCCTAAGAGCATTGTCTTAATCAGAAAGGTGCAGGAATAACTAGTGTGTGGCAGGTTGACCAAGAGAGGTGTTCCTCTGCACACCATCACTGCAGCTGAGGTTCAGTGCCCCAGTCCTGGGCCACTGGATGGGATGTTTTCCCCTGCAGCTTCAAGTAAGCTAGTTAATCTCTGGATGCTCCTAAAAATTGAGGTATTATAATATTATACCTCCTCCTCTTATTTTCCCCTTTAATCTTTTACCTCACTGAATTCTTTGCGGCACAACCTATCCCTTGCTATGCTCAACATTAACATTCATACTTATAAGTAATTATTAATGATGACTTCAAGGCATAAAACTAAAAGCTACAAACTCTGAGGGCAGACACATGCTATACAATACCAAGGAGGACTTTAAAGGCTTCTCCTTCCTCTCCTCTTCTTTTGGATGCTAAAGACATAATTAGTACCATATTTCCTGCCTTTGACATTAAGTACCACCTCAGACAAGAAACATAATGATATTTTGTCAGCACAGACATAAAAAGGTTAGATTCAAAATGGTGGTATTCCTGTACTTAACTAGATATTTTCAAAGAGATTTATAACCAGCTATAACCAGCTGTAGAGTTTTCCTCACATGGTTGCCCTTTCAGTTCCAACCTATTAAAGTCTCTGATGATCCTAAGGTCTTGTACAGTTTGACATTTGAAGTGTATCATTATTTCCTTAAAGCAACAAGATCTTTTTTTTTTTTTTTCCCACTGAGATTGAAAAAAAAAAAAAGAAAAAAAAAAGGAAAAAAAAAAGAAAAAAAAAAAAGAAGGAGAAGAAGTAGAAGACAAAAAAGTTCCTAAGGCAGGATAGTGACTAGCAGCAATGGGCAGGTTTAGAAAGCCAGAACAGGGGCTGTGGGTGGTGAAGCAATCTGCTGCTCAGTCCTGCAGCAGGAGGGATATGAGAGGAAGAACCTGCTGTTTGCTGATGGGTGAGCTGAACAGGCCTCTTGGTGGTTAGGTAAGGAGCTGGGGTGATGGTGTGGGCTAGACAACAGAGGTGGGAAGGGGAAAAAAATGTTCTCTTTTGGAAGCAACAAACTACAGAACTGGTAAAAGATATCTTTAGGCACAAAAAATCTTAAATGCAACGGTTGATGGGTGAACCAGATCCAGAAATTAAACGGAATTGATAATAATAATTATTTTTAGTGGGATCCATTTTCTGATCTGATTCACTGGGTGACTGCACAAACCTGAATTTCACTTACTGGCATGAGTATGAACGTTGTTTAAATTAAGCAACGCAATGCAGATACATAAACTGAGATGACTGTCATGATGATCTGTGCTTGTTATTTTGGCTTTTGGCATAAATATAAAATAAGGGGGAAAATGTTGGAAATTCCAAGTACCACTTTTATTGATTTTTAAACAAAAAGAGTATGTCCACAAGAATTACAACTGTCTAACAGACCTAGATTTGAAATCAAGTAACTTGATTTGAAATATCTACTTTTTACAGATTTTGAAATCTGACAATAACAATGTTACTTTAAATATTACTCCTAAAGTTCCTTTACTTCACAGTTTCCAATTAATGTGTGTCAAGTCTCAAGCAAAAACGAGAAAAGAGCATGAGCACTAATGTAACTAGCAGGAATTTATCTTGTACTTCACAAACTTCTTGTATGGTTTTCCAACAAACTCTGTCCTTTGGGTTGTTATTTGAAGGTAGAGGGTCATCCTTCAGCCCACTTCAAAAAAAAAAAGTTAGCTCAGGGCAATATTTACAATGACAGAACCTCTCACTTATTCAGGTCAGTTAGTATGCTATTAATACTGAAATTAGCATTAATATTATGGAATAATATTAATTTATTTTATTTCTATTATTAATAATAAACACAATATTTCTAGATACTAAGCTTATTGTGACAAATAGAAGATCTGTTTTCTGTTCCAACTCTGTAACAGATATCATAAGAGACTCTCAGCAAGCATCTTTGGCTGTTTCCCACATTGTCTGTAAAATGGACATAAGGATAATTTGTAATTTACCTTATACATTTTGAGAGACATGTACTGAATTAAGCACTGTTTCTGAACAGACTGCTATGCTATTGTGGAAAAGAGTATCACTCAAGGTCACGCCAGTGTGCTGATTGGATTTCATTTTTTTTGCTGCTGTGTTCATATTTACTTATTAAATATGGCACCTGTAGGTGGTAGGAATTGTTTATTTTTTACAGATGTGCTACTATTGGATGTTATGTAGAGGTCAAGTTAATTTCCTCAAATATCTTAGTCTGTCAGACATCTTTTGAATATTGTTTTCTTTTTCTTTATGTATGGGGCCATTTATGCTGAGTCGGTAGCTCATACCTTTGCAGCTTCATATGAATGGGTACTGTGGCTTTGGTGACTCACAGACTTGCTCTTCTGCTATCTGAGAAGTCATGCAAAGGGGAGATGGAGGTCACTCTTGCTACAGGAGCTGGGTCAGAGTCACATGTTTTTATGAAGGGTGGTAAATGTCAGTTGTGATTTCAGATAAAATATATATATTGAGATTTCTTTGCCATTCACACAAGGGCGGTTTTAACATTAGGACATGACAGCTTTATGTCTTTTTCTCTATGGCCTGATCTCATTCTGGCTGCTTAATTCTTTTAACCTAAACGTACAAAGAGGAATTCTTTACATTTGTGTATGGATCCTGGTTTTGATTTTATTATGTGTGCTAGTGTTTAAACAAAGTGTATCAAGTAGTGCTTTGCTCCTGCCTCTGCTGCCCAGATGAAGCCAGGAGAAACACAAACAGCTCCTAAAGCTGTACCATCACACATCTTATTTGCAGCTTGATGGATAATATGGCCTCTGCAGATCCCTGGGTGGCCCTGAAACACCAATGGAGTGAGATTCATTTTACCGTCCTCTTCCACCTTTATCATATATTTTACAATTTATATGATTTTCTTCATGTCCCCAGGATTCAGACTCACAGCATAATCATCAGACCTTTCTAAACCTGTAATTTTTTCTTTTAGTTCTAATAATAGTTTGTCAGACTAGACCCTCAGAGCTATTTTATGTATACAGAGAAGTAGTCAAATCTCCCTTCTACTTACACAAAAACTGAAGCAGGTTCTGAGCTAGTATGGAGGCAGAACTGAGGAACTTGGCTTGGGCAGCACTCAGGCCACATGCCCTGACCATGCACTGATGGATGCATCTGAGAGGTAGGGTCTAACTCTAAAGTAGTCACTGTTCTCTCTCAGCATAGAGGGATGGACACAGGCACTTCCCAAGCATGAGTGAGCTTATCCAGGGGAAGATATCTTATACAGAAAATGAAATGTCTACACATGTGAAAGATTCCTTCAAGTCATGAAAAGGGTACTTAGAAGTACTCTCTGGTTTTGGACAGCACACTATAACAAGCCTCCAGTTAAAAGAGGAAAGTGCACCATTCTGGATGGCAAACAGACTGAAAATCCTCTCCTGGGAGGCAAGGCAGTGCCTGGGCTCTGAGGCCGTTCTTCCCTTTCCTCCTGCAGAGCAATAATGAAAAGCTTGATGTAATGTCATCTAAAGGGAAATGTCCTATAAGGTTAAAAATAAACATAAAATATAAATAAATACTAGTAATAAGAAGAAGGATTTGTCTCTCATCGCCATCCTGCCTGGCAGCCCCATCAATGGTCCTGCCAGTCAGGAAGCAAGAGTTAAAGATCTGTCAATCACAGATAGCAAATAAACACTATCCCATTCCCATCCCATGAGCCTTTTCTCCTGCAGTGGAGCTACCTAGCCATCAAAGTAATTTCCATCTTTTTTTTTTTTTTTTTTTTTTTTTCGTGTGTGTCTTTTTCTAGATGATGAATGCAGCTGATGATTATTTGAGAGGTGATTCAGGCCATTTCTGGTGAGGTGAGAGGCTGCTGTTAAAAAGGCAGTGTTTGGCGCTGCTGCTGGAGAAGACAAGAAAAATGAATGACAGGATTACATACGGTTATCCTGTTTGTTAGCACTTGCTTGGGTCCCATCAAGTATCCTGGCTTTAGCTCCTCTGGAAGGGTCACCAGGAGGACTGCAGTCTCTGCTCTTGCTTTGAAGTCCCTCCTGGGAGGAAGCAGGTAGGCTGAGATTTGTTCACTACCCGAGACTGAAAGATGCTGAACTCTTGTCTTCCTGGATAGTGGTGACATGATATTGCCTGTGGGGAACTGATGGGGCTAATAGAAGGAGATGGCAGTACATCAGACTGAAATCCAGATGACAAAGAGGCGTCCTTCCTGAAGGGAAACAAAAGCACCTTATGGTGCTGTGTATTTCCAAGGCTTATTCTCCTGACATTTTGGGGGGAATTTCCTTACATTTAGCTACAACAAGGAAGTGCAGTTCAGAAGAGAACATTTCACCTTAATTTTGCCACAGTCTAGTAGTCTAAACTAGTCTAGTAGATCCTGCCCTCCATCACCTTTGATGTTCATTGTGGCTTGTCCCTGAAGTTTTAATTTCTTCTGTTTGTTTGTTTTGTTTTGTTTTTGAAAGGAAAAAAAAAAGTTTCTTATTGAAGGGAATAAATTGTAGTACTTCAGGGAAAGGAGATCAGAGTATGTTCCTCACTATATTGCTAAATATATTTTTTGAATATATATTTGGCTTTCCCTCTAAGACCCATGACACAGGTAAAAGAGTTGGTGGAGAAGATACTGCTGATGCTTTCTGTTTTTTTGTGAAGCTGCAATCGATTCCTGTTAACAAAAGGCCCAAATCTTCTTTCAGTGGTGTTGGCTAAGACTACAGGAGAATCAGGATTGCTTCAGCATTTTTAACTTTCAGAACGTCTTTGATGTGAAAGCATTGTGAAGAAAACAGGATTTTATCTAAGATGACCACAATCCCCTTCTCTCAAGGAAATAATTTCAGATTTTCCTACAATCTTTAGTCTATATCTCAAAGCCATGTGCTTGCCTTTGAGATGATTAAGACTTACAGACTAAGTACTGAAAGCATTAAATCCACCTCTTCTCTCCCTCTTCTTTCTCCAAAAGGCTATTTTAGTGCTTATTCCTGTCCTTCATACAGGTGATGGTAAAAGACAGAAGCATATGAAAATGGCTATGCTGGATCAGACTAAAGGTCTCTTTGGCCTGGCAGCCTGGCTCTGAAAAACACCAAGGGAGGCGTCCAAAGCCAGTGAAGGTCATGCAGAGATATTTCCGTCTTCTCTCTCCTCCCACCCAACCTCCAGTGATATGGGATTTCCTGAGCATGAGGTAACATCTTGTTGGACCCTAAATTTAATCTGAGTACAATGCTTTTCTGAAATTACTATATTTGTTTGTATTGGTGCAAACCATGTCAGCATAGCCTAGCACAGAAGATGTGCTATGTGTTATGCAATCATGGGACAGAATGGCTCTCTCTGCCACACCAGAACCACGTTGATGATGAACTTGCAATGCTGGTATGTGAAACATATTAAACAATTTAAAGTAAAGAAGGGTGAGGCAGCTGTGAGACATTATTAGTCTGCAAGCATATCAGAAAATCAAGAATCTACATATTTTCCATTTTACTGGGTGTATCATGTCAGAGTAAAGTTCAACAGGAGGGCCTGAGGCATTTTTCTTGCTAAGGAAGGACAATGAACAAGCTAACTGTACTCTCATCTTCCTGTTTTTATGTTCAAAACTGTTTAATCATCTCCTTGTTTTTGATGCTTACAAAAAATGCTTGAGCATGAAGGGAAACTAGGAGCAAAAGTGTAAGGTACTTCTGTGACAACTTACAATGTAGATTCTGAGGCTTAATACCTAGGAGAAACTACCAGAAGATTGCTCTTTTGTTGTTCTTAATAAATGAGAGGAGTGAGGTGGGCAAGATATAGAGAAGGTCTTGAAGACACACAAAAAAATAGATGAATTAAAGGAGGGAAGCAAAGATAAAAGAGAGAAATTGCTGTGGTTAAAGTGACATACTAGGAAAATTATGTTCCAAGGATCATTCTGAGATTATATGAATGGAAATGATGCTGTTTCCCAAGGCCAGGAAAGAAATCACTGCAGTCTTCATTCTGAAAAACTGCTCCAGCTCAAGTTTTCTGTGTTCAGTTTCTTGTGAGAAAGGGTGGTAAGAGTTACCAGTCACTAAACACCAGTGACCTATTGTAAATCCCTGGGATCAGCAAACAGTTATGATGAGTGTCAGGCAGTAATTCCAGAGCTGCAGAGTTGCAATTCCTCAAGTGCTGAGTGTGGAAGAACTTGGGGAAAATTAAGTTCCTACCCACAGGTTTCTGATTTTTTTTTTGCTCGTCCTGTCCAATAAAAGCTATATAGGGCATAGGTAAAGTACTTATCTTTTTCTGATCTGCTAACCTCATGTGCTGTTTTTTAATATAAAACTGCCATATTTTTGTTTGCATGGCCATAAATCTTTAAGCAAGATCCCGGGTTGTTGGAGTGGAGGAAAAAAAAAAGGCATTGTAAAAGATAACAGTGTATATTTTCTCTCACCCTAGAGTTCTTGTTTTCTCTTTTAATGTCAACCCCAACACTAAATAATTATTCTTTTTTACTTTTTCAGTTATTCTAACAAACATGGTGCAACTGAAAAATAAGCACTAGTGTACAGAACCTGCCAATTTCCTTCCATTCCCATCATTCTTATAATTTGTTCCTTTACACTGGTTCCAATAGCCACTCTCCCTGGTAGCAGAAATATTGTAACCCTGATGTCTGTCAGCTTCTCTTTCTTTCTCTTCTGCCCTTCAAGTACATAGATTACTGCTCTTCTCAAAATGGCAAAAACTCTCAGGAACAGTCCCTTGCTTAACATGTCAAAATGTGAGTTCTGGCTGGCAATTGCTTTAGTTTCATTCCCTTGAGATCTGCTGATGCCAGAAATCAAAGCATAATTTTGCAGATGTTGAGATCCTTTAAGCCCCCTAGGTTGCAAAGCTAAGCCATAAAGCCAGCTGGCACTGTGTACGTGTGCTAAGAATGTAAAAGTATACATTTTTAGTTTTCAACCAACAATGACCGACCGCTGGTAACTTCAACAAAGTGAAGTATTACTAGCTTTATTTTTGGAGAGTAAGTGGCTCTATGCATTCCCCTGAGCTCTTCTTCTGTTCTATGGCTGCTGTTTTAAAGATGCCGTTCAGAATTATCAAAGTTTCTTTGGTGCCTTTCCAGCATATTTTCTGTTTTTAAGGGGATACCATGCTCTGACAGCACATACAGTTCATTGTAGAAAATTTAGGAGTTACTTCAGCAAACCTTAACTGTTGATTTCAAACCATTTTACCTTTCTTTTAAAAGAAACACATTCAAGGGGGAGGAAAAATAATACAATGTCTGAATTAAAACAAGAAGAAGATGAGACAGCCAGCAGGCTCTTTGCTATGTTATATGCAAAGAGGCACCATACAGTCAAAGTGTGTATGGGAGCTTAGATATGGCACGATTCTGTGCTATGCACGACTGGCAAAATTAAAAAACACATCTTTACATTTCTGAAGGACTTGGACAACAAATAACGCCATCACATTTTTTCATCTGGAATTTTCATTTCTTGTATCTGTTTGAGTCCTTTCATTCAGTGCAACATGTTTTTCCTGCATCTTGAGAGTAACTGGTAAAAGCAATGTTGTTGGTGGGGTGATTTCTGAGATGATATACAGATAGCTCTGGACAGTTATCAGGGCGTGAAAAAAGTTTCCCATTTAGTCTTTTTTTTTTTTTTTTTTTAATGTATGGAACCCATCCAGTGGAGAGACTGCCCAGAGAGATATTATGGTCTTGTTGTCACTCAGGATTTGATAGAGTCAACTTCAAACTAATGGGATTCACCGCTAGATATGCAACAGACTGAGTCAGGATCTCATTGATGGCATGTGAACAACATGGCAGAGATTCATGTGTGGTTCTTCAATGTCCATCTGTTTACTCTGACTGCAATGTTACTCTAATTTTTTTTTTTTCCCTGCAGTTCTGATCAGAAATTCCAGGACCTGAGGAACCTTTCCTGCAGCAAATTACACCCAAACTGCCAGGTTCTCATGCACAGTTTAAATTTCAATGAAGTGGTATTTTCCAATGAAAAAAAAAAAAAACAAACTTTAATTGAAAAATTCCTGACAAGCTCTAATCCTATTAACTTCACTGTGGTTGCACATATGCTAATGAGAGCCGTGTGTGTGAGACTGTTGCTAAATTTGCAAAACACAATACCCAGGACATGCATATTATATGTAGTTTGACACAGGCACATATGGTTTATATTCTGTATTCTAAAACAATATTATGAACATTTTATAAGGTTGCAAAAGTAAGTATTGTAAATTCAAGAAATGCAAAAGTTATTGAGGCATGCACTTTGGACTCTCCCCCTCTCCAATGTAATTGGCCATGTTCACCTTCCACTTCCTCTTCTTTCCCTTCTTGTCCCTCTCATATTCCTCTTCCCTCTCCTCAGTGCCTTTCTTCTATGGCTAACCTTCCTTAGCAAATAGCACATGACACACATGGCTCCAATGCAGTACTAGCTGTCAGCGTGAGCTGATGTTGTCTTAGTGCTTTCTCTTATCTTCCATCTGTTCTGTCTACCCAGACTAAGTTCTGCAGGGTAAAGGGTATCCACTCCACAGAGTGTGGACAATTTACTGCATTGCACTTGACTGATCCGTGGACACTTCTGTAGCAAGTACAGTTCAGCAGTACTTATTTCTATAAATATATGCATTCTGATGTATTATCTTTAGCTAAGCAATTGCTAACTTGCAATCACTTCTATCACTTTTTTTTTTTTTTTTTTTTTTTTTTTTTTTTTTTTAACAGAGGTTCTAGTTCTCCTTGTCCACCAAAATTATTACAATTTCCCTATACCTGTGTGTCAGTAGAGATTAAGTAGTTGTCTTTTGCTAGGGTAACTACTTCACTTTGATGCTCACTGTCCCAAGCCTAGGCAGAAGTCTTTGGCAATATGAAACTTCAGTGAAGTCTTCTGGCACTGTTCATGCACAAGGATTTTCCTTTACATTTTAACTTTGAGATGAAATGCAGACAGACGTTTTCCTCAAGAGACAGAACAGAGATGGCTGGGAGAGACATCAACCCAATGAGTAGGCGTGTCTCACTGCCTTCTGTCAAGTGAGTGTCTAGACTAAGGTAGACATCTACACTCCATCAGTAGTCCACAGAGATGAATTCCTCTTCAGTGATACCTAATTTAATCATCTGTATTTAGGGACGATAAGTTGTCTTCTGTAAGGATATGCTCTCTCTATTCAATAGATTTAACCATCCTGCTTAGACACCGTGGCTAATTATTAGGTGGCTAATGTAGGATGAAATAATCTCATATTTTAGTGCAGTTTCAGGTTACTTGTGCTGCTGTACTGAATCCTGTTGCTTTGAGGGTCTTGTGTTTCAGGCAGGGTCTTTTGTTGCCACGTGCAGAATGATGGGACAGTCAACAAGAGCAGAACTCAGCTGTATGTTTCTTGCAACACAGGAGCTGGTCTAAGCTTCAAGTTTTGTGATGCAACACAGCAGTTTCGACAGATATATATCAGCGTTACATTGACCTGAAACAAAGTGTTTTTATCCAGCTTAACAAGATGAAATATTTAGAATCCAGTTGACTTGACTAAAAGAATGTATTTTGCTTACATTTTCCCTATGGAAAATTGAAACATTTTTGGAAAAAAAAGTATTGTTTTCCCACAGAAAACTCTTTTTCACTGAAAAAAAGTTTTGATGGAACATTTCCAACCAGCTGTAATTATAGTGCATACATAAAAGGGGCCAAATTGATGCTGTAAGGGCATTCCTAACTGTAATCTATCCATAATCTCTGAGTGTTAGTCTCTGTAACATCATAACTTTTGAAAGTTATGAAACTTTTTTAACATTCATAACTTCTTAAAAACTCACATACATGGACTGTGTTGTATTCAATGTACACTGACCTGTGCTAAATTAAAGGGCAAACCCACGACAGAGGCAGTCACCTATTAGACATTGGGCAAGGACCATCAAATTCATGTTCATGTCTGAAACTGTTGCTCCATCTGACTCTAAGTCCCAGAAGGTTTCAGTTTTATATCACTAGCAAGTCAAGAGGAGATGCAAATGATAATTCCTAAAGTGTGAAAAAGAATTTGGCTGTTTTTAGATAAACTGCGATCCAGTTTTCTTGGACATAGGTACATTTTAAGGAGAATGGAGGGTTTTTGTACTCCTCCCCCAACCACTGCTGGAAGTAACAAGCTTATTGCATTTTACACCCAGGTGTTTGCCATAGAATCTGACACATAACTGTGCCCTGGAAAACTATAAAACAATATAATTTATAGAAATAAACTGAGTGAGAATCATTATTTTTTATTGGTACCACTTAATGTGCAGAAAAAGCATACTTTCCAAAAATATGGAATAAACGTTCTGTTAGCCTTATTGGGTCCAAATGTTAGGGTTTAAATTATTTTACTATGCAAACTTTCTTTCATATCTTGGCAGTAGTGATTTCCATTTTTATTCCTTTGGTATCCATAATCTTATTAAAATCAAAAACATATGCTTTGAGATCATTGGACAGATCCCTTCTCCCACCCTACCCCCTTCCCTCCATGTTAAAAAATGCACTGAAAGACCAAAAATCAAGTACTGAGAATAACAGGAATAACATAGGAGAAAATGATGCAGGCTATCAGGCCTGAATGGGAAAACAGTTTGAGAAGTGCAGTTGGGTTTTCATGCTTTTGATTTGAAAGTCATTAAAGGTGCAAAAATCTCCAAGCCTCCTGCTGGCTGCCATTCGGAACCCACTCCTTCCCCTGCAACAGGGGGTGCTCACACCAGGATCACATATTTGCAATATGAAAAAGAGTACAGGGGGATGTGAGCTATATGACAATTTTGGAGATGTAACACTTGCTGCAACCATCTCAATGTCAGGGAATCATATCTGTGGGACTGAAATGTTAGCTCATTCCTATGGATTTATGAATATACTTTTTTTTTTTTTTTTTTTTTTTTTCAGTAGTAGTGTAATGACAAAGCTCTCAATATGCAAGACCAGTAGTTCTGTGAAATATATCGTGCATTGTGGCTGGTTGCTTTTTAGCCATGGAATACTCAGCAGATGACAAGGATCTTTGATTATATGACAAAGGCCTTTGCTTAGACATCTTCATAGTAGCAAGAAGATTTTTTTTTCTTAATTGTCTTTATAAAAACATTTAAATATACATAAAATCAGTGCTTGTGAAAAAATATGGCTTTTGGAGGCAGAGACCTAACAAAAGACTTCATTTTTTCTTCTGAAGTAGTTATTCTAACCTTTTATTCATCTCTGGCATATTCTGCATGAAACTAGCTTTCATCTATTCTGATGTCCAAAGCTGGAATAGCAGTGAAGATTCCTGTCAGTAA
The DNA here is from genome assembly GCF_964035555.1 of Netta rufina. NCBI lineage: Eukaryota > Metazoa > Chordata > Aves > Anseriformes > Anatidae > Netta > Netta rufina. Next base: position 111,078,547 of record NC_140125.1, on the reverse strand, counting down.
TGTGAGGGGATTATGAATTAAACTGGTTGCAAAATACTCCTGAAGCTTCATCACAGTGTAGCTTAGTCTACACTTGAAAAGAAATGCAAGCATACTGAGGTATGTAGATCCACTGTAAATGCACCCAAACTGTCTTTATTCTGCCTGGTAGTGACATCATGTGATGGCTCATTGAATATGTTAAAACATGTTTAACGTTAAGTATAACCCAAACACTGAATTTCTTAAGGGAACTGTCATTTACGGAATTGCAGCTTGTCAACTAATGATTCTTAGAAACATCACTGTGGATCTATGAGTTGTTGCTATAGCTTTGGGAAGTGTATTTTTTAATCACTGTTGTAGGAACAGAACTGAACTCATCCAAAACTAAAAAGTTACAGTTTGTGCTTGTTTTTGATGACATTTTGAGACAAAGATCAGCAGGATTTACATCCTGCTTTCAGCTGAATGAAGAATTCCCACTAATTTCATAGAAGCTGAAACACACCTTCTGGGTGTGGAGTATTCTCAGGACTTTCAATCACTTCTACTGACACAATCCAACTTTGAGCTGGTAGTTGAGACATGACAGGTTCTCAGTTCCTTTGTTGTTTGATCCATGATTAGTATCATATGTTGTGATTCTGGTACTTTAGAGTGCTAGACAAATTTCAAACCTGTCCCTTTAAAGATGCCACTGAATTTAATAGTTTTATTAAATCCACCATTTACTCTGTTTGGTCTAGTATTGAAAGTTGTGAGATAGTATTATACCTTGAACGCCAAGTACACTTATTTGAGCATGATATAAAATGCACAACTTAATCCACTTCTAAAATGGGGTTCAGCATGCTGAGAAAGGGGAGCTTTCATTGCAGATAAGGCACATCCTTGATGAGAAGGGGAACTGTGCCTGCTTGCCTGGGTCACTGAGCCCAAGGACCAAAGATGAGTAGAGTTGTTGTAAGTGCCTTTTACAGGACAGGGACAGCCCTCCTAAGCCTTGGTTTGGATCTCTTGGTTTTATACACCTGAAGATGACAAATGCTTTCTACATGCAAAATCCAGGCACCTCTTGAACATTGTAGGTTACCCCCTGTCTCTCATCACTGGCTATTTCAAGAGCCTGGGATGACTGACTCCTAAATGTTACCCTATTTGTAGACCATGCTATTTATATTATCTGCTGATTAAACTGAGAAAGAACAATTGTGGTTTGTTTGAACTTGTCGTGAACTAAGGCAGTTTGTCAAATTGACAGTTATGGCTGAACTATAAACTCAAGTCCAATTTTTCAAAATGGGTATGCAAGAACCTCAAGAACTATAACTGAGAATTAAAATAAGATGAGTACAATAGATGTGTGAGGAAAAGGACATTGATTTTAGGTTATTCCAAAACAGCTCCTATACGAGCAATTTTTAGGCACCTGAATTGGAATACAGATATCACTACTTTCTGGTATTCTTTGTTAAATAGCAATTGAGCATGCTTTCTGCATGACGGAGAAACTATCTCAGTTATAAATAGGAAACTTTTGAATATAATTAACAATGATTTTTTCTTCTTTCCAGAAAACATCCATAGAAATAACAAAATTAAAACAAAAATATTTTGCTGAAAAAGAGTAACTTTTCCAGGAAGACATGAGGACTGTTTTTCATTAGTGTGAACCATGGGAAATATTGCAGCTTCATCAGTGAAGGCCTGACATACGATTTCTATCAAAGACACATTTCATTTACTCTGGGCTTATTCAGCACTACTCTTATACAATGTTCCCTAGCAGCTGTTGTTGCTGCTGTTTGCTAGTAATTGATTGCTTTGTTCCTGGCCTGAGAAATAGTGTCATTTAGTGCTTAGCTTCTAATGAGCTACTAGTTTCTTCCTTTACCAAATATTAATTGTGCCCAAAAATATGGACAGGCTCCTAACAAAACTTGAGATGCAAGTAAAATTTTGAGTTTTGTTGTTTAATTTCATCCTTCCCCACATAAATTATACTGCAGTAAGTATTCCTGACCCTCCAAAATAACACTAATTTGCTAAAGTATCTGCTTCCTTATGTATCAGCCACATGTTCTATTTTTATCTCAGTGGTGAATCCAAGAAGTCAAATTACCCATTACTAATGGTCATGTGGCTGCAGTGACTGAGAGTCCAGAAAATGCAGAGAAAATGTCTGAAAATATTTTTGGGAATGTACAAGAAAAGCAGAAGTGTGTACACTTTGTAGTAAATGATAAGATACAGTAATCTAGATGCTATTTTTTTCTGAAAGCTCTTTAAGGAGGACCATGCATGGACATTCTTGTTATGCATTTTCTTTCTGGTACTGCTTATTCATCTAACTTGAAACTGTATTACACAGTTATGTCACACAGATTTCGACAGCACTGTGTGTAAGAGCAAATGTGCACCAGCTTGTGTCAAGGGCATGAAAAAGGACCAGCTATTGTTGGTTCCCTTTTGGTAGAAAGTATTTGCTAAAATTGGCTGGGAGCTGTCGTAGAGGATTCTTGGTTGGTATGTATCATGAAAGTGATGAATTCAAGCACAGAAGTAAGATTAATGGATTTATGGAGGGTAGGGTTCTTTTTTCTTGCAGGGATTATTATTATTATTGTTGTTGCAGCTGCATTTTTAAATGAAATGAATGGTGTATTTCAATTCAATTGATGTTTAAATTTAATTGATGTTGCATTTATATTTAATTAATGCTTATAGATGTGTTCTGTATGTGACTTGCTGGCAGTCCCATTGTGAAGGGTGACCTCATTATAATTATTTCCTCCATATTAGGATTTTGGGAGCTTCTGGAAAAATTACATGATACATGATTAAGGGTCGGAAATTTATGATTTACTCAGCTATGTTAGTGCCTCTGGTTAACCTGATTGCATTAGAATATTCACTTTATATGGAAAAGAAGAAGCGGCAAGTTTACTCGAAGGTATATGCATTCAGTTTGGGGAAATACAATACAATACACTGAACAGAATTTGCTTTGGAATTTGCTTAATGACAGGTTCTATAATTAGACTAGGCCTCAACATTCTTGTTAATGATGTAAAGGAATTTTTACATCATGCATTAAACATTAGATTTTATTTTATTTTTTTTCCAGACAGGAATAATATAGTCGGAGAGTTGAAAACAAAACCAAACCAACCAACCAAACAAACAAAAACGTTCATTAGTTCTAATAAGTATATGGATTGAAAAAATCATTGGTAAGAGTAAACTAGATTTAAAAAGTTATAGGCATAAGATCTAGATCCAAATATGTAGCAAGAAAAAAAAAAGCCCCACAAGAGTTTAATAAAGATTATTTCCTCTTCATGTGTGTCCAAGGCAAAGGTGAAGAGAATTTTTAAATCTCAATGAGGAGAACTTGTACTGGATGTTGTCGGCTCCTATAACACTAAATTTAAAACATGGACCTTTCTGCAAAGGAAATAATCAATCCACTGCTTTGTGTTCAAATGCTGATCAGTCAGAGTTTTACCTGATTCATGAGTAAAGATCAAACCAGAATATTCTGAAAGCCATAACTATGGATGTGATTTGGCTATTATCAGTGTTCTGGGTCTGCTCTTAGGGCAACATAACAACTCTCTGATCCCTGTGCAGGACTCTTCAGAAAGTCTTGGCATCATGCAATACTAGTTTACAGTCAAGGAAATTGTGGTATAAAATTTCTGAAGAACATAATGTAGGTGCAACATGTGTTTTGAAAGAGCGCTTGGAACTTGGCAGAAAAGCAGGAGAGGAAGGAATATTGGAAAAAATAACAAAAATAACTCTTCTGTGTTTTTTTTTTTTTTTTTTTTTTTTCCTATTCTTCTCCAAGCATTTATTGAATTACAGTGTAATTAGCATTTCTCAACCTTAAAGATTTGTACCACGATGGGATGTATATAATTATCAAAATAAGGATATTCAAGATATACAGTGTTTAAAGAATACTCTGTACAACCTCAAAATCTTCTTTCTGGATTAGATTCCAAGAGAAATTTCCTCTCCACTTTGCCCTGAAGTATATTTCTGCACCAAGTAGAAGTGTATCACTTACTCCCATGCCAGAGCCCCCAAGGACTCCCATGTGCATTCCTTTTGCTCCTGCTCCTGCTTGGAGCATGTTTTCCTCAGAATCTGTGTATCTGGAACACTTATTTTCTTTGGGGAGAAAACAGTATTTGGTGAAGTTCCAGTTTTAGGAGTTCATAGTCAAGTTAACATGGGTTGCTGACTGTGGGACACTCTATCAATTTTCTGCAGAAACACTGGCTATTATCATGGATCTATAAAAAAAGATCATTGAGGCTGGAAATTAAAAAACAAACAAATAAACAACAACAACAAAACAACAAAACACACACACACACACAAAACACAAACCAGCAACAAACCAAACCAAACCAAACCAAACCAAAAAAACATAATTGATCATCTAATAGATTATCTGAAGGGTTTTATGGAGTACTTTACAAAGTCCAAAATACATGATTTAGGCGTTTTTGTGTACTTGCTACTTTTCCTTTTGTCCAGTCTTACTTTCTGTCTGTTCTGGTTTGGATACAGAATTCACTTTCCTTACAAATTAATTCTTACTAAACTGAAATGTTCTGCTTTGGGTTAAACTCACATGCAAATGTTTTGAGGAAGTTAGTCAAAAATACTTTGTTGTAGTTCTAAGTGTGAAACAATATGCTCTTTACAGCTGCTACAACAATAAAAATTGTACTTAAAGCCTGACTTATGTATGTCCCATTGAGTGCTCAAGTGCAAGCCAAGTTTTAAATAGATTGGTTCAGTAGCTCTAGAGGTCTGTATGTTGAAGAAATTCATAAACATTTCTTCTACTATAAAAAAATAAACAAATTCCATTTGGACAATTTCAGGACATTCCAAAGCTTGTTATGGCCTCTGAGCTGGTGACAGACCAGAGTGATTCATCTGTGTGACAGCAAAATTTAACAGATCCTTGGTCAGGGATCTGGGCCTCTTTGTGCAAAGCAGAACACACATTCAAAAGGAAAAGATGCTCCTTCCATATCAAATCCATATTTGCAAACTGCCTGCTGAACATACAGCACTATGAATATTTATTGAAACTGTGTGGTTCTTGTAATAATAAAGACACCAACTGACATAAAGGTGGAAGAATAAATCAGTGAATAATACATTTTCTTCTCTCCAAGATGGGGACCTTCCCTTTTTTTTATTTTTTATTTTTTTCATCTTAACCCTGACCCATGCACATTGCTTCCATAAACACAGAACAAGGAAATTTAATTACACCAGGAAGGGTCCCAAAATTAAGAGCAAATATCTAAACTGAATTTAAAATATACTTAGAATAGGATTTTACATATTTTACTTTGTACAGTATAATTTCATGTAGATTTAACAGAGTTTAAGTATAGGAAAGAGCAGATAATCATACGCTGAGTGCAGAGTTAGGTTAGACTTTAGGTTAGGTTAGTTAAGCATTTTGTTACCCCTCAAGAAGGGTAACATGAGAGTTGCTAGGATGATTTCTTTTCCCTTTCCCTTTCCCTTTCCCTTTCCCTTTCCCTTTCCCTTTCCCTTTCCCTTTCCCTTTCCCTTTCCCTTTCCCTTTCCCTTTCCCTTTCCCTTTCCCTTTCCCTTTCCCTTTCCCTTTCCCTTTCCCTTTCCCTTTCCCTTTCCCTTTCCCTTTCCCTTTCCCTTTCCCTTTCCCTTTCCCTTCCCCTTCCCCTTCCCCTTTCCACTTCTCCTTCCCCTTCCCCTTCTACTTCCCCTTCCCTTTCCTCTTCCCTGTTTTTTTTCCTGCCCTCTAAGTTCACTCTTATTCATTTATTTATTTCTTTATTCATAAAGAGGAGCTTTTTGTATCCTGTGTTAGCTTTTTAGGATTCTGTCTTTCCAATGTCTTGGATTATATTGAGACCACAGCATACTCTCTGGCATTCAAGTGGAATCCTCAGTAGAGCTCCCCAGTGACCTCATTTATCCCTTGATAAACAGGCTATGATATCTATTCTTAACTGTGGCTGCACTCTCAAGACAGGAAATCCTGTGTGTAATGGATGACAACAGATTTGGGGTAACACTGGAATACATAGACTTAATATTATCTCAGGTTTGGATTTGATAAGCATCTTTTTGGGAAGGTGTGACTAAGATAACTTGTCCGTGTCCCCAGTCATAAGGATTGGTCTCTATGTAAATTCCTCACAATGTTTTTGCCCCTTGGAGAACTTCTCACAAGTCTTCATAGCCTGATATAAAACTAATGCCTGGAAGTAAATAATTAGGTAGAATTATCAGGTATCATTGGGGTTCTCCGTGCTTTTCCAAAGCTGGTCAAATAGTTTCTCCCAAGTATAATGGTTTAACTAGACAACCATTTTAATTCATACTTCCTAGAAGATACAGAATTAAGTCACATTGTTTTGAAAAGTTGAATTTGACTTACATAAATCTGATTCTATCTTCCCACTACAAAACTCTCATTTATTTCATCAACCAGATGGAGAGTACCTTCCTTCTCCCTCCCTCACAAATTATCTTTTTCATCCATGAGCTTCTGCACTGAATGAGCAAGTCACCTTTCAATCTTTAATACTGAGCTGAGATCTTTACAGTTTGCATTTCAGTATGGCTTAAAAATTTACTTAAGTTAGAGAACTTCCTAAAAGAGCTCCCTTGACCTGGTCTACCCAACTGGTTTCCATCCTCTCCTCATTCAAGTCTTTCCTTAAATGATCTGTTGAGCTCAGCTGCATATGTGTCTATGTTATAATCACAGAATCAGAGACTTATTCTTACACTTTCTTCAAAGCAGACTTGTGACATTTGCTTATTTGAGGCTATGTCAGAAGCTGTCTGTTACAACATGAATGCCCATAATTATTCTACCTCAGCTACCTTTGGCCTATCCCTAAAGTTACCTCTGAGAAGACCTCGTCTTTTTTTCCCTCATCTAAGAACTGATGAGCTGCTTTAAAAACTTTTTGCCTCCATAAACAGACAAGCAGCCTAGTTTGTACTTTTGTACTGAAGAAAAATAGAAATAATCATGGTCATGATAATTGTTGTGCTCATGATCTTATAAAAGTTCTTTTTTTTTTTTTCTTTTTTTTTTTTTCTTTGACATCTTAGAAAAGTCTTGTTTAACATCTCAGATGAAATCTCTGAGCTTAATACTTCACATTTATTCCCACTTTTTTTCTTTCAATAACCAGGATTTTTTTTAAGATTTTCCTCCAAGTTCTTTTTTAGAACAAGGTAAATAAACATCTACTGAGTTTTTTTAGGGCAGATATGATCTTTTCTTACCTCTAGAGAATAGAAAAGATGATCTCCTGAGGTCCCTTCTGCTCTAATTTCTGTGAGTCAATGATTTTTAAATAGAAGATTTTTCAATAACCCTGATTTCTAGATCTCCCTTGGAAAAAAAAAAAAAAAAAAAGGTAATAAAGACTAAGGAAAGAGGTTCCCCAAATTCTTGCAGATGTCAGCTAGCTATGTTATAGGTGGTCATCATTTCTTTGTAACCCTCTTATGCCTCATTCATGTGACATGGAAACAATTACATGAAAATGCAGATGTAGATTCCAGTAATCTCTTTGGAATAGATAAATAGACTTTGAAATAATTTACAAATGATGCACAAAATCTGTGGGCCATCTGCTCACTGTTGGGGAAAAAAAACATGTTTCTCCCCAAAGGCTTTTTATATACAGAATTGCTCTTTTCACACAGCAAGGAGGAAAACAAAAGATAACCAGCAATCTGGAATGTGACTCACTCACACACACTGTGAGAGCTGCATATTGATCATCTTTTGTGAAAGCAATTAGGGAAAGAACTGTGTGCATATTAAGAATTTTCTTTTTCTTTGGCCACATGTGAAGCCAGAGCAAGGACCTCTCAAAGCAAGAACTGCCTGTGCATTCTGCTCTGCAGACAGCAAATAAGTTGAGGTGTCTGTAAAAAGACGGGAGAAGGCAAAGCGAGCTTATAGCTATCATCCACAGTGTGTGCTACCAGTACTGCAATATCTGCTCCTGTCAAGGCCCTGACAATTTGAACACAATTTCTTCTGGTGTTATTCCAGTATCTTGTAGGGCTCTGCCTATGCAAGTCACCGACAAGGCTTTCCCCTAAAGGTCCTTTATTGGAAACATATAATGTAAAAATCTGCTTTAATTAAGGAGAAATAAACTTTATTATGCATTATACTTCTATTACTGATTTAATAGTTAAAATCACTTTTAATTAGAGACATGCAGACTATACTCTAAGAGTAATGATCTAAAATTCTTTTGTGTGACCCTTAATCATGTAGGTCACATAAATATTAGTAGTGTTTGCAGAAGTCAAGTCACAGCATTCTTGGTGGCAAAATTGTCAGCCTAGACTCAGCTGATCTGCAGAAGATAGTCTTCTACTGTGAGTCATAGTCTGCACGTGGCCATATCAGCACTTCAAATTTTCTTGACAACCCCATCTGTGTCTGCTGGCAATGCTCTCTAGCTTTGACCAGAGTGGAAACAATTCAGTACGATTCTGAGGCAGTTGAAAGCTGGTTGCCAAACAATGAGATTCCCAGCAAGAGAGTGGCTCCCTGCAGCTGACAGTCACATTTTTTTCTGCCAGGGATATCCCTCTGAAAAGTCAGTTTGAGAAAGATGAAATAAAGGGTTGGCAGTATTTGATGTGAGTTACAGGGCATGAAGGGGATCTTGGCACAGTGGGGGGCCAGGTGAGCTATCATCATGTGCCACCATTCTGGCTACATGGTGACTGGGAGACAGCACTTGACCAGGAAGGCATACAGGTTGTAGGTTCTGTGACATGATACACGGTCTTCAATTGGTGTCACACATCAATCAACCAAATATGAAACAAGTGGTTTTAGGCTGGAATCCAGTATGCTGATAATTTGTAGTAGAGGTGAAGGGTGGAGTCCTGAAGAATAAGAGTGCAAAATTTCCAGGAAGAGACAGAATACTTAGCTAGTAAATCCCAATAGACTGCTAAGGGTCTCATTTTTGGCAGCAAATTTTATGAGATGCCACAGTCCTACTAGGAACGAAGTGAAGGTATCCTGATTACCTCATATTTCCTCCATTGCAACATTCATCTCCTGAGTTTCATAAACTTTACTGAGTTTGAATAAATGCATACAAATGATTTTGAAACATTAGGCTCCAAATATCAGTTGTGGTCAGTAATGAAACATGACTAACCATATCAAAATTGGGAATGTCATTATAGTAGCAAGCAATCTGAGACTGACTGCTAAAGCACATCTCATCAGAGATGACAAGCATCGAGAAAGTCTGATGACATAAAGTTAAAAATAATTGGCTGTCGTTTGGATTTGTGAGATAAATTGGTCAGCTGGGACTCAAGGAGTTTGTCTTCTTGATATGCTTTCTCTGAGTACTTGGGCAATGTTTTCCATGCATGCAAACTTAAATGATTACTTACATGACCAAATTTGGATGAAAATGCTCAAAATCCCAGTCACTGGCTGATACAGGGACATTCTTAAATGTGCCGTATCACATACTACTGAGGAAAATACCACTGAGCTCAATAGGGTAATTCATTGGAGTAGATGCTCGTCAGTGGGAAGTAGTGCTGTATGAGGAAAAGTAAAGCTGATTAGAACCATACTTGTTTATGGTATGAAGGGATAAATTGTGTCCCACTTCTGGCCATAAAGTATTTCTCAGCTCTGTGAAATATCTTACTGCAACTGGTTGCAATGCTGCTGTGACGGTACTGCCTCAGGGGGATCTTATCTTGGCTCACTGTCATTTCAAAGGCTCAGAAATAAGACCTGTTTAGATCATTGCAAATTTGGATGGGGAATCTGTAGTACAGCAGTGTTGCCACACAGCATTCCCACATAAGGTTTTTGTTACCCATTGTCTGTTCAAAGTGCTAGACACTGGCCGTGTGACTCCTATAAAACTTTCTTTTGTAATTTATTTATCTAGGAAACCGCAGTTTACACTCAATGTCTGGTTTCCAGTGAAGTCTTGCTTTTATTTCCAGCTGAACTTGCTGAGGCACAAAATGGTCAAAAACTAGTGAAAGGTCACTTGGTGATATTTGCTGATGGCCCAGGCCAAATTACTACCTTCTGGCTACTTGGTATATCTGTTCAGATTTTTGTTTTTTAAACTATGCTTCTCTTCTACTCACCTGTTTAAACTGCTCTTTATGGAAGCTGTAGTGCAAAAGCTTCACACCTTGCCTCAGAGAAATATTTTAGAACTGCATTTGAGGAAACAAACAAGCAAACAAACAAACAACAAAACAAAACAAAACAAAACAAAACAACACAGAGAACTTACCTCGACAAAACTATTCTATATATGTTGACTTCATACCAGATGTGGGTATACATTGGTGTATATACTCCACAGTCATGGTATTCTTGTTGGCCAGACTGATAGAAGATAGACTCAAAAGTCTCTCACCTTTTCCTTCTCTCCCTTTGCACAGGGTACTGTCAAGTGGAAAACAGCAGAAAAAAGATGAAACAAACGATTCTGATTCTGTCATGGAGTTAGTACGCTTGCACCATGGATTTAGGATCAACCCTGATTGTGATGCTAAGATCTTCATGCAACCTGTTCCTAACAAAATTATTAAATTTCGTTCCTTGTGGGAATTTGATAGGTCATGTTTGTTCAATGATTGTCCCTTGCCTTACCCATTCTGGAATAAAATGAAAAATCTTCCCTGTGATAGCGTTTGTAGTTTGTAGTTTGAATTGATAGGATGACAGAGTGACAGAAGAGTGAAAGGTAAAATGGTCAGGACTAGAAAGGAGAAAGGTCAAATAAAAACAAAATAAAAGGTCAAATAAAAACAATACAATCATTTGTGTAATTCAACTTCAGCAAAGGAAACCAAATTTTCTATTTGAATAGACTGCAGCAGTCACAAGAATACTAACAGCATAAAGAATGGGGAAAAAAAAAAAAAAAAAGAAGATATTTTTTGCCTTTTTACAAAAGTCCCCTCTGAAAATTGTCTGCTTTCATCTTGGGTTGTAACTAAGTACTGATCTCCATCTCTGTGTTCTGTGTATACAGCAGAATGGTCGAGCAATATATGGGAGAACCAACCAATGTGGGAGGACATTGGCATGTAATGCTAGAGAGCACAGCAAGGCCGTGGGGGTATATTATATCGTCTTAGACCATGGAAGTGGAACAACAAACCCCAGCCTAAAGAGATAAGAAAACGGAAGCAGCATAATAAATGGAACAAGTAAATTTTATTTGATTGACAAGAACAGAAAAACCCTTAACCAGCTGCTCAAGCTTATGGTGGGCTTTTCCTGGAAATGATTTTGATGGACCATCCTTCTTCATGAACATGGTTTCTGGGAGATGAAAAAATAAATGCATTTTATTAATGTTGTAAATACTTTGGGAGACACTTTAATGTTCTTCCTTGCTCACATACAAAAAGCTATATTACATTTGTGGTTATGCACTGCATAGTGTTGATAATTCCAAAAGATCAAAAATCACAAGTCTGGATTGCAAAACTGTGAGACTAATTCCAAAAGTATATTTCAGCTAATTTCTTTTAAAAATATTATATTGAATTATTTGTTCTGTCTTAAGTCTTTGGTAGTCTTCCCATCCCTTTTCAGCCCAATAGCACTTTGTCCCCTAGAAGGTCACCCTAGTCCCAGTTCTCTCAAATGTATAGGATCAGATGATTCAGCAAACTTTCCTAGAGCTCTCCTACCATTTTTAGCATCATCAGTTCTGTCACCACTCATTTATCTCTTCATTCCATACATTGTTTTTCACCTCCAAAGAGATATAGCCTTACTTCTTCCCTTACTTTCCTAAGATCATTTTTGTCCATCCTAAGAGATCCTGAAAGTAGCTATCTTCCCATCTCACTCACTTCTCCATTCAAAATAAGGATGTCCATCTCAGGATTCTTCCATTGTTTAACTGTACGAGGTCTGGTGAAGGGACATCCAACAGCTACAATTTTAAAGAATTTGCTCGCTGGGAAACTGGGCTTTTCCCGTCCTTTCCTCCCTCCAGTAAGAAAAATGGTTAGTCCTTGGAGGAATATGAGAGAAGCTGACTTTTCCCCATTAGGTCCTCTTCCCTGAGGCAGGAAGAGTGTATCACAACATGTGATATTTTTCCAGGAAAACTAAAATTCAAGAGGAAGCTGGAGCTGCTCTTGCTGTGCTGGCAATGGCTCCAGCTGCAACTGAAATAATCTACCTCCCCCCACAAAAATCCAAATGATTGCTTCCTGCTGTATCATAAAGTATGAACTCAGTGTATGCGGAGCACACTGATAAAATGGATTGCCAACCATCTACATTTGTGACAGAGAGACTTGGCTAGAAAATAGATCCTATTTTCCTCTTCTTTCCGAATGATCCATCCCACCTGTCAGAGGTCAGCATTGTTTTACAGCAGGGCTCTGCCTCCCCTGATTGCCATGCTACTGTTTTTAGGTAAAGTTCACTGTGTAATAACCTGAAGCCACAGAACATGTTCACTCACAGGAGTTTCAGTGCTGGGATCTAAGTCCCATGTTGCCTGCTGTCCTGTGCCTGCAGGCTGCCCATACCAGCTGTTTCCTGTTGTAGATCTACAGCACCAATGAACATTGTGAAATGTTTTTAGCAGGGATGGGAAGTGTCCAGAGGAAACAGACAGGATGAAAGGAAGGAGAGTTCACTCTGGCTGCTGGCATTGTAAAAAGAGCTGGGAGTAATTTAGAAGAGAAATACAGAAATGGTTAAAAACTTCAAATAAGATGTTGCTGCTGCTTGCTGTTTTCATGTCACCTCCATAAACTATATTTCTTTATTCAGATACTTGGAACAATTTCCTTTATCTTCCTGGTAAGGTGAAGTAATGGTAATGATTTTTAGCACTTGAAGACATTCTTGAGACATTTCCAAGAGACAGCAGTATTTTCAGCACATATGCACATGCATGTGCGTATGCATTCTGACATAGTTACTAGTCCTCTTTCTGATTTTTTTAACTCAATATTTATACACATAAAAACTCAATACATGTGAAGATATTTATATTTCTGAGCTGGTTAATTTCTGTGAAACATGGTGTTTATTTAGAAATTTAGCTCTAATTTCAGACTTCAGCCCTTTGGTCTATTTTCTTGCTAATGGACCTAGTGTCTCTGTCATAAATTGTAAAGACAAAATAACCTCCTCACCCTTTTATTTGGGTATTGCAATTAAGCTGCTTGAGAAGTAGTAGTGATTATCATCCATTCACAATAAAATAGAAAATAGATGTGATTTACCAAAGAATACTCACCATCTCTGTGGCAGATCTCATCTTCAAATGTAAACTCTAGAAAGTAGGATCTGTATTTTTTATATTACTTGTGAAATCAAATGCCATGAGATCCTGAAACATTTTTTATGCTGTATAATTATACTACTACTACTACTACAACTACTACTACTTCTACCAACAACAACAATAGTTAAAAACAGACCTAAAAAATCTCGAACCCTGCTCCTACTCTCTTGTGTAGTTGTGTTGGACTATGTTGTCCAAATTGTTGCAACAATGATCTTAAGTTTATTTGCTTGGATTAGTGCCTGATCCACTTGAGAAAAGGATTCAGTGACCTGAGCTGATTTGATATATTTTTCTCCTAATTTTCCTAAGTTGTTCTCCAGAAGTTAGAAATTCTTATCATTTTAGCATTTTAAGAAATAGTGTAATTGGATCTATGCAGTAAGTTAAGTCAAATTCAAATGGAATAAAACCACTTCAGGCATCCTATTTGATGTGTGAGGAAAGAAACTGTTTGTCAAATTATAATTTTTTTTTTTTTTTTTTTTTTTTTTTTTAATATCCAAAGGAAGGAAGGTTTTGTGACTGATGTAAAGACTGAACAGGGAGTTGGAAGACCTGGGTTCAATCTGCAGCTCTTCACAGACTTCCTGTGTCACCTTGAATAAGCCATTTACATTTCCCAGTTCTTCTCTTTCCTTCCATCAAAAAACAAATAATTGTATCTATCAGCATCACAGGAGGTTCATGAGACTTAAGAAATGAGAAAAATAATTTTTAGGAGAGTTCTGGCTCTTGGAAGTTAGTCTACAACCTCATGTTCTCAATATGCTCAGAGCTTTAGACTTCAGAGCACCATGGAGGGTCTATCTTAGCTCCTCTGCATATGAGGAACTGCTTTAGACAAAGTTGGATAAGAGAGGTTCTGTTACTTGGTACTGTGCATCTGTGAAGGTTTATTTATTTATTTTTATATTGCTGCTAATCTGGGCTGATGTTATACTTGTGAAATTTGTTAGTTCATATTTGAAAGCCTGTTTATGATGCTCAGAGTATCTGCTGCAATTATAACATTTATTAAAATGAAAAAATAAATCAGTAATATCTGCATAGGGAACTGAAATATTTGGAGGAGACTTGCAGAGCTGAAGTAGTTCTTATGTGTCATTAGAAGGTTATAATTGAAAGGATCTTCAAGATTATGTATATACTTTTTTTTGTTAGGCAAAACTTAGTTCATTTTTTTGATAGTCATTTGACATCAGGATACATTCACAAAAATGCATAGCTTCTATGTGTTGTTGCATGTACATATTTATATGTGTGAATATGTATTTGCACGTGTGATGTGTATGCATAAAGAAAGTTGCCTCTGAGTGCATGAACTTGTGTATGAAAGTAGGAACAATAATTTTGGTATTGCAGCTGTGGCTGTTTTTGACATCAAAGTGAAATGAAAACAGTAAAAGTAAAAGAAAAAAAGGAAAAAAAAAGAAACATAAACCAAAACTATTATTAGAGAAGAACAAAGGAACTGATCCCACAGACAGTTTTTCAACAGCTGGCAAGGTTCATCAGCTATTTTTACTGGTGTAGTGCCGGTCCTGTTAACTCTGTTATTTTTTCTGTTTAGTTTTCCTATTTTTTTTTTCTGTGCCTGAGTATCACTTATGGTTGGATTGATTTCAATTTCACAGGTGTATGTGTTAAGTTAAACCATACTGAAGTCAAGGAAGTGCAAAAATCAGCACCCTCAATATTTCTGTAGAGATTCATTGCCTTGATCTGCCAGGCAGGTGGCCCTTTGATAATATATATTTAACAACTGGTCCAGCATTTCAATTATCTTCTCTGGATTTTGTCATGCTGTAAAGCAACCCTCCAAGTAAGCACCTTCATTCCCTGTTTGCAGTGTGATCTGAGAGCCATGAGACTGCCAGCCCTCGGCATTCAGAGTACTGGTCTCCTAATGGTAAAAAAATTACCCCAAAATCACATGACTTAATAAAACTGGGAAACTCCTAGTTTCTTTTGGTTCATTTTTCTAGCTTGCAGTTCTAATCTCAAAACTGGAACCTATTTATTTTATAGGAGGAAAGCTGAGATTCTTGCTTAATCATATGACCCCAGGAGCTGAAGCTTAATGGAAAAGAAACAGAAAACTGTCATAAGACTCAGGATACAAATTACGAGATTTGGCAATGCTAAAGTCACATACTCCCCTGCTTCTGAATCTTGGATTGACTAAAAGATATGAGCTTTCAGCATCCTGCAGAAGCTGTGTGTGTACCCAGAAGTTTCCTCCATAAATGATTCCTGCTGATGCAGCTTCTCTTCCTTTTATGGGGCTGATGAAAGTAATGTAACCGGTAGCAAAGATTTTTCACTACCAATAATGTTGTTCCAGAAACAGATTGTGAAGCAAAACTTAGAGAATATTTTTAACAATGAATTGATTAAAGTAGCTTAACTAAGAAATGGGTTCTGCCCATCAGGAGGTAATTATTTACAGTTAAGGTTTTGGAAAAAATTCGTCATTGGGATAAGGGAATATAACTGCTGACTTAAGTAGAGTAGCACACATACATAGGAACAATAAAAATTTTCATTTTCATATCTCAGGAATATTTTCCAGCTATGGCATCTAAAGAAAGCTAATTCACTGAAAATCTGTAAGTATAGCCAAAATTAAGTAGCAAAATATTGTTTTCCCCTTTTGTGATGTTATTACTAGCTTGTGATAGATACGTCATTATTATTTCCCATTGGATCAGGTTCCAAATCTCCTTTCTGGGCATCTATTTCTGGCAGTACAATGTCGATAAGTATATATCTGGACAGAGGAGGGGAATCTAAATACATAGTTTTCTTATACAGAGGCATGTGTTCATGTTTTGAATGGAATGACTTCCATTGAGGCATTCCTTACTCCTGACAATTCAGTAGGAGCAGTCTAAAGCTAGCCAAAAAGATAGAGATGTGGAGGAAGCATCTTCTTTCAAACTGCAGTCCCTAAATCCTGAATGATGACTAGGAATCTTCACCTGCTTCAATGTGAAGCAGAGACAACCTAACTTTATTATCTGCATTGGTACAATTGCTCAGAACTGAAAACTTGGACCCAGTGACTTCCCTAGTCGGAGGAATTCAAATGGATATTTGCTCTTCTCTGAGGAGTTTTCTCAATATACAGCAATTAAGCAGTCTTAAGGTTGTTCCTTGTCTCACATACGGGTTTCTTGGAGCTCAGACTGGGCTAGCAGTGGGAATAGTTTACTGAACTAGCAAGAGCAAGTGGCTCTCAGTTCTCTCCCCAAGAGCTAGAATGGAGTCACGTCTTCCTTTGGCTACCTTTAATCTATACACACTGAACCCTTTCATAACGACTTTGTTAGATTTTGATCATGACCATTCTTGAGGTGAGTACACTTAGATTTGGAGTTACTTGATAACATGTGGAATAATATTTACATTGGCCTGCTATGAGAGGAAAACATGAATATTTCAAATTGTGTTCCACATGTTTACTTTTTAAATCCTCTTAAGCTAGCTAATTTTTACACTGAATCTATACATTCATTACCTGGTATCACACACTCAAAGAAAATATCTATGGACTAGAGCTAAGAGGTCATCATGCTGATTTGCTTGCACATACAGAATCATTCCCTACAGAAATATTTGTTCTTAAAAGTTTTGTTTGCCTTGTTTTAAATGGTTGATCAACGGTTTTACTATGAGTTCCCTTGGGAAACTGGCAGGTAGATCTTGATGTTAGGAATATGATTTTACTATTTAAACTATATTTTTCTCCTAAATAATTTCATCTGTTTTCATTTACTATTTTATTTACCATGATGTCTCCTTCTCCATGCAAATTAAAAGAATCTTTCTTGGACATCATCAGGATGGTGCTCAGTGGTGTCAAGTGATAAGATGAGAGGCAATGGGCGCAAACAGTAACATAGGAAATTCTAGCTGAACACGAAGAAGAACTTCTTTACTGTGAAGGTGACTGAGTACTAGAACAGACTGCTGAGGGAAGTTGTGAAATCTCTACTCTGGAGATATTCAATAGCTGCTCGGACACAATTCTGGCTACTGTGCTCTAGAGGACCCTTCTTGAGCAAGGGGGTTGGACTAAATGATCTCCAGAGGTCTTTTCCAAATTCAGCCATTCTATGATTCTGTGATTTGTGATCATCAGAGTGTTAAGGACAGAAATCATGCTGTGCCTGGAACAAATGTACACCTTCATAGCTGGGGCTTGGTCATAGGAGGTTTGATTTCATTGCCCACTAATGTTATCTTGTATCTTTCAAACTCAGTACAGGATCCTGACCAGTCCCCTACTGCTAATCCACAAGGTTCTTTGTCAGAGCTGCCAGCCTCGTGTGGATGTTTCAGAGGATTTGTCAGATGGTGTTCATTGTTTCTATTAAGGCAGCTGAGTTGCACCGAGAACGTCCACTTTAATATTAGTCTTCTGAGTAAGGTAAGCATAAAAAGACTTAATGTGAAGTCTTATGAAAAGTCCTCTTCATGTCAATGAGGATGTTAAGCTTAAGTCTGGACATTGAGGTCAACCTCTTTCTGATTCAGGATAATCTGTGGCTATATCTGCTCAGTTTCTACAGGGAAAAGCTTTTTTACTATGATTACAGACGAGACATTGTTGGTGGATTTCAGCTTTCAGACCAAGGTACCTTAATGAGTGTTACAGTCACCTGAGCCTGGGCCTCTCTGACTACACTGGCTACTACTCATAATGGGTTTCAGTAGCCTAAACATAATGCCCCAATTGATGGATGGACCACTTGGTGGGTAGGGAGTTGGGTGGACAGTTATACTCAAAGAGTTGTGGTCAGCCGCTCAGTGTCCAAGTGGAGACCAGCACTGAGTGGTGTTCCTCAAGAGCTGTTATTGGAACTGGCACTGTTTGACATCTTTTTTGGTGACACGGACAGTGGGACTGAGTACACCCCCAGAAAGTCTGCAGATGACACCAAGATGTGTGGTGTGGTTGACACGCTGGAGGGAAGGGATGCCATCCAGAGGGACCTGGACAGGCCTGAGAGGTGGGCCTGTGTGAGCCTAATGAGGTTCAACAAAGCCACGTGCGAGCTCCTGCATCTGGGCCAGGGCAATCTCAAGCGAAAATACAGGCTGGATGGAGAACAGATTGAGAGCAGCTCTGAGGAGAAGGACCTGGGATTACTGGTTGATGAGAAGCTCAACATGAGGCATGAGGCAATATGCGCTTGCAGCCCAGAAAGCAAGCTGCATCCTGGGCTGCATCAAAAGCAGTGTGGTCAGTAGGTCAAAGGAGGTGATTGTCCCCCTCTGCTCTGCTCTTGTAAGAACCCACCTGGAGCCCTGCATTCAGTTCTGGGGCCCCCAGCACAAGAAGGACACGGACTTATTAGAGTGAGTCCAGAATAGGGTCACAAAGTTGATCAATGGCTGGAGCATCTTTCTTAAGAGGACAGACTGAGAGAATTGGGGCTGTTCAGCCCAGAGAAGAGAAGGCTCTGGGGAGACCTATTTACAGCCTTCTAGCACCTAAAGGGGGACTACAAGAAAGAAGGAGAGGGACTCCTTATCAGGGAGTGCAGTGATAGGACAAGGGTTAATGGTTTTAAGCTGAAAGAGGGTATATTTAGATTAGGTATTAGGAAGAAATTATTTATTCAGAGGGTGGTGAGGCACTGGAACAGGTTGCCCAGAGAAGCTGTGGATGCCCCATCCCTGAAAGTGTTCAAGACCAGGCTGGATGGGGCTTTGAGCAACTTGGTATAGTGGAAGGTGTCCCTGCTCATGGCAGGTGGGTTAGAACTAGGTCATCTTTAAGGTTCCTTCCAACCCAAACAATTCTATGATTTTATGATTCCTTGCAGTGACCTGAATCTCATTAACAAAATTCACCTGCAGAGACATACTTGGTTGGTGTCATCTATAATGTGTTTATATATTCAAACTATACACAATCTGTTGTACATATAACACAGATCATGCCAGGAACCCACATATATTTGAGGAGTGGTGGAAGTGGTGGTACACCCTAGGCCATGTAAAACAGTGCTAAGTACCTATATTTTCCTTTTGCTTATACAACTCTGCTTTGCTTATACAACTCTGCTCAACCCCCCTGCTTTGGCAGGAGGTTGGGCCAGATGATCTTTTGAGGTCTCTTCCAACCCCTGCGATTCTGTGATTCTATGAACTCAAACTTGCCTTGAAATTCTCAAATATAAATGTTCAGATGCCTCAGAATCTTTAAGAATTATGTTCATTCAGCTAATTTAACAACACAAGATAATTTTTGGTGTATTTTATTGTCTTTCACTAATAGTTTATTTAGGGCATCTAGTTAGCAGTAGGACAGGTAAAGTTTAAAAAAGAAAATAAGGGATACTCCATTAACACCTAATTCAAATATGCTTAAAAATGATGGCCACATCAGGAAACTATCAAGTAAATGATTACACTAGCTCATGGATGTCTAGGGTATTCACATTATTATCAATGATATCAAATTTGAACACCCTTAATAGAAGTGGCTTGCTCTGCTCCCGACCATATAGCCAACCTAAAACCTAAATGTGGGTGTTCTGAGTATCACCTGATAGGAAGTCCAAAATCAGCAGTGTAAAACCTATTGAAGGCAATTACAAAATATTGTTCTGGAGCTTTGTTGATTGTATGCTTATTTACGAAAATTAGGCTTCCTCTACTGAGTTCATAGTGCAATACTACAGTAATAACTCTCAAGAAATGGACTGAGACAGACAGTTCATTGCCAATAACTGAGAAACAACATGACTGCATACTCAAAATACAAACAAAGATGTTCACAAAAATAAGAAATTCTCTTACAGTTTATTGTTTAACTTTATGTTGACCCTGATGTTGTAAAAATAAAAGTAGTCCTGTATAAGTAATATATGTAATGTGTCTTGAAAAAAATTTGCTTCTAGAAGATGTTAGTGAAATTATTGTTGTTGGCTTAATTAACTGTTTGAAGTTCTGTGAAAATTATCATACATTCAGCTTCATCTCTGAGATGGAGAATGCCAAATTTGTTTTGTTTTGCTTCACTGTCATGAGCTCTATTAAGATTTTTTTTTCTGTTACATTTTGATTCGAAGATTTATTTGTGTATATATTTTTGTTCCCTTTGTTTTAATAAATGATGACAAAATTCATGTTGGTGATATTTCAGACGTCAATCTAAAGTTGATTTCCATGACAAAAGTAAGTAAATTCAGGAAGAATAGGTAATTACCCTTGTTTATTGCTTTAACCAAGGAATATAATACTTTTGAAAAGAAAAATCAGAGTAAAATCCAATAAATTCTCATTTATTTGCATGTGAAGAATGTTACCAATTTGCTTACTTTAGAGAAGGGTTTTGCAAACATTTATTACCAGAACTAATAATATAAGATGCCAAAACTTGTACCCACAAATTCAGCATTACAATTAGTCTTACAACAACCTGAAGAAGTAAGGAATTTCTTCTGGTATAGTATGTGTCTTGTGCTTTACATTGAGACTCACAATGCAGAGCATGTCTACATGTCTGCTGACCCTGTGCAATACAAACCATGAGCTGCATCCTCTCAAAACTAAAAGATTAAAAACAATCATAAATCTGGAATTCTTTTGATTTACCTTCTGTCATCAGAGTTGTTATCTTTGAAGTCTTCAGAGTTTCTTCAGGGTTGATATGTCATTTTTAAAAAGAGGAAACTAATGTTTGCATTTAATCCTGAGCTGAAAATTGATCTAGGAAAGAAAAAGAGAAACCAACACAAACCCTCAAATCAGGGACCCCTTATGAAAACAATGAGGGTTCCCAGTGCTGCCAAGGCACCTGTCATTCCCCTACCACATTTCACCTGTGTAACAATGCATTTTTGTATTTGCTACCTTGTCATATTAACTCAGATGGGAAAATACTCTGGAATACATTGCAATGCACTCCACCACATTCTGGCTTAATCCACAGTGTCTGTTTCCATGTTTTTGCATTCCTTACAGGTAGCACAGATGAACCTTCACCTCAGTCAGTTGTTTTCTTGGGAAGGTGAAAATGTGAATCACCTTTACTTGTGTGTTCCTAGTAGGAATGGGCTGTTTTCTTATAATTTGGATGGCATGGCAGCTCAGGGCTTCCTGGGTATCATAGTATCCAGTATCATAGTCTTATTTATCTTCTTTAATCAACTTAGCCATCCTGGTAAATAATCGTGGCCGACTGATATGTGCCTACAAGCTAATACATAAATTTACTTTATGTCCATTAATGTGGCTATAAAATTACCAGATGGGTAAATGCAGCTCTTTCCTCACAGTGCACAGAGGCGTTATCCAAGCCAGAGAAGGATCCAACCACACCCTGCAGAGCTGAGGCTGCACATACATGCAAAACTACTTGTGTGGATGTGACTGCAGATAATTTAATGCTAAAGACCTGGGGAAACAGAGTTGGGGTGTGCCCACTGTGGCTTGGCAATAACAGGTACAGCTTCCAGCTTGGCAGCTCATCTCAGCCTGAGCTTCAAAAGCTCACCAGAGGAACCAGCAGAGATTAGCTTTCAGGGTGAGGTCAGCAAAAACATTCCCAGTCTCAATTCTCTTACCTTAAACAGAAGCCACTCCTGGGTTGTGTACTTATACCACTGAGTACCTGAAGGCTTTAAGGAGGAGAGCTGGGATGAAATAAATAGGAGTGTGTTCAAAAGGTATCAATGAGAGGAGTGTATGTGTGTATAAATGTCTCCAGGCCTAGAGACATCATCCTGCAGAGAAGGAACCCAGAAACTTGGTGTGTTTTTTAGTTTTTGCTTTGTTTTGCCCCATCTAATTGGTTTAAACTGATACATTTTCAAAATGGTATTCACTAGGACGAAAGAGAGCAACTTTCTTTTCTTACAACAAAACAAAACAAAACAAAACAACCCAGAAAAACAAACAAACAAACAAAAAACTTTTACTCCTCTTGTTAAGCACCATTTGAACAGAAGGTCTTTGCTGCCAGAGTTGTAAGTTTTGTCACTATTCTCCTTTTCTTGTTTTCAAAAGCAGTGATTAGAAATATTTTATGTACCTACATTATATTTACCTTTTTCTTCCAAAAGGTAATGAGTGAGTGAGCACTTGTCACATATTAGACAGATGTATATGATTTTCATATTTTCTTTTTAACCAGAAACTATATATTCTACCCAAAAGTTTGCATGAAAAAAATTACCTTTTTAAAAAGGGAACCGGAAAACAGAAGAAGTATTAACTGGAGAGCTCTTTCTGTCATGACCTGTGTCTTGGGCTGAGACTACCCTGAATGATGATGAATACCTTGTATTCCCCTACATATTATCAAAATGAAAGTTAAGCTCACAGAGATATATATGCACTGCATTTTTGTAAAAGTTTACTTGAAAACATGGATTGCTGTGTTTTGTCCTACATCTATTTTCTATACCTTTTTATTGATGTGATAAATAAACCACATACGAACTTTATATTCTTTAAAAGGAACTATATTGCTCTCCACTCTGCTTATATTCGTAAAAGCGGTTTAACTTTGTGTACTGACATCAGCTAAGTCAATTGGATTTAGACCTGCCCTGGAATAATGGTAGTAGAACTTGCATGGGATCCAGTTCTGCTGTTTTTGTATCAGTGGGAACAAAACTAGGTTCATAGTGTAGAAAGCTTGTAATAAACTTTGGTTCAATAGAGGATATGGAAGGAATATAGTTTATTCTTAAAATGATTTATTGAAATTAGTAGACCAGAATTATACTTAAAACCAAGTGTCTAAATGCACCTGTTTAAGTCAGCTTCTTGTTCTCCCAGGTATTTAGGCATTGAATTTTCCCCATTAGCAACATGATTGACACTGTGGTCCTTACAATAACACATGATTATAACTCTGAAAATAGCAATTACATAAAATGGAAACCAGATGTTGCATGGAATTTGACTCTCTTGGTTTCTCAGTGAAGTAGATGAATTTGTAAAGCAGAAAACCACAATCATTATTCAGATGGATTGTACATGAATTAATGACATAATATCTAAATCATATATGGCTGAAAATAATGATTAACTTCAGCTATCAAGATAAGCTAATGGAAAACAGATTTTTTTAAAGAAAAAAAATCAAGGACATGCTCTTTTCAATATATTTTATCTTTGTGGTAATAACAAAACCAGGCCTGTTTTAACATTTCTTTATACCTCAGATATCGAGGATATATGTTAAAAATAAGCTCTTCACAGCTTTTAACCTCAGAGAGTGAACTGAGCAACCATTTTCATTGTTACTTGTTGATGGCAAGTGCTTTCCCATTTTAGGCTGTAATAAGTTTGATCAAATCACCTCACTTTAATAACATAGAGTGTTTAGTGAATGAGCTTTAGCAATGTTCAGTTTTGCATTTGCATAGAATACAAGTGTCATGTCAGTGCTAGGTCTTTGAGTTCACATCACAAACATGCAAACACACAAGCAAACACCCTGTGACAGAGCAGCAGATCACCACATTGTTTGCAGAACTTTAATGAACCTACAACAAGAAGTATCACACACACATCTCAACCTTCAGTTAGCAGCATCCTAAGTGGTTAAATTTATGAAAGCCTTGGCACATCATTTTCACTATCATGTATTCTCAATGACATCATCATTGTAAAATTAGGAACTTTCTTTCTCTCTTTCCTGCAGATGTGGAAGTTTGAAATTGCATTCCATGGTCCTGTGCCACATTTCATCAGCGTTTTTCCTTTGCTTTCTCCAAAGACTGGCCACATGTGGTGTGTAGATTGCTGGTGCTGTTTGGGATCTCATATCAAATACTGCTACCTAATCCCAGGCGGGCCTTGGCGGGCCCACACCTGCAGCTGATTGAATCCTCCCGGAGTACAAAGGCCTGATTTACAGCATCAAGGATACAGGGCCTGGTTGCAGCTGGGCTCCAGCAGGAAAAGGAAGTTGTTCATCATCTTGTGTGCATTTCATTAACAATAGTGTACCCGATATGTAGCTTATACAATAATTTCAAATCACTGACAGAGAGCATTATGGTATTTGGCATTAGGAGGAAAAATACTTCAGGATGGGCAAATTAAATGTGAGCGTGAGGTTTTCATGTGACCCACTGAAGGTCCACAAGCTGATTTACACTGGAAGGGCTAATATTGAAATATTTTATTTATTAAACTTTATCCCATTTCTTTCACTCTGTCTGATGAATGGGCTGGTACAGCATGTGAGCCTCAGTGTACAAGCATGGGAGAAAGTTATAGCCGTGTTCAGAACAAGCAACCCCAAAGTTATGCTAAAGTAAGAGGTGACTATGGCTACAAGACTATTGTCTTTAAAAACAGGGAACTCAAGGTTCAGAAAAGAGTTTTTAGATAAATTCCCTTATCTTCTTGGTGCACAAATGGATTAATCTGATGAACATTTCAGATGCCCACATTTGCATTAGCTGTATAGATATGGAAGGAAATGAACATGGTTAATATGTCATTCTTCAAGCCTACCCATACACTCAGTACAGTCCCATGAATTCAGAAGAGGTCATGGGTATTTGTTTCCTGGCAGAACAAACTTTTCTGTCCTGGCTGTGGTCTGAAATGTTTCTGATTGAACATTCAGTGATGTGGTTTATCTATAATAGTTGATTATTTACAAGAAAATTTAATTCTTTATTCTTATTCAAAAACTTTTGAATTTTGTTGAGTGTTTAGATCTTTATCCTACTTTATAAAGTAAAATGGTTTCTTATTTCAACAGAAAAAAAATTATTTGTCAAAATGGGGTAATTGTATTCAACTTTCCCCAATCAGAAGACTGCCAGAAGACTCACAGAAATGGCTTGCATATTTGAGCCCTTTAAATTGAAAAGACACAAAGTTTGGTTGAATAGTCTCTAAATTGAACTCATGGTCATTTTCTGAAACAATTAAGTAGTTTCCTGTCTAAATGGTACTATTTACACTGCAAAGTCACTGAACTTCTGCAATTGCAGTGTCAAATATAATTTCGAATTGATGGTATTGAGCTGAGGCATTTAAAGAATACATCATATATCCATATAAATTCAGCATAGTTTTGATGTTGCTAGGACAGATAACACTAAGAGAATTAAAAACTCTCTTGTTTGCTTTGTGATCAGGAAATTAAAAAAAAAAAAAAAAAGAGATCTTG
This sequence comes from Netta rufina, assembly GCF_964035555.1. Lineage (NCBI taxonomy): Eukaryota > Metazoa > Chordata > Aves > Anseriformes > Anatidae > Netta > Netta rufina. The sequence continues at coordinate 111,053,005 of NC_140125.1, read as the reverse complement.
AATAACATTAAGTTTAATATCTACACAATCAAAAATACATTTTAGACAGGGTAAGATTTGCAATTTTAAAAGTTCATTAGTTTTATTGTAACATCATAGTCTAACAGCATTTTGCTGAAAAACAAATTAAAACTCAGAAGGCCTTTCTACCTGAAGAAAAAAAAAAACAAAAACACACACACACACACACAAACAAAAAACAAACAAACAAACAAAAAAAAAAAAAACAAAAAAACCCACATCTATTCTTTTATATCCAATTATTTCATTAATGTGTAACATGAAGTATTATTCTGGAAAACAATTCTCTCTAATGTGTAAACCCAGTTGATAACTGCAGTTCAAGAAATAAGTTAAAACAACAATACAGTGTTAAAAGCCCACAAAAAGAAAAATACTATTTCACCAATTCATATTCTTATTATCACACCCTTCATGTACCAATTGTGTGAGTAGAGCCACATGAATTAGTGTGATTTTTTGAAAAATTATTTTTAAAGTGTATAAGATATTACCCAGAAGACTTATCTGAGTGGATAGTTTTAGAGGCACAAATCATGGGGAAAACTCAGCTGTGACTGTTGGTTTGTCTTTGGTGCTGAGAGATTCTGAAATTATCAACTATATGTTGTTCTTAAAGGACATATAGCAATGAGAATAGTAGTAGTGAGGCTGTCAAAATCTGTGTCTCTTTGAGATGTTTTGCTGACTGCATCCAGATTTTTTTTAGCACTTCATACCATGCAGCATTTTCAGACTCTTTCATGGGTACCTAGTTAAGCCAAAATTGTCATGACTTATTTTTCCTTAGTCTCCTCATCTTTTGTTGTTGTTGTTGTTGTTCCCAGTAATATTTCCTCATACATAAGTCCCAGATTTGTAGTTTCTTACTGACTTTAATGTCTGTGCTAGTCACTCAGCCCAAAACCTTCAAATATCTTCTTGCTTTTACTCCCTTACTGCTTACTCTTCCTCTCCTCTAATCTAATTAAACTAGTCATGTTTATTACATTCTTTCTCTAGCATGAAGTATGTCTGTGGTGTGTTTGTAGGGCAGGACGCCTTCACCAAGGTTTTGAAGTCAACAGACTCCCAACAAGGAACATAAATGACATAAAGTCCTAATGATTTTATGAGACAATGAATTTATGTTATGAGACGAGACATCTCACTGTTCCTTCTTCTGAGCATTTGTGACAGTCTCTAACCTCTTAGTGTATCCAAAAGACCCTTTTATTGCCTGCTCCCATAACCATGTACCTGTCTGCTCTGATAAATGCTTGAATTACTTGGCTGTCCAGGCCACGTGAGAATGGCCAGCATTGGCTTTTTAAAATTGCTACAAACACAACTTCTCTATACCCTCTTCCATACCATTTTGTTCGTGCCTTAGGTTTTGAAAATATCATGTGAAAATGAGAGGAAATAGGAAGATCGAAGACATTTGTGTTAGATTGAGTATCCTGATTTCATGATGAGATGAGAAGTTATCTTACATTTCTGAATTCCAGAAATATGAATATTATTGAGGACTGGAATAAGTCCATTGAAATTATCTGTAAAAATAATTTCCCTTGAATAGTTACCCATACAGTATTGTTGCTTATGCAGTTATAAAAAAAACATTTAGCACTTTATAATCCAATCTCTGCTCCTATGCAAGCCTGGGAACACATTCTGCTTAGAAGGGTAAAAACTTTTACAAAGTGTTCCTCATGGAAATCACCTGGAAAATGTCCAGGATGGCATTCCAGATGTTATAGTTTTAACAGTCACAGAAATGCATTGCTCTGCATTTCCAGATCCTGCATACAGTAAAATGACTGTATGGGGTAGCACCTTCACCTTAACCCAAGAGTATTGTTACAGAGTTGTTTAGCATTTGATATGTAAGCTGGGATGTTCTAAACTTCTCAGTTGGTGCTGGCCTATCTCTGCTTACAGGAAAGCCAAGTGTAAGACCTGAGATGACTTTACAGAAAGCAGAGTTAGACCAATACTGAAAGTCTTTGGTAATTACACATACGCTCTAAGATTGGTCATGTACAGTTCACATCTCTATATGTATAGATGTGTATATCAGGAAAGGTCATTAACTTCTTTCTGAACATGGTTTCTTTGTTACAAATATACAATGAACTGCCTTTTTGATCTTTTGGCAAAGTTATCTTTTGCATGGCTGTAAGTGCCAAAATTTTATCTGGCACTGCATACACATGTGATGACTTCAAACAATGTAGAAATGACTCTGAAACCTGCTATTCAGGGTTAAAAGAAAACATATTTCATAATGGGATAATATGTTCAACTCTAATTCTTATCAGCTTTTAGGCTTATCCATGAGTAATGTGACCAGTGTTTGAGCCATCTATCTGACAGGCTGTTGGGCTGTTATCTTGGTGTAGAGCAATATAAAAAATGCCAAATTCAGAGCTTGGATAAAGCCTGAAACTTATCTTTGGAGCCATGTCAAACTCCAAGCTCACATGCAAGTTAAAATATTAAATTTGTTATATTTGCTTGGCTGTTCTTTAATAAAATACCTAGAAATCCAATGCAGATTCAGTAATCTAATGCAGATTCAGTAATCTACTATGCTAGCTACTGCCTAAAATGCACCTTAAAAAAAAAAAAAAAAAAAAAAAAAAGTATCTCTTTCAAGAAATGACTGCAGAAGCATAAAATAATGCACAGTGATTAGAATCAAACAGTCTGAACATGACTATACAAAGAATCCCAGTGCTTTTTCAAGAATTTTAGAGTGACTTTTCTAGCTTTTTACAGAGTAGTTTTCACTGCAAATGTCCAGAAATAGTACTGCTGCAGAAGTTCACATGGGATCACTTCTCAAACCTGTCCAGATCCCCCGGATAGTATCTCTTACCTCTAGCATATCAACTGCACTACTCATCTTAGAGTCTTCTTCAAACTTGATGAGGGTACACTCAATTCCACTATCAATGTTAGTAATAAAGTTATTAAATACTAATAGTCACAGTATGGAACCTTGAGGGACAACATTTATTAATGGTTTCCATACAGATTGTTTACTGTAGGTCTTTGGGTGCTGCCATCCAGATGATTACTTATCCATCTCACAGATGTTTTTATGTTCAAGGTCCTCAGGTGGTCTCAAGCCTGATTTTTTCTTATGATGTGAGGGGCTTAATTCCACAAATCATGACTTGAGGTTCAAGAAACTTGAGAGTTGTAGGAAGAGTGATTTCCAGTGAAAACTTGTCATACTCAGAAGAAAGATATTGTCAAAGAGATAATAGGAGAGGTTTCAAAAAAAGACCAGATGCTTACAAGGAGGAAGGAGGGAAAGACTGACCATGCACTCCTGAAGCAAGAAGTAGAAAACTTGGATAATGCAAAATGTCATCTCTGCATGATGAGTTAGTGAAAAATTTAGTTTGCTGATGTAGAATCAGAGGAAACATATAACCTTAAGACCAACTAGAGTTAATTCAATCAGGAAAAAAGAAAGACCCATGCATTAATGTCAAAGGAATAGTATAAAAGGAGGACAGGAAGAAATGCATATGTGCAGCAAATTAAGGATTAGAAAATGAGGTAATATCTGAAATACTGTAAATACAAACAGTAATAATACCTGTGGACATTTAAAATGAAGAAAAAAAAAAGTGGGGTGGAAATGTCTAATGGTCATTTGAAACTGCTTTCAGGCAAGTTCAGTTGGTAATTTGGACTGGAACAAAAGCACTTGACAGGGCTCTGGGAAGATATGTCTGAGGCCTTGGTGACTGATGGGAAACACTGATACTGAGCAGAAGATGAAAGTGTAGGAGAGGGAGTGGGAAGTGGCATTGCAGTAGCCTCAAACAGTCATGCAGAAGCACAACACTGGTGCCAGCTAGAGTGCTGCCAGGGTGAGTACAAAAACCATTATGGTTTCTGTGTGGGTAGATGATGATTATCTGGAATGCGTTGTCTGCCCTGCTGCAGTGCCAGCACCTGCCAGCATCCAAGCCGGCACTGCTCACAGCTCCCTTACCCCCATGGTCCCACAGCATTTCCTCCATCCTCTCTGCCAGCTGAGTGGGGGGCTGTGGGGCTGAAGACCAGGGCTATGATGGGTGGATTCTTGACCAAGGTCTGGGCAGCACTTTTCAGGCAGCACTGAAAGATCCTCAACCCTGTGCTGCCTTTGCTGTGGTGAGATCTGGCAATCATCTACAGGACACAGTGGTGGCAGGCAATGGCAGTGGAGAGGCTCTTTGTGCACACTTTGTGCCAAATAAATTTCTGGAAGGCATGCCCTCAGAGGAGAAGCTGAAGACACTTTGGTTTTCTAGTCTGGAGAAAAGAAAGCTAAGAGGCGAACCCTCATTGCTCACTACAGCTTCCCGAGCAGGGGAAATGGAGGGAGGTGCTGTTCCCTTCTCCCTGGTAACCAGTGACAGGACAGATGGGAACGGCACAAAGGTGCACCAGGGGAGGTTCAGGCTAGGTATTAGGAAAGATTTCTTTACTGTGAGGGTGGTCAAGCACTGGAACAGGCTTACTAGTGAAATGGTTGATGCTCCATGGCTGTCAGTGTTCAAGAGCCATTTGGATAATGCCCTCAATAACATGTTTTAACTTTTAGTTAGCCCTGAAGTAGTCAGGCAGTTGGACTCAATGATCTTTGTATGTCCCTTCCAACTGTACCATGCTATTTGATTTTATCAGGCTGGACAGGGAGGCTCAGATCCAGCAGCTGTGGCCTGGCTGGAGGACAGCACAGTAATGGATATCTATGGACTTGTCAACACTATCGTGCACCAGTGCAAAGAGAAGGCCTGGAGGCAACTGAGTCACCAGGATGTCCCCAGTGCTGGAGGGCAGGAGGACAGGTCCACAGCCACCCACAGCACTAATGCCTTCCTGCAGGGGACTCCTGCCGCAACACCTGGACCCTCCAGCAGCACTTCAGGTCCTAACATGGAGGAGATCCTGAGCACATCCAATATCACTAGCTTTAGATAGTTCTTTTATAAAGAAATTTCTTAAGCCATTTTTTTCTGTTCTCTTCTGAGGTCCAGATGCACCAGAGTAAAAGTGAACTTATCTTGATGAATGAGTATCATGTGTTGCTCTTAGAGTCCATTTTTCCAAACTGTTTATGCTTAAAACATACTTATTACTGTGCTGAAAAAGAGCCAATATTGCTCAGCACTACTGCGTCACTGTCCCTCTGCCCTTGCAGGGCCTCTGAGCCCTGATCCTGGTGCTTTGGGTCCTTAAAACATGATGGGGCCTGGCCCACTGCTCACACAGGGCCTCTTCACCAGGGCATGATGGGGCAATGCCCTTGGGCCTCATAGAGTCCCTTTCCTGTCAACAGGCTGCCATATTCATTTAGAGCTTGCCTGAATCTCACCTCGTTCTCTTATGAAGGTGCTTTGTAAAGAAAAGCTATTTGAGAAAAACAAACAAACAAACAAAAAGAACCTATTGATTTGCAAACTGTCTTGAAGGTAGTTTACTGCCATTTAATTTCATAACAGGTCATTCCCTCACCTGGTACAGTCTGCTTTCTTTTTAAAGCCCCTTCAAACAAGAGAGATTTATTCTCATTTTCTGTTCAGCGTAGAACGCTTTTCTAGAATCTATTTTTTTTCCAGAAAGAGAGGGGCATTTGAAACAGCAGTGTATACAGGGAAGATCACAGAAGACCCTGTACATTCATTTATTTATTATTTTTAAAACACTCTTAGTGATGCTAACACATGAGGATACTATCTCTTGTAAAGTAGCTACGCTTTATTTTGGAGAAAGTGTGTACTGAAAAACATTTCTATAAGTACTCTTTCTCTTCTTGAACATTTCTCCAGAGGATCATCTTGCCTCCTTTCATTTCAATTCACAAATCATTATTTTTCCAGCCAAAGATTCCTTTATTTGGTAAGTAGCAGAACAGAACTTTATCCACATGTTGTCACCACAGGTTTCCAAAATAGCCTATTCAAGTGGGTTGGCAAATTTCAAGTAATATGTGTGTAGAAGTGAAAACAATATCTGGCTTCTTGAGTTACCAGACTTAATTGTGCCAATGTATGCTTTCATTGCCTGTTGCTGTTCCACAACTTTCTCAAACATAAACAAAACAGAGTTCCAAAATATTAGAACTTTCCAGCTTTGAGAAAGTTGTTTTCTTCCTCAAATTGGGTAAGGGATTTTCTAGCTGTCAAAGAATGGAAAAAGCGTTCAAAAATATTTTTTTTTTACCCAACCACCTTCTAATGCTTATTCCGTATTGCATTTTTACCCATCATGTTGTTGATGTGTGTTAAAACACACAGCAGAAGGTATTTGCCTACCAGTTCCACTCAGTGTCTGTATTGACATAACAACTATTTGTCAACACAACATGGTGTTTAGATGTAAGCACTCACAGACCACTAGTTGAGTGCCCTTTTCACCTGTTTGACAGCAACATATTTATGTATACTAGTTAAAAACAGATAATACATTTATATTATTATATAATCCAATAGAAACAAGGTTTTAGAGAATAAAATCTTAACCCCATCAGCTATGTTGAGCGTGAAAGTTATCCCTGGAACTAGCTGTGATTCACTGTGTGCTCCCTGACTCTAGCATACCATTAGACATGCATATGAATATCCTCATACATGTTTTTTTCATTCTTCATAACCTAGATTTCGTAAAACTAGGCAGAGTAGTCTCCAGTAAGTGGAAGTGGTCATTTGTGGTTTAAACTTCATTGATCATCAGGAAGAAAAATGTTTGGTGAGAGCAACATAAAGATGAGCCCATAAAACTCCAGATTCTAGTGATAGGCAGGAATGCAATTTGTAATTAACATGTTTTGTTTGTTTGTTTTTGCTTTTGTGCATGTGTGTGTGTGGTGTTTATTTTTAATCACCAAAGTTTGCTGTGGCATTACTAGTTATTCCCTCCAAATGATTATTTCTAGCAGTGATACTGCAGAAGAGCAAAATAAAATGCCATTACCAGTGCAAAACTTGACTTATTTTAATGATCCCAGTGAGCATGAGTATGGTTCTCAGGTTAAGCAAAACATTAATTAAAACAGCTGCTCTGCCTTAATTTGCTTCAGTTTCCTAACTTCTTGGATTCTTCTTTATTACAATTGTTTTAAGAATTTTTGAGGCTTGAATTACGATGGTGTGGATTAGAAGCTGACTACCCTAACTACAACATCTGTAAACTCTTAATTTCTGCTACAGCAGGTGTCAACTTTTCCCTAGATGACTATCCTTCTGTTGTTCTGGTTACATGTAGCCTTGTCAACAAGCTGTTAGTCAGCTGGTACTCTTATGTTTCCGTTCTTTCATACCATTGATCAAGCCAAAAACTGGAGAGGATCTAGGGTGGAATTCCCTTTAGTTCCATGGTGGTTGATTTAAAGTATAATCAGACAGGTCAGAGAGCAAGAAAAGGCATATGAATAACTGTGAATGATTCTGTCTTTTATGATACTATATTTTGTTAGGAGTTGCAAATTGGAACGGTAATACATTGGAACTAACTTTACTTCCTACTTAGCAAAAGCCATAGGAATTCCCTGGATGTCTGAGTATATATTTCACTAAACAGGCCAATATGATGAACACATATTCAGTGATGTAGAATCCACTACAACTTTTAGTGTGTTGTTCCTTTAGTTAGTAATCCTCAATGTAATTTCATGCCTGAGTTGTATTGCTCCAGTTTCCAGCTGTTGGAAGGCATTTTATCTACAAAAAAACTATTCCTTTGCCTGATACTATCAACTTTCTCTTTTTACAGATTGCAGTAAAATAATTTCTTACTTTTTGTCTCCTTTTTACGCTCATCACTGCAAGAGTCATGTTGTCCAGTTCTTTAAAATTTCTTGTGATGATAGTCTGAACCATCCTTAAAAATCTCCATCCATATATTTTCAAGCATGCTTCATTAATGACTAGCTGTGAGACTTGCTTGAGACATGCCATGGAACAAAGAGTCCTGATGAGAGGCAGAGTAAGGACCCAGGCTCAGTGCCACGCTGATAGCTGTGTGCTTAGCTAACACGAAATCTGTTCCAATGCCTGTTGAAACCAGTGGCTGAGGTCCCATCGGTTTCTCTGAGTTCTGGAACAGGCACATGTTTATAGGACTTTACAGATTTTTTAATAACAAACATACTTTGTGAGATTTTATGTCTTATGTGAACCTTTATTGAGTCCCAAAAGACTTCTTTCTAATCTCATTTCTAGTATCAGTTCCAAATTGATACTAGATTCCAAATAACGAATAGATGAAAAATAATTAGTAAATCTGAGATGAAGCCATCACCTTCTGCTTTGTTTTCCCATAAGATATAAAAAATCTGTTTCCAGTCTTTTCACGCAATTTCTCTGATTAACCATTGCTTATTAACTATTTGTTAATGATTAAACATTTTCACAGAAATTCTGATTAACTTTCACTGAATGTCAGGCTGACTTGCCAAAACCATGCCTCAGGGCCTGTGCTAATGTCAAGGGAGTCTCTACTTGCTTTCAAGTAAGAAAAAAGTGTTCTAATACTTTTCTTGCACTGCATGGAAAGAGAACCTACATGTGTAAACAAGCACCAAAGTTTGTTCAAGCTGCAGTTGGTTAGGAAGAAACTCACAAGCAGAATGGGCTCACCAGTAAGGGTGAATAGGACTCTGGTTCCTGCATGTAATCAAACTCTGGTTCAGTTGTCTATCCTGCACAGGGAGCCCTTCTGGTGCCAGATTCAGAGTACCACACAGCCACTCTCACCAGGGCTTAGGCATGAGAGATGAGAAGCTGATCTACAACTTGCAGAGCGGCATTAACATTGTACAGTGCTTGATGCACTAACTCCCAAGGCAGGATAGGCTAACCTATGCTTGATGCCCCTGCACTGCTGCCACATGGCTCTCAAATCACAGTCTGCTGTGGGAAACCACCCTCACATGCTGACGTTACTTCTCAATTTCCTGCAGCTGACTGTACAGGCAAAGTCTCCCTGTCTGCATATTTATGATCCAAATCTTGTTGAATTCAGTGGCCAGACTCCCACTGGTTTCTCTGGGCTTTGAAATAAGTGTTCTGCTTTGGAATGGCCCTGTGCTTTCTCTGACTCCAAAGTTTATGAATCAGTGTATGCAGTCTGTCTCTATTTCTGCATGTTTCCATTCTTCTGAAGGGAGCAGAAGATGGAATATGAGCTGGACTGTTTGCTTACTATGTGGCAGTCAGTATGTGTGCCACAGGTTGGATACTGCTGTTGGAATAAAGGAAAATTGTAGGGAACTTAATGGCTATAAGAATAATATAAGTTCAAAAAGTGCCAATAAAATCCAAGAATCAGAATCCAGGGACATTTTTAACGGAATATGAAATCTAATTCTGAAAACACTTTGATACCTTTAACAAATATGTTTCCATTTTTCCTCATAATTATCTGGAAAAATTAATTTATTTGTTCCTATTGCTCAGCCCTTTTACAATACCATGTCAAAAGAAACTTAGCAATCACATAAATGCTGAAAGAACTCTTGATTTTTCTTAAATTCTTTATTAAAATCTACCTCAGTGAAGTTGTAGCAATTTGTTTTTTCTAATTCAAATTCCAAAGAGGCAAAGCAAGGAGTGACTGTAAAGGTATATGTGCCTGTCTCATAGGCTCTTCTACACTCTGAAGTCAAATTAAGCTAGCTACAATAACTTTACTGACCTCATATTTTTGTCTGAGGATGTCCTCTGGCTTTTCTAATTCACTAAAGATCACACACTATGTTATTCTTTGACAGCAAATATCTACGGTAACAAAAAAATTTTTCTGTCCTCACAGAAAATTTCCTTTATTATATTTTGTAAAGCACCAAATCCCAAATCTATGGGAAATTTCAAAAAAAAGAAAAAAAAAAAAAAAAAAAGCTTGATAAATAGGAGTATCAAATTATTTCTGTGATGAATTGTCTCCAGCAACCTGGTTAGTAGGGCCATTTAGTACATATTTCCATGATTAACTCAATTTTCATTTTAGCTTAGCAATTCACCTTTAAATATTTAGTTTGGTTCCTGCGGACAAATGTTGATGTTGGCTCTCTTGTCAGACTGATGAAAATGTTACACAGATGTCCTTTGGTGATGCAGTACCACTAAAAAGCCTTCAAATTGCTAAATGATGAACTCTCTTTCTCCATCATTCTTCTGTTTGGTGACTTTCACTTAAGATCCTTTATCACTCATTCTGTTTACTTGTCTAATGTCCTCCACTCTTCCTAAGTAATGCAGCAATTTCTGTCTGAATATTCTGTTTGCTCGGCAAAACCAGTTGCATTATACTGCTCTAGAGGACTGCATTTACTGGATGCTGATTAACGTTTATGACAATACCCTACATTTTGTTTAGAAATATATTATCTCAGATTTTAAAGTAGATACTTCAGCAGTTTTAGTAGTAGCTCACAGAGTCCATCCCTTAACAGAATATTTTTAGATTTAATAAAAGTAAACCAATGGCTCACATCACTTCAGGAAATCTAATTTAGTCTGCACAAGAATTCTTTCTTTCTTTCTTTCTTTCTTTCTTTCTTTCTTTCTTTCTTTCTTTCTTTCTTTCTTTCTTTCTTTCTTCCTTCCTTCCTTCCTTCCTTCCTTCCTTCCTTCCTTCCTTCCTTCCTTCCTTCCTTCCTTCCTTCCTTCCTTCCTTCCTTCCTTCCTTCCTTCCTTCCTTCCTTCCTTCCTTCCTTCCTTACTTTTTCTGTCCCTGTCTGTCTCTCTCTCTCTCTCTCTCTGTCTTTTTCATCCTCCAGGAAATGTGATATCCTCTTTCTTTTAATTTTTTTCCATAGCTGACTTGGTTGTCATCTCTGGCCCTGTTCCCTGACTGTTCATTTAGGGTATATTTCACTGTGCTCATTTGAACTAATCTTTCTGTGTCTTTGAGGATGCTGTAGTTGCAAATTGGGAGCGAATAGGAGAGCAAGCAGTATTCACACTAATTTAGAATACCTAAAGCTCAGAGACCCCTTTCTTCAGTTCTTTCCCTATACAGCTAAAGGAGACAGGTAAACTGGGGGTTATTCAAAACAGGAAGTTCAGAGTTATTTACAGAGCAGGAGCACAGACACAGTGGGAATCCAATTCATAGGTGTCTTAGGCCATTTGAGAAACTCTAGGGCATCTTTTTTAGCTTCAGTTTGCAGATGGGTGCTATGTGCCATCTGACAGTCCCACGTGGATATTCTGAATTCCCTGGGATATCTTTTTTTCAGGCAACTCTATTGAGCTTTGACTGTTCATCTTTGCTCTGTAAGTTATTTCCAGACTTAGCCTATAATATTTCTTCCTTATTTGTAATGCAGATTGCTTTACTTTAAAGGGAGGCTGGAATTTAGATTATAATTGCATTCAAATACATCATGCATTACATCTCTGCCACATATCCATCTACAGAATGCTTAAAAGAAAGCCTTTCATTAGCACTTACTGTACAAGCACCAAAGCTATCTTATCAAAAGCATAAGACACTCACGGAGAGAGCCATTCTATGTAATACTCTCTAAAGCCCACATGATCTTATGTTCTTTCTTGAGTGGGAGTTGAGAGACCTGTCTGTTCAGTACTTTCCTGTTACCTAATGATCAGTTTTGTTTTCAACTTTTCCTTCAAAATCCAGAACTCTCCTGGCACTGTCTCATTGGCTCATGGGAAATGTCTTTTCTGAAAAGAAATACTTTTTACCATCCAAATTCATTTTTTCACCTTTCTACTAACTAGTGTGGTGTTCAAACTATGCCTTACTTCAGTGAGGTGCTTGAACTTGGCTCCTTCAAAGCTCAATGCTTGAATAAAAAAAAGCCCAGAAATACTAACCATCCTGTGTTAATAAAGTTCTTCTAAAACACTTATAATACAGACAGAACAAAATAAAAGTTTAATTTATTAGACCAATTCAATATTCACTGTTTTCTGTACAGGTGAGAAATAATTTTCTTCACTGTTCTGAATTCTCTACACCATAATTGTGTGATACATGAGAAAAATTTTCAAGGAACTTATTAATTTGTCATTGTCAACTATTGATTTGTCATTCTCAGTAAAAAAGTATCTTATGTTCTGAGCACTGCATTTAGTCAAAGACACAAAGTCTTCATTTCACTTAGCAGCTAGACAGAGTGAATGATGGGCATCACTGTGAAATTTCTGATGTACTTTCTTTTCAGTATCTATAGTTTCTTCAGTATCTCTGGGTTTTGCATCCTGTTTGCTAATGCATTTTGAACAACTTCTGAAACCTAGAATATTTCTTCCATCCTTTAAAAAAGTAGCCTTAATTTTACTGGGTGAAATTTCACTCCTTTAGAGCACCTAATATTTTGAGCATATCTATGCTACACAACAGAGCACCATGATTGAGACCTGTCAGCTTGCACTAAATGAGTTAGTGTGTCCATAGGGAACAGCGTGATGCCACATAAGACACCAGTCTGGCTCTAAGAAGCACAGCAGCTTGGAAGTATGGCTATATAATCCCTGAGCTGAGTTCTAATGATATGGCTGTAGGCCAGGGGATCGCATATTCAGAACTACTTTGGTTAGTTCTTCCTGCACTTGTTCTGTGTGGTTACAGAAATATTCTACTTCATGGGAACTTGAAGGAATTTGCATTGTTTTTCAGTTAATTATTATTATTATTTTTTTTTTTTTTCATGCGCTGATTGAAAGCTAACCTTGTGTTGATTAATTGATACAAACAAACCATAATTAGCATTGCTCCAGAGGCTAAGTTTCATTGCTGGCAAATGAGGTTTTACTTCATTCACTTCGGTGGACTTGAGCCTGCTTATGTCAACACTGACTTTGGCCTCAGAGAATGAAAACAATACAATAGAGTCATACAGAGGAGAGTGCTCTTTTTTTTTTTTTTTTCCTTTTCCTTTTCCTTTTCCTTTTCCTTTTCCTTTTCCTTTTCCTTTTCCTTTTCCTTTTCCTTTTCCTTTTTCTTTTTCTTTTTTTTTTTTTTTTTTTTTTTTCCTATCAGTGTATCAGTGTATTAAACAAAGGATAATATTAACTTTGGATAGTGGATAAAGTTAAGCTATGCTAATACTTATAATCAACTACCACTCTGTTGAAATTAGAAATCATGCATTCCTGAGGTTTCTAGCTATTTTTCTTGCCAAGAACATGCAATGTTTCTACCAATTACATAGTAAAAGTGAAAGAAAGACTTTTTTTTGCAGTGAATCAGTCAGCATTTACTGTAAGTTCACCTTTAAATCATGGACACCTTGATCATTAAAACAATACACAGAGGATGGAGGGATACTGCTTGACAAAAAGCTGTGAAAACATTATGCAGTTTGAGGAACAGAAATTGAACAGTGTTCTTTTGTGGTATAAAAAATCTAATCATAGAAAGTAACAAAGAAGCTAGTAAGTCTCATCTTCTCTCTTTGTCCCTGTTTCTCATTAATAAGAGGAAATTTGCCTGCTCATGGTGAAACTTTCACCCTGTGAAAGTGAAAATTTCCTGCAGGTGTTGGGCCAAGCTGTGAGTACACCTTGCATGCTGGGTTAAGTGGAAGGGTGGTCCCTCAGGCTTCACCTAGAGTAGAAAAATTTGGTATCAGTTTAGACATTCTGGAAAACTTTTCCTCAGCAGGCAAAGTAGTGAGATTTCCATCCTTAAGAGATTTTCAACACTTAGTCAAACAGCCACAGCTGATTTGACAGCTACATTCCTGCAGGAGGCTGGACTGGATGGTCCACCCAGAAGTCCCTTCCAAACAATATTTCTGTGAGTCTATCGACTTGTCCAGTCTTTGGTACAGACTCATTATACTGGTGTATACTGAGCCTGGGTATTCTGTAGAATAATAAATTACTTTCACAATGGAAAATGCTTTCACATGTAGTGCAGCACATCTGCGTAGAATATTGTACCAAAGTAGCTACGTTCTTTTAGTTATGTCTTTACAAAGACACCATTGTAATAATGCAAAAGGTCAAATAACAAGATTTGTGTTAAATACCTAAACTTTTACATGATCATGTTTTACAAAATCTTAGGAAAAGATTATTCTTGTTCCTCTTCTTCCCCTTTTTCCTCTTCATCCAGTGTGATAGGAATGGACCACATTATATTTTTGAGTATTGTATTTTTATTATCTGTTCATGGGAAAAATACTTTGTAAAGTTGCTGTTTTAGATATACTATGCCAATGTTTAAACCTCATCTGGGATTTAAAGATTCTTCTTCTGAATAAACCACCAGTCTTGAAGTACTTGCAAATTTATGTGATCTCTGTAGGTAATGTGAATTAAAACATTGTTCTTTTTCACACTGAGAACAGACCTCTGACTCAGCCCTAATGGTCAAAAACTTAGAGGCAGAGTATCCTCCCTTTTTTATAACAAATAGAGAAAGAAACATTTGCTCAATTTTGATCTAAAAGACTGTCAGTTTCCAGACCTAAAACACACATCTGACCTTCTAACACGGAAGTGCTAGTTTATAGGCTAAGCCAAATAATTTTTAGTGCTCCACCCAGGGTTACAAGACCTTTGTATTGTCTATATTTTTTCCACTTAGTGTAATTAATAGCAACTTACTTTTAGTCAGTTTCTTTTGCCCTAAAGGATGTAAACACAGCTTTATGAACTTATGAAGAAATAACAGGTTTTCCATAACTACAGTGGCCATCAGCTTCCATTGCAAGACTTCAGTTTTACCACCTTATAATGTTCACTTTGGAAAAACAACAACAATAACAAAAACAACAACAAAAATACTTGAGCTGATAATTGCTGATTTTAGTCTAAGGGCAAAGAATTCTTCAGCAGAGTTTGATGAAAAGCCACCAAAATGCACCTGAGTTACAGACGATTAAAAATCACCTATATTTCAAATTTTAGAATTTAGCTTGAACTTTAGGTTTGACACCTTTCTTTGTATGAAAATTGTCATTCAATCTTTAATGATGAATGGTCAAACTCTGGACCTTGCACTTTGTGTCTCACATGAAAAGTGGTACCTCTTGTAACATATTGCACCTTGATTTAGAAGTAAGAGTGCCTTAGAGATATGGTTGCAGCTCCCATTCAAACCACTGTAAATCCTGAAGGTCAGTCTATTTGACCATGTGAGTATATTTCAGTCCAAAATTATTTGACTGCATCACTAACACTCTCTATAATTAAGTAGTTATCCAATGCTTATGATAACTATCTGAATTATTATTTCCATTTGTTTCATTTCCTATTGGTATCTTGTCTCATCTTTTTTATTTATTTATTTATTTATTTATTTATTTTATTTATTTTTTAACTTGCTAGCAGGTGAGTGATTTATTTGCTTATTTTTTAACATTTTTTTTTAGAGGGCTTTAATGGTTTCTACACAAACCCATAATCCACTGGAGATTTCCCTTTCTTTTGTTATAACAAGGTAGAATTGATCTAGACAGAATTGATCTAGACCTGGCATTAATACTACAGCAGAAACCTCCATATCTCTTTGGTAGAGAAAACAAATGGTGAAGCAGAACAGCTATCAGGAACCTTCTCTAATAACATTTTTTATTTTTTTTTTTTCTAAGAGGTTTCTGACCACTTTAGTCCCTTTTGTCCTAGTGTTTCTTGCTCAGACACTCACTGATATCTCTCCATGTGAGTACCTGTATGTGCACTAGAAATTTGCACTCCCATTGTAGTCAGTAGAGATTGCAGTCAACATAGTGCCATCTGTGAAATCTCCTAGGTAAAAGCAACATTTCAGGTTAAATTATATTTTATAGGCTCTACTAATAGAGGAAAAGAAGATTTATTATTATTATTTATTTATTTATTTATTTGTCATGGAATCATAGAAAAATTCAGGTTGGAGGGGACCTCTGACTGACTTCTGAGGATCTTCACATTTGTAATGGGCTGCAGTTCAGCTTTAAGCCATTACCTAACACCCATTGAGCTCAGCATTTTAGTTAGTTTTCAACCTGTCTTTCCATCTGTCCAGTCCATATTTTAGCAGATTGTCAACAAGAATGTTGTAGAAGAATAAGTCTTGCTAAAGTAAAGATAAATGATATCTACTTCTTTCCCCTTCATCACTGAGCAAAGTGTTTTGTCAAAGATAATAAGGTTTGCCAAGTACAAATTATTCTTGCTATGTCTGTGCTGTTGCTTTTTCTTTAATTATTTTTTTTTCCCCAGTAATGTCCTGCACGCCCTTCATGTGTCTAGAAATGTCTATCATGAGGATCTATTCCATAGTCTTTTCAGGGACAGAAGTGAAACTGAATGGTCTGTAGTTTCCTGGATCTTCCTTTTTGTCATTCTTGTAAATAGGTGTATTTGCCCTTTTCTAGTGATCTGTGACATCTTCTCTTCATGACCTTTCAAAAATGGTAAAGAGTGGCTTTATGATAATGCAGAGCAACTTTTTAGTAACCTTGAACGGATAGCATACATTTGTATGTATGTCCCTTACTCAACCCAGATTTATTATTCATAGTTGGTCATTTACTTTCAATTGGTTCTTGACATAGAAATGTAGGGGATGACTTTATCTATGAAGACCACGACAAAGAAGTTTTATCTGTGTAGGGTTTGGCACAAACAAATCCGAGGCTCTACATGTTATTGCTATGCAAATAAAAGAAATAACAGTTATTACACTAAATCTCACAAACAAAATTAAATTGCTATGCCTCAACAAGTCCCTGGAGTAAACAGTAATGTTGCTTAACTTTTGGTGTATGCAATATATACGTCTACATCTGAGCTAGTCATTCGAGGCTACTTGTTTGTCAAAGAGAAAATGGGTTGATTCAGAATGATTCTTGACTTATTTTAGACACCTGCTACATGACAAGATGAGCTGTGCCTTGCACTGACTATATTTACTAGAATAGGGGACTGGTTCAGACACAGATATCTAGTTGCCAGAAGAATCCCCACATTTGCCCAGTCTTGGCTAGCACTGAGTGAGATGTAAAATTCTTACTCCAGCAGCAGAGAAAAAGGATTACAAATCCAGCTATGATCATGGGGTGGTATGCTCAGCCTATGCTCAAAAACCCAGTAGGTCACATTAACCGTATCATACACGAGTTTACAGTGCCTTCTCTTCTAATTTCTCTGTGAAGCTGTGTTGAAATCAGCTGGAAAATGGTAGAACTATTTAATAAGGCAGTAAACTAAATGGTTAATGTGAACACATTTAAAATGCAGAAGAGAATAAATAGAAAGTTATTTAGCTTCTAGAGCCAAATAAACCTCCGGGCTTCTTCTAAAAGTTTTTAAAGAGAGCAGTGGGTCTCATACTAGTAGCAAAACAGTGCTTCCCAACCAGCACACCTACTGTTTAGCATGACACTGGAAAAAAATCAGCACCTCTGGCCTCAGCTGTAGCAGCTGCAGAACAGATGGAGACTAGTGTTGCTTGACTCCTCCTCCACTTCTAATTAACCTGTACAAAGAGGAAAGCAGTCATAAGATCCTAAGTGAAAAACCCTATGTCTCTGCTAAGGCCTTTACTCTATAAGAGTGGTGAAAAGTGGGGAGAGCTCTATATCTTAGCAGGTACAGCTCCTGCCTTTCAACACAGAGACCACACTTTGTGTTTAAAGCAGCTGCTTACATTAATTCAATGCATCTCACCTCAAAACTTAATGTTCAGTGGCCTTAATTAATGAATGGTTTGACTCTCAGTACTTCTCATCAGCTGGGAATCTCATATTCAGGAGAAACTTACTTTAATGGAGTAAAGTCTAATCTCATCTATAGACAGACAGGGGGAAAAGCGTTCACAAAATCTGTGCTGACTTACAAAGTAATTACTTAACTGTGGAAGATGTGAGTCCTCATAGGATCTGTGCTGAGACCTCCTGCCAGTGGGTGTTCTGCACTAAAAAATATGTGTGCATATACATATACTTATATATATATATTTATATATTTATATACATACATATATGTATATGCTAAATGTTTGCATATATATAACATAGTAAGTATAACATAGTAAGTTTAGGGCAGAAATATGCTTGAAGAATTCCTGTGTAACAGAGGCAGAGCCGACTTAATATTTAACTTGCATATGTGATGAATAATAGCTGTTTGAACTGCCATAAATTGTAATATCTGTGAAGGGAGGGATTCTCATCCAGTTCTTCATTTGTTCTTTATAGTTTTTTATTGTTTATTTCAAGATGGACTTATTATAGAATGGGAATCACACTATGAGACACTATGTGATTCAAAAGTATACATTCCGAGGTATGAAGAATTTATAATGTGTTAAGACAAATGAAAAACTGAGTTTAGGAATGGGGATACAAGAAGGAAGCAAGAAGAATTGCTTGCAAATATCATGAAAAAAAGAACATGTAAATCACGTGATTTAACCTTGTGTCATAATGATGTTTTGGCAGTTGACTTGGGCAGATGCTAATTTAAAATCAAATTTAAAAAAATGTGTTTTAAAAATAAATGTAAAAGCTAAAAAAACACATCCGTTTTAATAATTACAGAGGGTGTCACGGGGAAAAAAATGCTTAGCAGGTGTTGGCCCAGCCAATAGTCCAAAATATTTTATGTTATTGCCCAATATAATAATATTATACAACGACATCACCATACAACTTCAGAGGTGTAGGTATTCATCAGAGAGTCATTAAATACTGGATTTTCTCAGTGGCACACAATGCAGAAACAGTTGTATTGGATATTTGTGCTGATCCACTGAGAAAAGCGTCAATGTTGAATAACCCTCAAACATGTTGTAATTTAGCTATACCAAGTATGTAAAGGGTTGTAATTTAAGCTTGTCAGCTGGTGGACAATAGGCAAAATCTCTGCTTCACACTCCACTCATTTATAAAGAAAAATGTCCTTTTTTTTTTTTTTTTTTTTTTTTTTTATTCTTTATAAGGTTAATTTCTTGCCCATTCTGTGTTTTGAAGATGCTGTTGTTTTCCATCTTTTAATTTCCTCACTGTTGTTATTTAAGGATTCCCTTTTCCCCCATACAAATTTGCCACTACTGTCTTTAGCTTTGCTTTCAGGCTTCTAGATCATTTTCCCATGTGCTTGGATCTCCTAATGGCTTAGACTGTCCTGTGGCATTTGTTTTTTAATTTCTTCACTTGGAAGTGGACTCAGATCATAGGCTGGATCTTGCCCTATGTGTTCTCTCACCTCCTAGATTCCAGGACAACACCTTTCTGTTTTTCACTTTTTTTTTTTTTTTATATATATATATATATATATACTTTTATATATAAAAAAGCAATAAATAAGCAATCTAAACATCCTGTTTTAATCTAATGAGTTGATCTACAGACATGCATATATGCTTAAAGCAAATATGTATTAAAATTTTTGATGGGTCAGAGCACTACAAGTTTCTTTCAATCTTGGAGTAGCCTCTTGATTTACAGCTGATACTTACCACTGTCATTATTACTTTTATTATGTAAAACATGACAACTGGCTAAGAGTCCCAGGCATAGACTAGCATCCTGTTATGTTTAATACAATGCAAACATAAAATGAAAAGTTTCACTGCTTCCTCCTCTGAGAACTTCATGCACAGACCTGGACTGAACATCACACAATATTTTCTAGGAGCATCTCAGCAGGAATGGACAACACAGCACGGAATCAAAGGATTTCACTTACCTTGTGCAGGGTAGACTCTATTTCCTACCAGAATTAAATTAGGTAATTTGACTGCATCTGGATTTTCTTGCAAGAAACTACCCTATGTAACTTAGTAGATGTACAGTTCAAAAGAATGTTATGATCCAGACAAAATCTGTGATGTCACCTATATGGGAGTTTTACAATTGGTTGTGAAAGGAGAAGTAGCCCAGCCACCACTGTTGCTAAAAATTATCACTTTTTTTTTTTTTTTTCTCACTTTTTGAGAATTAGGAATTACAGAATAATAATGCATTCAAGATTTATATTTCGTAGGGTCTGCCGTCCTTTCTCTCAGAAGTGGCACTGGTGGCACTGCACTGGGTCTAGTAATGTGCTGGTTTTAGATCAAGTATTCCACTGTATTTAAGAAAGGGTTTCCATGTCAAATCTCCTATATTTTAAAAACAATTTTTACACAGTTACGTCAGCACTCCTACAACTTCTTACTTATTAAATATAGTTCCCAGTGCGATGCCATGGCTTAAACACAACAGGTACTTTTATGAAACCTGGTTTGAGTTCTTAGTGCAGCTGTGCAAAACTTTTGTAATGAAACCCAAAACCTGCTCAGACTTGAGTTTCATTACAAACCTGAAACTCACATCAGGTTCTCTAAAGGGTTTGTCAGAGTTCACAGCTCTAAAGGTCTGAGGCTGGATGAAGCAAGTCTAAGCTGAGTTATGGTTTCAGGTGCAAGCCAGGGAAAATGCATTGTTTTGACCCACAACTAGATAAAACCCAGTGGTTTATGTTAAAAAGGAATAAGTCCTTGCAAAGGAAAAAATAAGGGATGAATTGCATAAGTTCTTGTGAACCAAAGCAGTTGGGTTTTAAGCTGTGTAGGTGAAAGCTTCATCAACAGTTATGACTGCACATTTTATCTTTCTTTTATTCATTATTATGAGCTTGGCATTTGTTATATGGAAGATAAGTTCATCTGTATAGTCCCTAATCAGTTGAATAAAATTGGAGTTGAAATACATAAGTATTCCTCTGATCTAACAGAGAAGCTACTCAGGAGGTGAATTCTGCACATACTTTGACAATGGACCAGTTATCTTATGTTGAGCAGTGGTATGAATACATGTATTTCTGGCTTTACATTTCCATGTCTGAAAATTGCTTTTACCCTTCTAAATGAAAGCCATTCTAGCACATGTATTCCATGTAATAGAGCAGTGTATTGAGAATCCTGTAGTAACATAGAAAAATCTAAAACATCTACAGAGCACAATGCACCAGTGTTCCTCCAAATTAGCTCACTTTCCTGGAACAGTGCAAGAGAATCAGTGTCCCACACCAGTACCAAAGCCATGCTGCGGCTCCTTAACCTATTGCACTGTTTGCAAATCTGTGCTAATACAACCACACCATTTTTCATTCCATTACTGCTTGCTCAGAGCTAACCTATGTGCTTCCACATTGTCCTCCACTGGAGGTGTGAGAAAAGCAGGTCATTGTGCAATGTGACACTAACATCCTAGATATAAAAATACGAAAAATACTATTGCAGAATTATTAGAGATTGTTCCTGTTCCTTGTTTCAGACATCGTCCCCTTTTTGTCTTTTATTTGCTTCATCCATTAAGGGCCCACTGAGTGTATTTATTATAAAAGCCTTTCCATACATTTCTCCCACAGTTCCTAGGAGAAACGTTGCACATTTTATTTTGTGGAATTCTAATAAAAAAAAAATCTCAAACTCAATCACTTGAAAATCAGTAAAGTGAGAAACTTTTCCCTAAAATGTGAAGGTTTGAAGTAATTGTGGGTGGAATCATGGTTTTAGAAATTGAGTATATTGATATAATTGGTCTTGGTTCAGGTCCATTGCTAATTTTAGTTCACTGTGAAGAGCCTGATGCCAATTCTCATGTCTGCAGAACTAGAGTATCAGTGCAGCCTCAGATTCATGTCTCCCTAGTAATTAGTGCATTTAGCAGAAAAAAAAAAAAATAAATCTCTCTCCTCCAAGAATTGTCTAAGAGATGTAGAAAAACAGAGCCAAAAATCATAAATCTTTCAAAATCGACAGAATTTACAAACTCGTCTTTGTACCCTTGAAACTAAGTGGGATTACCCTTTACAGCTCTAAACAATGTAAATTATATTTGTTCTGTGGTCAACAGTTATTGGGCATATATTGAAATATCTTAAGCATGACTGTAAATGTCACCAGTCTACTAACTTGAAGACAGTGTAAAGATAAAAGGAAGTTGTCCAGTTCTCTGTCTACATGGTGGAACGTGTCATAGCTAGTAAGTATATCCTGGAGATTGGCCTTGGGGGCCCTGCATAGATCTGAAGGTGTTGGCAGTTCATATCCTCCTTCTACTGGTCCCTTTCTTAGTGTTCAGGGTGCTCCTACCAAACTGGGTGATGAAGAGGACAGCTTGGCTAGGGTAAGGAAGACTACATGAGCTATTGTACTTTTCCCACAAGGAGGAAATACTTACAATGCTTGCGATTTTATTCAACCTTTAACCTGTGAGTAGAACATTTTGAGACCTGGCAGCCATTGTGAACAAGAATAAAGTGTTTTTGCTTTTGACTAGAACTGGTGATGAGGAATATTTATAAATATCTTTTAAGATGCAGATAACAAGTAAATATACATTGAGTTCCCTTAGGTATGTGGAGCTTCTTTATTGTTAAGCATAAGTGACCACATGCATTTCATAAATGGATTTGGTGCTATTATATACATCTAAAATACTGTCCTTATTCTCACAGCCACCAAAGAGGAGTGCAGATGATCACTAGCAAATCATTCATTGATTTGTGGATGCCAAGTTCTCCTCATAACAATCCCAGAATTGACATCATGCTTCATAGCACTGGATGTTGCATTTGACTTTCTGCTCTTCCTAAGAGATGAAAATATGTGTTGTTAGACCACTCCCAATAAGTTACCTATCTGAGGAGTACCTATATTTGGTCTATTTTACAATTAAGAAACATACTTGGGGAATGGCTGTTTGACATGGTAGACTATGAAAAATTGATTATAAGTCTCATATCTCCCATTTACATCCAGACTATTTGTCCTTAAGGGGATTATCAAGTACAGGGCCTGCAGATTTTAAAACATATTGAGGGATTGATTTTGGAGACCTGTGGTTGTCATTTAGCTAGCTGTTAGTTCCTGAGACACACAGATCTTTCCAGTTCTTGAAGATACGTGGTTGTCCCTGAGGTCAGATCAGAAATCTATTCAATCTTTTCAATGGTTAAGTAACAATAACAGAGAACTTTTTTTGTGAAAAATAAGAAAATAAATATTAAATGCATTGATTAAACCTGTAATTAAAAGAAAGAAAAAATAAACCACACAAAAACATAAAAAACACCAGTATTGCATTCTTAGCAAAGATACAAACATCTGCTCATTGTGTCATTCTGATGAAATTTGAATTAGAATTAGAATAGACTCTCAAATAATCTAAATAAACCACTGAGCAAGTGGGAATGTTAGAAAAGATGAAATAATTTTATTACTGAAATATATACTTTTGTTCTTACTATGAAAAAAATATGTGCAAAGTCTAAATGCATAATACACTTTGATGCTCATCTCATTCTTTATATTACAGGGGTTGTTGTGAGAGGTATCCACTTTTATATTATTACTTTGAAGCAATATGGAGCACAGTTCTAGCCAGGAACTGCTGAAAGTCTTTCATTCATTTCATATTTTCTCTTGTGAAAAAGAAGAGAAGTTTTAATCTATCTTGCTCCCTGTTGCCCTCTTCATCCCTTGCACAGGCTTGCTGTGCCCAAAGGAGATGAGAACACCTTTGGAGAAGATGAGGGCTGAGAGAAAATCAGAGGTATGTGGATATACGCAGAGAAACCACAACCATTTCTGGCAGCCCCAACCCAAAATGACCCTTTGTAACTCTGGCGTGAGTGTAGTGATGAATCAGCATCTTCCTATGACAGACGTAGTCCTGAAGGAGTACTTCCTTCTCATGTTTCCCTCCGAGCTGTAGAGCTGAGGGTATGCAGAGGTCAGGTTGGAGCCTTGGCCCGTAGTTTTACTGTGTGAATCATAAGAGTGTGTTCCAATCAGAAATAACTCAGTGAAAGACATAATTTAACTTGCTTAATTATATTGACTCTTATATAGGCCATGAGTAAATAAATACCTTGCATACAAGAATACTTGTTTATTGAATAAAGCTTAGCTGAATTACAATTTGGTGCTTTTAATACATTTAGAGTACATTTTTAATACTTTCATATGGCCAAATAATACTTCCACCTTGATTTTTTCCCCTTATTATTTAATCTACCGTACTGTGAACATACAACAAAGGCTCATTGATTTATTGTGAGTGTAGCAATAGGTTTATAACTGCATGAATCATGCAGATTGCTCAATTCACCACATGCCTTAATAAAAGTTTCACTTTAATAAAACAGAGCTAAGGCGAATATGTCCAGAGCCTGGTCTGACATTCCTTATACATTACCCTGCCTCAGGAAATTATTACTATATATTTTACGGCAGCTACAGTAGGTTGGGAATCAGGATTAGAGCATAGTAACTACTGTGACATTTAGCAGAACTCCTGTGTATGCCATTAACCCTCACAGAGTGGACTGGTGCAGACATGTTTCAGGACAGTAGTTTTCATCTTTCTTGTGGGGAACCCACCTAGAAAAATTTTCTGTACAATTCCTCACTTATTGAATGTAACCCCTTAACTTTTCATTTACACCTTTCACAGACACTTTTGAAGTAATTTGTGGACCTCACAGGGTTCTACAGGTCATAAACTGAAAATCGCTGTTCCAGGACAGCTTCCAACATTTGGCTATACCTAGATGAATGCAACCAGTCTCTACTTAATTGCAATAGTCATACTTTAAAGACACAAATTAATTTCAACATTTGTATGTACTTCAACATGGTATCTCAAACTAATTATGAAAATTAAATCTCAGCAAGATCCCCGTCCGGATGCCTATCTGGGCAACCTGATCTAGGAAACCTTCTTTGGCAGGGGGGGTTGGACCCAATGATCTCTTGAGGTCCCTTCCAATCCCTACAGTTCTGTGATTCTGTGATCTCCTGTCATGGGATGAAGTCTTTCTCAGCTGAGATTGTAGAAAGTATGATCCTCATATCCAAATCTGCTCTTTTGTAGTGGGAATTGGCTAGTTTTTAGGCTGTTAGGCAAAAGCAAGCACATAGATAGACTGATTTCTGGACTTAAATCTTAAAAGTGTTCATTGTTGCTTTGACTAGTTAACTCAGTAAAAACTAGATCAGTGCTAAATGATAATGAAAGTTTTAATGTCTTTGGTCAAATTATGATGGTCTCTGCTTATATAATATTGAAGACATGCTTTGCTGTGCTTTAGAGAACTGCCAAAACTCTGATGTTAGGGGTTATAGTTTGGCAATTTATTTTATTTTTATTTGTTAATACTCTTTTGTAAGAAAAACTAATGAAATTAATAAATTTCACTTGTATGAAACTCTTTCTGAAGCAGTAAAATTTTCTTCTCTGGATTTTTTCACAGTAATGAGCTTTTGGCCTGTGTTTCTTCATTTTGAACACTGTTGCATGAAGGTGACATGTTTACAAACAAAATAAAATAAAATACTGTTCCTAGTGAGATCCCCATTTAAAAAAAAAAAAAAAAAAAAAAAAGAAAAAGAAAAAGAAAAAGAATTGGGAACAATCAATGATTTTAATAAAAAACATCTCTTGCATTATTGTCTTCCAGTACAATGAAAACCTTTTCTGTGACTAGGTTGTCAGTACTGCAAAGTGTTTTTTAATGTATAAACCTCAGGCATGCAGATAAACCAAAGTACACTGGAGCCAAGATTTGAATTTGGTGCTTGAAACATGTCCTTAAAGCTATCTTCTTTGTCGGGGGAACTGTCTGTCATCTGGAATTATGGACTTCAAGGCACCCCTTGGCCATTAAAGGAGCAAGTGTGAGGATTTCACAATTATTCCTTTGTAGCACAGTATCTGTGTTACTCTTAAGTCTTGGTTCTGATTAAAATGATAATAATTTTAGACATGTTGCTTCAGTTTCTAATTGAAACATGGCTGAAAATCTACAAGGTTCCAGTTCACTGCAGCCTGCTTTGCTTATTAATTCCTGTTATTTCTATCTTTGTGCCTTTTTCCCTTGTCTATTGATTGAATATATTCAGGAATCACTTCTTCTTGTCTTGAAATCTAACCTCAAAACGCATACATGTAGGTCTATGAACCTAAATGAAAAAAATATACATACTGGTTAACAGAGAAACATTTTACACTATAATTTAATAAAATTGATGCTTTTTTTGTTTGTGTTTGTAGTCCTTGAACTATATTAACCAGAAAACAGTAAAATTCTATACCAAGATATGATTTATGGAGCAGAGTGGAAGGATACTATGTAACTTAATTTAGAGAGTCCTGTTTGGAGATCATTATTTTGGTTTCGGATATAGTGGCCGAGATGGGCCTTAACAGGGTTGTTCAACCAGTTTGATTTCCCTGGTTTTGTGGATGCGTCCTGTATAGTCTTATTTTAGTGTCAGACTCACAAAGCTATACAGTGCTGTCATTGTTACACCATTCTTGGAAGTTGTGATTGAACATTTTTCCACCTGGCAGCCAAGAGGGCAAACTACATTTTAGGATGCATTAAACACAGCATAGCCAGCTGGTCAAAAGAGGTGATACTACCACATTGGGATTTAGCTATGGTGTGGCCTTGTCTTGAGTACTGTGTGCAGTTCTAATCTCCATGATACAGAAAAGGCTGTTAAGGTCCTTGAATGCAGAGAAGGGCAACAAATCTTGTAAAAGGGCTGGAAGGCATGTCTTGTGAGGAGGCGCCAAGTACACTGTGAAGTCCAGTCTGAAGAAAAGGAGGCTGAGAGGTGACCTCAGTGCTCCCTGCAGCTTCCTGAGGAGGCGAAGCTGAGAGGGAGGCATTGGCCTCTGCTCCCTGGTCACTGGTGACAGGGACATATGGGAACAGCACAAAGCTGCGCCAGGTTTGTTCAAGCTGTGTGTTAGGAAAATTTTCATTACTGTGAGGGTCAGACACCGGAACAGCCTTCCTAGGGAGGTGGTTGATGCCCCTTGGCTGTCAGTGTTCAAGAGGCTATGTCCTCAAAAACATGATTTAACTTTTGGTTAGCCCCAAAGAGATCAGGCAGTTGGAGTTGAAGGTCCATTCCAACTGAACTAGTCTCGTCTAGTCTAGTGTGTTCTATTCCTTTGAATGACACTTTGAAAAAGGACAAATCTTCATCTTTCCCAGAACTTTCTAAAATAAGAAGGAATTAATTTTTATCTATAGATGTTGCTGGAAAAACTTTTTGTTAGAATACTTTTATTTGAACTATTCTTTATACTCTACTACACAGTAACTGATGTTTACATTTTTAAACACTTGGAAAAGGTCTTTTTATCTAAAATAATTTCTGAGGATATATATTATTTATACTATATCAAATGTATGGTTCCTCTCATAAGTATAATTAAAATACTCTGCATTGAATAAGGTCTGTCCCTTATAATCTGAAAGCCTTATTTACCTCAGTGACAAACAATATTTTTTTCTAAGTTAAGAAGAAATTTAAATTGAAAATGTCATTTATTTTATTTTTGTCAGATTTTTTTTTTTTTTAAAGAGCATCAGATAATCTGACAAGAACAAAGATAATATTTCCTACAATCCAATAAAGAATACATTGGTTTTATCTTGAATATGGCACATGAAATATTTGTCAATTATTTTCAAGTAAAAACAACAACAACAACAACAAAATAAAAACAATCCAGAGCAGACCTTCAGACTGAAAAAAGTCAACAGATCACTAGTATCTAGATCACAGTAACCTTCATCTTTGGTTTCCAAAGCATTTTAAAATATATAAGTGGAAAATGACAATGCACCTGGGAGATTATTCTGTAGTTCTTTTATGTGAAAAATTGGTAGAGATGGCAGTCTGGAATGCTGCCATAATTAATTGTAGATGTATTCCTCTTAAAGCAAAACTGTCCAGCCTGAGCAAGGTGCAGTACTCCTTGCAGGCTCAGTTAGAAACATAGCAAGTGGGTTGTGAGGCTCTGTGCACTCTTTGAGTAGTGTTCTGCTTTATTTCTTTTTATGACATCATGGATGTTGTACTTGTTTCTGCCTCATTATTTGACTTGAACCAAAGTGCCTGCTGTCACTAGGCTTAGCCAGGACCTGGAAGTGACCTTGTGTCCTCTGCAAATTGAGCAACAGCTTTAGTTAGTGGATGTTGCACTTCAAAGGTGGAAAAACAACCTCTGTCTGCAATTGGTTTTAGAAGAAAGCAGGCATATTGTGTTTTATATAGAGTTCAAGCCAATAAGCATGCAAATGAGACTTACTTTCCGCACAGAACTGATTTAGGTCTCGGGGAATCTGCATGTCAGTGCAATAGTCTATTTGTTTGCCATAGGAGAAGTGTTCTAAGCCAGTTGCACAGGAGGCATGCAGAGCATTAAACACACATGTCAAGGAAACACAGAATTGTAGAATGGAATGGTTTGGGTTGGAAGGGACATTAAAGATCATCTAATTCCACTCCCATGCCATGGGCAGGGACACATACCACTGGACCAATTTGCTCAAATTACTAGTTTAGATCCTTGGATGAACTAGCAGTCCAGGATTTGGATAAAAAATTTGGGTTTAAATTCTGCAAATCTGCTTTAATTTTGTTTGACATCATTGTGTTTTTAGTTGTATGAACCAGTTGAGCTTTGTGTACTGAACTTGCTGGTTCAAAGATATCCAACGAACCAAAGGGCTAGCAAGGTATTGAACAAGCTTCTTCCAATGACCTAGAGCCCTCAGTAACTCCTCTCAACCACTTTTCAGACTGCAAATGAGAAAGCTGAAGTATTACAACAGCAGCTTTTACTGAACAATGTATCTTATGCAGCCTACATTAAGGATATTGTGAGCTCTACCAGTAACCTTCTTTCTGCTAAAATATCTGTGTTACTAATGGATCAGGGTTGAATTTCTATGCTTTGCAACATTTGCTTCTCAAGCAGATAATATATTGCCATGGAAATACAGGCCATTTCTCACTGCACATTTCAAAGAGAGAGCATGGCACTATGCCATGTTATGGCTGCTAGCATCACTATATCATCCCTTCAGACTGGTCTGCTCTGCTACCACTTTCTAAAGGATCTCTTTCAGGGCATGACACTGTGAAACTGGAGAAATGATGTTTGGCAATAACATAGGTTGATGGCAAGATATGTCAAACAGTTGAAATGGTAGGCTCCTTTTCAAAAGTTGTCCTCTGCTCCATTACTGCTGTTGATAGTTAGATTTGTTGGTCCCACCTCCTAGTTTGCACAAATGAGATAAAAGCACAGGAGCAACACAGGAGCACAATACACACTGTGTGATATCTGTCAAACATCCCTCAGTGCGAGCTTTAGGCGGTACAGATAGTCATGTAAGATGAAGTGAAATAAGTGTTCCTTTGTGAATAGAGGCCCTCTGCCCAGCCTTTGCATCACACTGCTTAACCTGGCCTACAGCCTATGTAAAGATACATAGATTATAAAGAAAACACTCCTTTCAGAATGCGTTGTGAAAACTTGTAAAACATTGCCTTTGTCCACACAACAGGTATTCATTCTGGAATGTCAAATAAACACAGGGACTTTCTGAATATCCTTCCTCAGGTCTGGCATTTTGGGGTCCAAACATAAAACTGATACATTATTAAGCAGAGCTAAGAAAGTAAAATCTGTGAAAACATCTTAAAGAGAGACTGTAGTCTCTTTCTTACATGAAAGTCCAGGAATCAAAGTGTGGCCTCCTCAGCATGGGTAGGGAACTGGGGGAACATCAAGCCTTGATCTCACTCTGAGCTCATCAGGATGGATCAACTCTCATCTGAGCTTTAGAGGGTATAGTCCTTTTAACTGTCTCTCCTTTTTTTATTTTATTTTATTTTATTTTATTTTATTTTATTTTATTTTATTTTATTTTATTTTATTTTATTTTATTTTATTTTATTTTATTTTATTTTATTTTATTATTTTATTATTTTATTTTATTTTATTTTATTTTATTTTATTTTATTTTATTTTTAAATAAAATAAAATTTGACATTTATTTCAATAGGAAGGTCTATTTTGTTTGATGAAATTCTGAGAAATGTCATTGCTTCCTTGTCTTTTTTCACGTGTCTTTTCTGTAATTCTTTGTTTTCTTTTCTTTTTTTTTTTTTTTTTTTTTCTATTTGGGAAACTATGAAAATGTGGAAAAGTGCTTTTCTCATTTTGATATTGATTTCAATTCAACAGAAGAGAAAAATAACTTAAAAACAATTTTTAAATGGAAAATGGAAATTCTTTAAGATTTCCTATTCCCTTCAAAAATATACATTTTAAAGATTCAGATAAATGAAAATGAAAAATGAAATGACATTTCTATGTTTTCTGCTTAAGACACTGCTAAAATAATAATAGTAATCTGTAGTCAGTATTATTCCTATATTTTTTCTTGAAGAGTGTATTGATATTTAACAAGTTTCTAGACTATTCATTTTAGTAGCACTTATTACTGTGATACTCTGATACTGTGGTTACTCATATTAATCATAAACAACATGATGTGGTCCTCAATATTTTTATCCAATTTTCACCTTTTTTTTTTTTTTTTTTTTCTGAATTCAAGGTTTCCTTTCCTTTCCTTTCCTTTCCTTTCCTTTCCTTTCCTTTCCTTTCCTTTCCTTTCCTTTCCTTTCCTTTCCTTTCCTTTCCTTTCCTTTCCTTTCCTTTCCTTTCCTTTCCTTTCCTTTCCTTTCCTTTCCTTTCCTTTCCTTTATTTCCTTTCCTATTTCCTTTCCTTTTCCACAAAGAAATGAGGAATAAAAAATACCACCAATGAGGCAAATCATAGCTACTGTGTGGATGGTTACTTAAATGCTAAAACTAAACAATGTTACTACTCGTGATAAAATATTTGCTTACTTTCAGATGAACTTGGTGTGTGTTAACTATTTTAATAACTTAATTTACAGATCTTCAGATCTTGCTGAAGCATGGAAAAAAAAATCTATCCCAAATGTAGTGTTTCTGTTTTTTGCTTTTGCATTCCCCTACATGCTTCCTGTACGCACAATCTATCTTTGGGAAGCTCAGTGCAAAAGCCTGGGATATGTCATCAGGAGGGGGAAAAATGAACTGAGTAGCATTTGTCAAATATCTGTGATGATTACATTATCATATGTTTCTTATAAGATGTTCTGCTAACGAAGGCCCACTTACAAGATCTCTTCCTTCTCTCCCATCCCTCCACCCTCACCCCATCAAAAAAATATTCTAGCTTCCGTTGATCCACATAACGCTTAACGTCATTTTAATGCACAGCCCAGAGCTGGCACCCTCAGGCTGTGAAAATTATGTTCTGGTATGTGATGTGGGGAAGGGAACAAGTGAAAGATACTGCCTGGGTTTGGCAAGGATGTCAGGAAAGGGAATGGGAGTTGGAAAAGCTGTTAGGAAACGTAGATTGGTAAAAGTGTCAAACAAAGGCTGAATGGGCAGGACTCAAGGGAGAAACTGAAAGTTTTGTGGAGAATATATGAGGTGACTGGTTGTGTTTGAAAGCATCCCTATCAACCATTTCAATTCTGCTCTTCTCTTATTTCAGCTTCTCGTTTACTTGTCGTTCATTACTCTGGTGGTTTGCCTCTCTAGTGACTTTTTCCTGTGCAAATGACATTCCAAGGCTTAAGTCAACCAGGTGCCCAGGTGCTTCCTCTCTCCTACCTTCGAATAACACCCCCTGAAAGCCAAGGAGCAGATAGGATACCTCATCATTTTCCTAAAGTCCAAGTTAGTGTTTTCTTTTGCTTTCAGACTCGTGGCACCCATCCATGCTTGGGGAAGCTAACACTGTCTGACTGTGTCACTCTCAGAGACTGTGACTCTATAAGCTGTTTTTATGGTGTTCGGTTTATTTCCTTTACCCCTGACTTTTAGAAAGCCTTCAGTTTTTCTTCTACCACATCCCTCTCCCTGCTCACCCTTCTGGCTACTTATTGGATCTAGTCTCTCTCTGCTATTTCCTCCTCCTTCTTATCCCCTACACTCCACTTGACAACAGCACTATTTCCATTTGCCCCCTTGCTGGGTAATATTTACCATGACTTAAGCGCCATCTCTAATGTTCCCACCTGATTCAGCACCCCATTCTGATTCCATAAACAAGTGTGATTATGAAACATCTTGGATGGGTACTTAGCTGGAAGAGGTGTGCATTCTGTTTTTTCATGTGTAGTCTATCAGTTTAGATCTTAAGTAATGGAACAGTGGGCTCAAGCTGTCCATATGTTTCTACTGTCTTTGTTTTGGTCTATAAGTAACAACTTTCAGATTGCAAACCCTCCGAAATGCATGATGTTTTTCACAGGTTGGCCCTGTGAAACCCTATTTGTGGCCATTGGGGAGCTGGAGATGCTTGACAGCAAAAGCAACTATAGAAATAGCTCTCCAAAGTGTCATGAAGACTGGGAGATAACTTCATATTTCTATGTAAAAAAAAAAAAAAGGAAAAAAAAAAGGTGGGCAATACACCAAAGACTTTACTTTTTGGCACAACCCTTTATGAAAGGTTATAATCCAAATCACAACAGTTTTCATACCACAGAACAGCCAAAAAGAAAAAAAAAAAACAAAAAACAAACAAAAAAAACCAACAAAACAAAACAAAACAAAACAAAACAAAACAAAAAAAACCAAAAAAAAAAACAAGGTGTAAACCCAAGCCTTTTAATTTCCAATTTATATGACTCAGCTTTGGTTGCAGTTGGGTTTAACCATCTGCCATTTCCTTGGTTTCTGCTGATTTGATTCTCTTGCACTTGTGGCAACACTGGAGCTGCTGTATCAGGATCTCAACCTGTTCTCAGAGATCCTGAAAGTGCTAAGTGGACATGCCAGTCTTGTCACTCTCAGAAATGTTTGATGTTGGGGACTGAATAATCAGCTTTTGATTTTTCACATAGTTCCCATGCAGGCAAAGTATTTGTCCCCAGAGCTACTCTTTTTTTATTTGCTTTCTAAGATGGAAAAATACCTCAGGGATGCCTGAAAAGGAGAAAAGCTGACAGACCAATCAATATCATCTAGTTTGCAATTGTTACCTGCAAAGGTCAGTTGGATTAGATAAGCTCAGAGAGAAAGAAAAACTTCTGGCATAAAGGTTTGCTCTGTGGTTCATTTTGTGTAATCACAAAGGCATAAGATTAGAGACTACCTTGTTTCTCACAGATCGTTTATTCTGTGATGGTTAAGCACTGTGGGATGAATAGACCCTTTGCTGCCTTTTATATGCACCATAGCTAAGAGGGAGCATCTGGGAGGGTGGAATACCTCTGAGTCTTTTCTGGGGAATTGTTTTGATTGCACCTCCTATTACAAGGTACCAGAGTAAATGCTTCATACCTCCCTGGAGCAAAATGATTACTGCTCAGAGGAACAGTCTCAGGTTTACAGCACCCTGGAAGTGAAGCACTGTTTGAAGACAGAATTGTCTCTTAGATGTACTCAAACTGCAGGACATTCAATATGTGAAAATACTTTTTCTTCCTGTACTGAGTTGTATCTGATAGTAGTACAATTTATTCATAGTGGAACAACAGGCAACGGAGAAAAATCACTCTTTTATCTCCAGAATTTCTCTCTTTTATCTTCAGCTCCAATAAAGTTATGCTGTTATCAAAATATTTGATATTATTGAAGGGGAACACAGATCTTTTTTATGTTTCTTCCTTAGGGAAAATCAAAATGCTTTAAATAAATAGCATCACCCTTTCTTGTATTGAAAATGGAGGTGGCCTCATGCAAAAAAAGGTGATTCTAGTTGTCAGTCTGAAACAGCACAAAAGTGTTTGATGATCTCTGCCTCTAGCCCTACATCTGATCTGCCTACTCTTTTTCTTTTATATCATTACTGGTTTGCTTTTCTCTCCTTGAATTCATACCTCTCTTAACCTTGTACATCTGCATGAGTTATGGGAAGTCACCATATAATGTGTTCAGCAGAGGAAGTTCTCTGGTGCCAGCCTGCACTATCCTGCCCAGGCATGAAGTCCTCTCAGACTGAGCTGCAAATTCTCTGTAGAGCATGAGCTTCTGGAGCAGGTTCTTCAGCTGGCAACATAGACATTACTGCTGGGAATCCTGCCATAAGACAAGCTATGGAATATGTGTGGGTGAATGGAGTAGCCTTCCCAATTATCCATGTCACCCAAGACAGAATACCAGCACTGCCCTGCTTGGTCTTGCATGGCTTCAGGAAGGACTGGCACTGAAGATCCATTTTGCGTGATGGTATGTTTCCTGGCAGAATGTGCTCTCAGAACTAATACTGATTTAAGTGTTTTGACAGGTACCATGGAAAGGAAAGCATCAGCAATGCCATTAATCCTATGGGTGATTTCAAAGAGCAAGGCTCCAAGATCATCATAGTTTTTCCACTTTATGTGTACAGCATGTGATTTTCTCACTATCCAAGGGTGAATGACATAGAAAAGTAGAACTTGTGTTGACCTTTGGGATTTTGAGATTTTTGAAGTGGTTTATGTAGGGAAAAAGGCTGATGAAACGTTACCTGTAACTTCAGTGATACTTTGTTCAGCATTTTCAGCGACATGGAGTTGCCATGTGAAATGAAAACCTAGAACAGGCACTGAGAATAGTGGGAAGACATATGGTATGTGACTACACAACAGATTACACAGACTACACAACTTTTCTATTAGTCATTTATGATTTTGCATGAAAAAATGATCCAGAGGTGACAGAAATAAATAGGAGGACTTGATCTAAGTGGTCTTCCTATCCAAATAAATTTGTTGTATCAAACTCGATTTCAATGAAAAAGGAATTAAAGTGACTAATCAAGATATTTTCTGAAATATGTCAAAGTTAGAAAAATATACATTTTTTTTCTTGTTCCTCTGTGGGAATCAGCTTCAGGCTCTATGTATTGACAATGCAGAGTCTGTATGTGTGTTGTGTGTTGAGTGTCTAAGATCCCATCCCAAGCAGTGGGAAACAGGGTTTTATTCAGCTGTCCACACCAACAGCTAATGTCTTTAGAAATATGTGGTTTACCTGAGACATATGTTGGAAGATAATAAATGTGATACAGACTGTGGCAGGCCCATGCCCTTATGGAGCTGCTAAACATTAAATGAAATAATTTTGGGAGTAGGCATCTAGCCAAAGGACACTAGATGCCTGCATATGAACAAATGAATTAAGACATGTTCAGTACAACCTATGAAAGCAGAGTGTGATTGAGCTTAACATAAAATAGATCATTCAGCTGATCAGCTGAAAAGATGCAGCTTTGTCAAAAAAACTTTGTCAAAAAAAATTTGTCAATATAATTATAGCTTTTGCTTTGCCAGAAGTCCATGAATGTCTTCCTGGGCTCTGTTAGAGTGCCTAACTCTTCAGCCAGTCAGGTGTAACTTAGGAGTTTCCATTAAAAGAGTCACATATATTCTCATTTCAGAGGAATATGATGTGATATTGTGTAGTAGACCTGAGAGAGAAGATGGACAAACATCTGATAAGCTCTTTAAAAGTCTGTATAAACACTGGAAAAGAGTAGGGCCAGAACATTACTATTAGTGTTTTTAAGGATTTAAAGGCATATCAAAGCTAAAATAAAAATTGTGGACAGTGTGTTGGAGTCTCTTGTGTCTCCATCCCTAACATAATAAAAAAAGGCAAACTGTTATGGGGAGACGAAAAAAAGAGAAAAAAAAAAAAAGGGCTTTCTATTGCCTTCTCTTGTTCTCTATAAAAGAATGAACATAATGAACATTGGTTCACAATCTTAAATATCTGTCACCACATCATCTGTCTTGCTTGAGTATCAAGACACAGTTAGTGGGTAATAAATGCCCTCTAACTGAAAGAGAAGGAATACCCCATGTACCAAACTGTCAGAGAATTTTCTGCTTCATGCAACATTTTATTATGTTAAGTTAGTCTATGTAGCTTTCACCAAAGGTTGTTTTTTTAACCTCTGCCTCATGATATATTTGTCAACTCGATTACCTTTTCCATTAATTCTGTTTCAGCCAAAAAAACATTAAAAAGGTATAAATCAAATTTTTATTTCCTCCTTTTTTTTTTTTTTTTTTTTTTTTTAAATATTTAATTACTTGCTCTCCTTTTTTCACCTTCCCCTCAGGTTCCTTTATTTAGCTCTCACACATAGATTAGCTGATGAAGAAGGCTGGCTCCAAATCCATTTCACAGTTCCCTTGGGACATGCCAATACCAACCATTTAAACCTTTTTTTTTTTTTTTTTTTTTTTTTTGAGCTAACCAACACATGGTTAATTTTCATGTTTATCCTTTGCTTGAATGTGAAGTGAGCTTTTTAGTACCACCCAATTGACTATATGAACAGCAGTAGCAATGCAATGACATTTCCACAATTTCATCAGGAAAAAAAATTAAAAAAAAAAAAAACACATCAAGACTTTTAGGAGAAGTCAGATGAACTCTAACACTGTAATTGTGGTAGGATAAGGTTCAAACCTGGGTGAAACACTTCAGACCTATAGTAAAGCTAAGTGGTGACCTCATATGAAATAAAGAAAACCATAGTTTGTTACCCCACAAACTCATTCCACAAACATTTCGATGGCTTTTAAAAAGGAACTAATAACAGCAGCTACATTACTGCTGAGGAAGAATTAAATTTGAGGTTTTGACTGCCTTTTTTTGCATGTTTTGTGAGAATATGGATGTCATACATATGGTACTAATTCCTTTATAGCATTAAATTAGTACTGTACACTGTACTTCCTATGTGCCAACCAAACCCATCCCTCTGCCAGCTCTAGCCTACAATTACAGTTTAGGAACAAGTCCTATCATAGCACAACAAAGGTCTCAGTGGTGAAGACATATTTTCTTCAGATTCTTAGGGAGCTTCAGATAGGAAAAAGCAGTATTCATTGCTTTTCATTGCCTGTTGTGCTGGACCACTCTTGTTATTCATGATATTAAACAGTGATGTTCCCCATAGCTACAGATCATGACAGCGTTTTTGAAAGGAAGAGGCCTGACCTCAGATAATGCTGGGCTTAATAAGACTGCAACTACTTTCACATTGCCAGGATGACTGGACAACTGCCTTCAAGATGTTTTGAGGCTGTCCCTGAGACTGAAAGATCTTTAAAGTTTATTGGTTATTTTGTTTTGTTTGTTTGTTTTGCTGTTGTTCTGTTGTTGCTGTTATAGAATCATAGAATGGCCAAGGTTGGAAGAGACCTCTGAAGATCATCTAGTCCAACCCCCCTGCCAAGCAGGATCACCTAGAGCACGTTGAACAAGATGGCATCCAGATGGGTTTTGAATATCTCCAGAAAAGGAGACTTCACAACCTCTCTGGGCAACCTGTTCCAGTGCTCTGTCACACTCACAGTAAAGAAACGCCCCCTCATATTCAAGTGGAACAACCAGAAGTGTGTCTAACTCCCTTAACAACAAATCCATGCTTTTGACCTCCAAAATTTTCAATGAAGATGAACAATTTGATTGTGTGGGAAACAAACAGACAAAAATAGAAAGTATGTTTCTGTTTGTAAAACCTTTTATATAATAGTGTCATGGAATGATCTCACCTGCTTCTTATGCAAGTGTAGTTATCTCCAGTCCACTTTCCTATGTCATTCTGATTTCTAATTATCATACTGCAGTCCTCTTTTCCATCTGAAAATTCTGTGAATTAGTGTGAAATAATCCTGAAATAAGGTCATTTTGTTTATTATTCTACTTTTCTCTGCTAGCAATATTCTAATATACTAAGTAGTGTTGTGATTTTTATCACTGAGATGCCAGGAAAAAATATTGATGTTTGAGTTCTTTTGTACTAAGTAAGGTAATGAAATTATTTGACATGGATTCATTACAAATTCCAAATCCAGGTGTGGAGGTTTAACCCGGCTGGCAGCTAAACACCACACAGCCGTTCGCTCACCCTCCCCCCTCCCTCTCTGGGGCGGGGTAGAGAAATGGAAAGTGAAGCCCGTGAGTTGAGATAAAGACAGTTTAATAAGACAGGAATAATAATAATAATAATAATAATAATAATAATAATAATAATAATAATAATAATAATAATAATAATACAATTGTGATAATAGTACTACTACTAAAAATGTGTACAAACAAGTGATGCACAATGCAATTGCTCACCACCTGCTCACCGACGCCCGGCCTAACCCCGAGCAGTCCGGCCCCCCTCCCCCGGCTAGCCACCCCTATATATTGTTTAGCCTGATGTCAGATGGTATGGAATACCCCTTTGGCTAGTTTGGGTCACGTCACCTGTCCTGGGTCTGTCCCCTCCCAGCTCTTACTGCACCCCCAGCCTGCCCGTTGGCAGGACAGAGCAAGAAGCTGAGATGTCCTTGGCTTAGTATAAGCACTGCTCTGCAACAATTAAAACATCAGGGTGTTATCAGCACTCTTCTCATCCTAAGCCAAAACATAGCATTCTACCAGCTACTAGGAAGAAAATTAACTCTGTTCTAACTGAAACCAGGGCACCAGGTCATATGCCCAGTTGGAAAAATGGTGACAGAAAGGTAGACCAAATGATCATACAAGGGAGATACTAAAAAATCCTTTTTGTGAATCAGTATTTATAAATAAGGAAAAATACACTCAACTGATACAACTAAATATGATAATTCCAGTCGTGGAATACATCTCATCAACCCAAGATGTCAGCCTCCCAAGTTGCACTTACCTGGTAGTTCACAGATTCCAGAGAACTCTGTTAAATGCAGAGACTGCTTCTGAGAATGCTAAGAATTATGAAGCTGAACACAGAAAGTCATGAGTATATGAAAAGTTCCCTTTCAATATGTATGAAAACATACCTAGAAGAATCTAAACTTTTTTTTTTTTTTTTTTTTTAAGAAAAAAAAAGAAATATAAAGCTTTATAGAATCAAACAGAAAAAAAAGTTTCTTGGTGTAACAAGTGCATTTTTTTTTCCCAACAGAAATACCATGCTTATCCTTTTCCAATGAGCAAGATGGGGTATTTGGACTTTCCTAACTGTTGTGAAACAACATGATTTTGCAGCCAGAGGCTAGGAAACACAGACGTATTACTTGTTCGTTGATTTTAGCCAGTGTGAGTTTTGTTAAGAAAGCCAGCATAAGAAACCACTCACACCCTCAGAAGCATAGTGACTGACATATGTGAGTTAAAGGAGAAAGTACCTGGTGCTTGGCTTTTTTTTCCAGATATTTAGATATCTGGAAATCACACATTTCTAGATATCAAACATAGATATCACACATTTCTTAATGTAAGTTCCATAAATCAGCTGAAAAATATATTGGCAAAATGGTGAAATCCAGATTAAATTATCACAGTCCAAGGCCCTTAGTTTGATGAAGAAGAATTCACAAGATATGTAGACATGAATAACTTTTGTCACATTACAATTGGGGCTGTGTTATCTTCTCGGCTGAATGGAGAGGTGGAGAGGCTGTGAGAAACGTGCAGTCTGTGAAGCAAATTCTGAAACAAGACAACTTGACTTGTTCTGCTATAGTCCAACCCCCATACATAAGCCAGACATTCAACCTAGCTCTGCTGATTTGACAATCACTGTGGTGATGTCAGATCATAAGGTAAAATAGAGACAATCTGGCTCCTAAAAGGTACCTCAACTGCCATTTTAACAAAAGTAATCTTTACTTACAACTTGTAACAATAGCCAAGAGAGTTAGCAGGTACTTCTGTCATATGAAAATAGTCCACTTGTTGCTATGTTCATTAGCATTAACAAGCTGCAGTTGAATGTGCAGTTAAGAGGAAATGTGAGTTACATGGATCTCTTGTAGCAAGAGATGACATAGAAGGATATTTTTTTTCTGGCTGTTGCACTGTGCAATCCATTGTTTATGTTCATCTTATAGTCTTTAATTAGTTTTTTTTTTTTTTATATATTATTATTATTATTATTACTAAGATAATTATGTCCCTAAGTGCAATAGTCTCGGAAGACAAATCCAGCAACCAGGTGGGATTCATCTGACCTAATTCCAGCTGTAAGGAATCTACACTCAATCCTGGCTAGTATTTCTCTGTAGTCAGTAGAAACAAAAACATTTCCAAAGAGAAAATCAACTCAGTTATCTTAGGATAGGATTAGTCCTCTTCTGGTGACATCTCTGTTTCTATACTGACTACCAAGTGAGCGTGGGTAACTAGCTTGGACAAGGCACCTATTTTATACAACTGAAGATCATTGCCTATCATCACCTGGCTGAGTAGTATTGCAGATTTCCGTGATTGTTCACATGTTGATGGCAAGTCCATTTCTTAATTGCTGTGACCAAAGCCAAAAAAAATGATCAGACAAGCCTTAAAATTTTAGGCACCTATATGTAGATGGAATAACAATAGACTTAACTGTAATAATAAGATTTCTTGTTATTACTTGTCTACTTAACTCTAGTAACAACATTTGCTTATTATTACTTAAAACCATGTAAAAAGACATTAAAAAAAAGCAAGTTACTATGTCATCTGTCTCCATTCAGAATTCATGGGAATTTTGTATATTTGTGAATTAAACTGATATACATCTTATAGATGTATAGTAGGTACAGTTTGGTCAAAGTTATGTTAGTAGAAAGGGAATGGAAAATAATTGTATGGGCTGTAGAGTATATCTACTATAGGTAATGCCCACAGTTGGAGATTCTTTTTCTGATACGCATTTGAAGATCTCTGATATTTGGTTCTAGAAATCTACCTTCAGACTTCTATCCAACATATGCATCATTTAAATCAACTATGCTGGTTTACTACTATTCTACCATATGCTGGATATTTTTGCCTTTGGTTTCAATATACTTTTTCATGTGATTTTTTTCTCTTCCCACTGCAAGCTAACCATTCTGGATTCCCTTAATAGGGTACATTTTACTACAAAGTAGAGATTTCATGTTGGTGTCTAAGAATGTGGGGTGGGCTAAAATGGAAGCAATATTTGATTAAAACATACTTAGAAATAAGTGGTAACGAACTGTTAGTAGTTTGAATTTTTCTCTAATGATGCTGTAAGTCCAGAGCTACCATAAGTTGACTTTACAGGACATATCCTAGGTACTCAGTGTAAGTAGGACACTCACCAAACAGAAGATGCTTGGCCCTTGTGCCAAGAAAATTAAATACCTATATTCCTTTTTTGAGGTGTTTAAAGCAGGTTCCTCTGAAAAAGGTTTTAAATACAAAAGAAAAAAAAAAAAAAAAAAGCCCTTCCATTTTAATACTGTGCAGCACCTAAATTAGGCAATCTGAATAGGTGTTTAGGTGTATGAACATATACAAAATCGGTCAAAGCTGCATACAGAATCTGTACTGGTGGCAAGAAAAGAACTTGGAGTTCCCGACTCTCCATTTAATTTCTTTTCCAAAACTCTTTTTACTAGTCAATAAACCGTGTAAATGCCATTAGTTCATTATTAATAATTTAAAGCTGTATCAGGAAGTCAGTCTTTTCTAATAAATATACAATATTAACCTGATACTGCCTCACCTTTTAGACTAAAAACATGCTGGTTCTAAAGTTAGAGTCTGCCAGGAATCAATAAGCTGTCTCAAATATCTGTAAAATGATCCTGGGCACTGTGGAAGCCCTATAGTTCTGTTAAATTCATTCTGTATGTGGTAATCAAAATTAGTTTTTCTGAAATAAAATGTACCTTTTCTCATGCTGACATATGAAGAAATAATTATTTTGTTACATAGCAACATATAATACTAAATCAGAGGATTATTTTTTCCCACTGTTGAGCATCTAGAAAGTGTTAGTGTTGATTTTTGCTGAAATATTATACAGTTGTATCCTAAGACTTTTGGAGCTTTGAACCCAGCTTTCCTGTGTCCTGCACCTGGCAGATGATTTGAAATGGTGATCTACTACCAGGCGAAGAAGTCTGCTCATTAGAACAAGTGGTACAACTGCCATGATCTAACCAAGTGGAAATGGATTAAGTAGTCAAACATTTCCAATAGAAAAATCAAGGTAAAATTAAAGAATATGTGGACAAAATTGCCAGGCTTATCAAACACTAATAATTGATAATCATATGATTGATAATCATAGACTGATTTCAAAAGTAAAAATGTGTTTTTTGCCTCTCAGTTTTTTTTTTGTTTTTTTTTTTTTTTGGATGATTTTGTACAATTTGAGGACAAAACGTGCCTACATTATGATAAAATTAATTTACAGATTTTGAAACACGACCATTATTACTACAGAATATAACATAAACTAAAGCATGTAATCACCCAGTAGTCTTTGCTTCAGGCCAATATTGTTTATTCAAGCACTAATCTATAATTTGTGAAACTGACTCAAATTTGATTGAGGTTTAAAGAGCACGACATATCTTTAAGCTGTCCCAATATTTTGCTATCCCTGTCTAATGTTTAATTAACTTAATTGTTGAAAAATAACCACACATTATATTTAAGTCACTTGATGTTGTTGACTCTTCTTTTTTCCCCTGTTACTGAGGAGTACAAAAATGCTAATACAAGTCTATGCTTATCTGATATGGGTGCTGGGCTTGTAAGAATTATTTTTTTAAGACTTTGACCTGGCTTAAATGGTGTCAGTCTTTGAACTTGCATGGTCTGAAGTGCAGAGTATAAAGGCTACATGGCCTGCCTTCAGCCCTAGAAGAGACAGACACTGGGACTGTGAATAGCAAGACTGTTTACGTACTCAGCACCTTTGAATGACCAAATTTATGTTAGAGTTCTAAGTTTTAACCTATGCTCCCTCTTTATAAATAAGTAAATAAATAAATAAATATGCAATTGTATCCGTATGACTGAGTTCTTAGGATCATCAGATTCATAGGTGAAAAGCTCTTCCTATCAGCATCTTTCTTCAGAACAGGACTTGCAGGAAGATAGAGATGAAGTCCATGACAATGGTATACATATGATTTCCTACAGTGGCAAAAGAACAAAAGGGAATAAGAAACAGAAAGGGAATAAGAAGGCCAAAGTAGCTTTCTAAAAGACTCATCAAACAAAGGTGTGTAAATGAAAGTTCTCTTAGGAACGCTCACCTAAGAACAGATTACATCTTGATGCAAAAATTGTAATAAGCAGCAAGAAATCTTACATTCTGTAGGAATGTATTTC
Source organism: Netta rufina (assembly GCF_964035555.1). Classification (NCBI taxonomy): domain Eukaryota; kingdom Metazoa; phylum Chordata; class Aves; order Anseriformes; family Anatidae; genus Netta; species Netta rufina. The sequence goes on along the minus strand of NC_140125.1, from coordinate 111,010,056 downwards.
TTCAGAATTATCAGAGAAAGGCAGAGCCAAGGAAGAAGTCAGTATAGAAGTGGACCCAGCAGATTTCACTAGAATATAAAACTTTTTTTCATGTGCAAAATGCAAGTACAGCTCACAAAGCTTCCCAAGCACTTTGAAGATTAAATGGTTTCAAAGCATTCTGAACTGGCTGTGGCATATTGGAATTTCCACCGAGTTTTTGATCCAATAAAGCAAAATTCGTAAGTGGTTAACTCTTGCTGTTTTTATTTTTTTTTTCTTCTTAGAACGTTAAATTTAAAACTAAAAAGAAGGTTTGTCAATTAAAACCTATGAAAATCCTATAAAAATAATTGTCAATAAAAAGAGGAAAGATATTACTGTAGGAACATTAACATATATTGAACAGTGGGAAAAGGCAAATATAGGCAGAATATTAGGGAAAAATATTCCTGGCAGAGTGAGCTACAGGAATGTGGGGAAGTGTCAGAAACCTCATTTCTCATTATATTTAAATCTAGACTGAACAGAGCACTAGAAACTGTACTGTTGGGAACAATTTTATATTAACAGAAGCATTGACTGGATGATTTAATAGACCTTCTCAGGATCTGATTCCTATTAGTGTAAGATTCCCAGCTGCTTTTTCTTCCAAAGCCTCTTCAGTCTCTGGATTTTTTTCTTTAATATTAGCTAATAATAGTACTTTTAACAGTGGCCTATTAACACAAAATTTAAAAAAAATATTATTATTTTTTTAAAGGTAATAATAAGTTGGCAGGTGATTAAAGCTTTCTGCTTCACATTCGTCTTTAAGAGGCTTAAGAAAAACTGTATGCAAGTGTAGCTGAAAGTTCCACCTGAGCTAATGGTAGTCGAGTTTAACACAAGTCTTCCCGCTTTGGAAGAAATGAAAGCAAATAATTCAGAAGTCTGAGATGACCGACAATTAAATATAAAACTTCTTTTAAAACCTTTTTTTTTTTTTTTTCCTCCCAGACTAACTAATCCCTGTGAATAGGTCCTGATCAAAGCTTGTTGCTGCGTGACAGCTACTTGGCTTTCTTTAAGTGCAAGAGGCTCCTCATGTTTTGTAACTGACATTCACTTAGTTGACAGTGTTTCTTGCTGTGTTTGATTCAGATCATTTTTGTCATAGAATGCTTCTATTGTCCACTCAAAATCCAGCTCAGAGAGCATGGTTATGACAACTTATTTATCAAGCCTTTAGACATCAGCAGCTCTTTTTGTATTTGTGTCTTCTCAGTGAAGAAGCATTACCACTTGGGGACAACCCATCCATATGAAATGGAAGGAGCTCATGTTCATCCTGGCTAACTTCAGGTTCTCAATTGTGTCCTAAAGCAGTGTGCAGCCCATAGTATTTGCATTTAACTTCTAAATGTGTATCCAGCTTTATGGTCGTACTAGTTGACTAAGATCCAAAAGCTGGAGTCTTTGAGAGAGCACAGGTGAAATTATCCCTGAATGCCAGCCAGCCTTATTCTTGTATTCTGTCCTAGGTAACTGCATTTCATAACAGTTAGGTGAACCTACTGCTATCTAATGAATTTTTGGCCAGTAAGGTTATTTAATGTAGTATATAAGAAAATGGTTTTTTTCAGAGCTCAGGTTCTCTAGTTTTTGTTCTATCAAGAAAAGTGTCTTCCAAATACTAATATCTCAAAACCACTTTGATGAGTAATTCAGTAAATATCAGATGTTTCAGTAAGTTCTTATTTTACTGAAAACAATGCATATCTGCAAATTGGATCCCATCATCTGACTCTACCAGCTTCACAGATGGATGAATGTTTTGACTCTAAAATGAAATATATCAAGATCTGATGATTTCAGTCTCTTTAGCTTTCTGTGATGTGAAAGAGTTTCAAAGTCAAAACTCAGCTTGCAGAGCCTAAAACTGAGTGAATCACACAGTTTTACTTATCTACTCAACTAGTCACCCATTTAGGCTGGACTGATGGGCTGAGGTCAACTGTTAGCGTTAGGTCAGAGGTTGGACTCGATGATCTTGAGGTCTCTTCCAACCTAGAAATTCTGTGATTCTGTGATTCTGTGAGTTGGTAAAAAAAAAATCTGCAGTGTTCAATAGGCCTCAAAATACCTCACTTCCTAACTGTGGTTTAGTTATTGGATATTAAGCCATTATATGAACCCCCTGACTATAAAGAATTAGGAGTAAACTCCAACTGTAGGAAGTATTTTTATTTATTTATTTATTTATTCAAAACCACATGCTAGGTTTAGCAATATAGGAAACCAAAGCAAAACTTAGGGTTAATGTCATGTTCTCCACTGTTCCCTGACTACACTCCTGCCCAGAAACAAAATCTTTCTGCTGTGATCAGAGCAGAACCTCTGTGATTTACTAGGTCTAATACATTTGTTTGTGTATGGTTTTAAAAGAAGGAAGTTATTGTTGGAGTAGTAGATTACAGGTTGCACATTGGAAGTACAAGAGGAAAGCCAGGCAATAGGCTCTGCATTAAATATTAACTTCAGTGGGAGGGTGATGTGTGCACTGATCACAAAGCTCATCTGAGAAACTATCATTAAAATGCTATCAAGTGCTCTTCTAGCAGGTTGGGATCAGGTAGAAATGAGTAAAACCACTGATGTAAAAAGTAGAATAATGATTCTAGATTTATAATGCTGTCATCCCACAGTACAACTCTGCATTTTCTATTTTACATTTCCTTGAAGTTTAGATTCAGTGTAAATAGGTAGGTAAAATGTTTTCTGTTTCAATCAGACAACAGTCAAATAGTTATTAGGTAGGAAGAGATAGGAAGAAAATCTGACATACACTATATAAATAAGCAGGAACAAATTGATGCATTCTTGGTATGACTTAGTAAGGGAATGTATGTCATAAGATGTCATATTTTCATGTCTGTTTTATTTCTCTCTCTTTTTTTTTTCTCTCTCTCTCCCTTTTTTTTTTTTTTTTTTTTTTTTTTTTTTCTTCTACCCCTGCCCTCTAGGGTCAAGGAAAAAACAAACAAACAAACAAAAAAAACCATGCACACATGTTTATCAGTTAGATCTGAGCTAGCAATGGGAACTGCACCAGGTCCTGTCCTCTGGCCCTAAGCTACTGTGATGGTCTGGCTGCTTCCATACTTGTAAACTTTCTCACCCTCCAAAACTGGGTGGCTGCCTCCAGCTGCTTATTGGGAAGGGTTTGCTCTCTTTCTGAAGCTGTGTCCAGGAATCCTCTGGAAGCGTGTTGATTAGTGCAATGCAGGCCCTATGTGCATACAAAGCACCATTTATGCTACTAAACTGGGCTGAGTTTCAGTGTGTTGAAAGGCCGTGATTTAGTTGCGAAAGTGCTCACCTGCGGTGAAATCACAACCTGCACAAGGTAGTCAAAGCTAACACAGATATTGGTCCTGGTTCTGCAGTCACCACTTCTTGCCATGCATGGACATGCTGCCATAAGAGAAGCACAATTTGTTGCTCTGTTCCCTATCCTTTGACTCAATTTGTATACAAGGTGGGTGGGATCATCTCAGATCCAATGTGTTAACATTCCATCTAATACCATCTATACTTAATAGGGAAAAACGGACAGTATGGCTTGCTATTCTAGCCTCTCTGAGAAATCTGTGTTAGGATAAGATCAGTCACACCCAGGAAGCACCTATTCATCCCCAAAGGAAGTCTCTGGTGATCAGGTCAGATGCAAAAGTCTGTTTTTTAAACACCTCTGTCTCAGCAGCTCAGTTTGCCTTTCCTGCTTCCTTTTTAATTTGTACCGTTACCTCTATCACCCTTGAATCTCATTGCTACGACTGAGAGAATATGATTATGACCTGCATATAAAAAAACTCAGAATCATAGTTAGTGGCTAAGAAGTTATGTTTATCTACCCAATCCTGTCAAAGCTGTCTGTATGTGTTAGACTTGCAACACTGCCAATGTGAATTATAGCTTTATAGGACAATATACATGCTGTCTGCCCTTTTACATTGTTTCATCCAAACTTTATCTATAACTCTGTTACATAGATTTGGGAGTGGAAAAACAAACGTCCACCATCTGCTCCATGTTATTTATGATGATTTCTCCAATTAGGTCCAATTAACTTGCTGTCAATGATTAAATGTAATGGGTAATAATAACTTGACTTCATCATTACCACCAGTATTATTAGCTCATTGATTGCAATAATTTCAAAAATTACCCATCAGAATAAAATATGTTTAGCACCTGGTTTGTCTGTTTAGGAACATCTGCTATAAATGTGTGATATATGTGGAATTTAATGTCTCTTGATGTGAATGGGAAGCATAAAATCCATACTTTGAGAGTCAATGCTGGCACAAATTTATTGTGAGACAATGAGAAGATCAAATAAAAATCAGTCCAGAATTTATTGCTGGACTCTCAGAACTGTCAAAAAAGGAATGGAACTATTGTATATTTACTGGCCTGAATCTTCATGTCTAGCAAGAAAAGAGTTCTGTTCAGATGATCTGAGTTTATGTGCCTATGTCGTACTATAACCCGTGTTCGTGGATGAAGTAAGAGTGGGTGTGTAGATTGCTGGATACCCAGCCTTCACCAGACTGCTTGCTGCTTGCCAGAGGTAGATGTTTTTCTCCAAATCCCATGGTCTAGATCTTTTGGTCTTGCTTGGAGTCTTGCATAAAGGCTTTTCTGTGATGGCATGCAACATGAGTTATAAAGTTTTGTCTCATTTCCCTAAACATTATATGCAGCAAGTAAAAGAACTGCCTTCATCTCCCTTCCTATCTTGCACCGGTAGTTCTGTCTTACTGTTCTCTTGCTTGATTCCATGAAAACACATTTATTTGTCCATGATGAACTGCATTTACAGTCCCCTAAGTTTGCCATGTGTTTTAGGTCAAGTGTCTTACTGTCATGCAATTCTGGTTTCCCTGTAGCCATATGGAAATGCCGTGGAATAAGTGCTGTCTGGAACAGCTCACAACAGACTCTGTTCAGACAGCTAATGATTCCCCAGTCTTTAAGTGTGCCAGTTAGTTCCCTTTCCTGCAAGCAATCTTTTTCTTCAGCATCATGAATTAAAGGACCTAATTCTCCTCTGATTTACATCCTTTGGTGGGGCTGAGGGGGATATTTACAACCGAAAGCTTTGGCCTCAGTTATATTTGGAATTCTCTTAACTGTCCCCCTCAGAAATGCTTAGGGTTAAGATTTTACTTTCACAAGCACCTAAAAAACAAATCTCAGTTTATGATTCCTGAAAACTGAAAAATTTGGAGAAAATCTAATAAAATGTCTGGCTGTTATTTATACACTGAAAGTCTGTTCACTGGCTTGCCAGATCTGAGAAATATTAATTCTGGTGGTGTACTTCTGTAACTACAAGGATTTGAGACACACTTTTTTTTAACCTAACGCAGTCTTGGAAAAACAAGCAAGGCTTTTGTCTGGTCTCACCCCTTTTCTAACATTTCATTGCCCATTTTCCCTCATTTTGCCATCTGGAATTTAAATTATTTATTTATTTATTTTTCTTTTAAAAAAATGTGTCATCAAATTTTCATTATTTGGCTACTTAACAAAATGCAGATTGGCAAGGTAATGATTATTTGGTGTGATTATTTCATTGTATATTTGGCACAAATTCTTCAGGAAATTTAGTAGTCTAGTCTTTAAACCTCTGATCTTTTTCCATTGTTTTTTCCTAAGTAATATTTAACTTCCAGAAGCTAAACAGTTTCATGGATATTATTTGACAGCTTGCTTTAATGTAAAAGTTTGAAGTTTCCCAACCAAAGTTCTGATTAATCTGTCTCTAAAATACTGCATGCCAGAGAGTGTAGTAGGCATTACCTATGTGATTACCTATCACATAGGTGAGGAAACCTATTGAATGGTCTTCCGGTGATTTCCCAGCTCAGTAGTTCTTGTTTTCCAGTATTTTCACAGATTGTCACTAGATTTAAACATCAGGTTATATTTTTGTTTGGAGCTTTGTTGATTTATTACAGACGAGAAGAATACCCATATCTTTTAAACATATAAAAATATTGCTGGATTGGTTCTGTTGTTGAGTGGTCTTTTCTTTGTAACAAACAAACAAACACTTTTCAAAACACTTTGTCTTGAAAACTTTGATATAAAGGGAGGCAAGAAGATCATCTCACAGTGATGCTCATAATTCTCATCCTCCACTTTTATTGTTTCATTACTACTCCTGAACCAGACCAAACTCATGTACCTCAGAAATTCACTGGGACAGAAAAGAAAACAAACAAACACGAAAAGAAATAGAAAACCCACCACCACCTCCCAAACAATTACAAAAAAATTAGGGTGTTTTTTCTGGAACTGCAAAGAGGACCAAAATTCACCCTCAAGTGCTTCAGCTCTGATGCTGTTGTAAGGCAGAAATAATGTTATTTCAGAGAGCTGATTTCTGAGGGGAGCATAGAAAATGTGAAAGCAACCAAGTTCCTTTTTTTTTTTTTTTTTAAATCACTAATATTTATCTGCCAAGAATATACATCTTAATTATGGTGCATTTTAAATAGATTCTATCCAGAAGGTGATCATAATAGTCTGTCTAAATTATTGTCTAAATTTTGGATTAAATATTTTATTGTTGGTGAAAAATGCTCTTTCTGTATGTGGTATTTTGGGATGTCCATTTGATCTTGATCAGATATTCCTTCAAAACCTATCTGAGACAATCACAATATTTCACTTGGATTTTTTGCTGCAGTGCTGAGTTCAGTGCATTCTAAAAGATGTAAGGTAATTCCACAGCTCCGAAGGGTTCTTCCTTCAGGATCTGATAGTGTCACATCCTTTTATTGAAGCTGGATACAATGGTACTCATTAGGAGATGTAGCTCAGCCAAGGAACCTGAACTTCCAGTCAAAACCAATAAGATATACATATATATGTGTATTTTTTTTTCTGTTTTATATTTTTTCTGAAGTATCACAACAGAACATTTGCAAGCAAAAAATGCCTCATTTTTTTTTTAAATGTAATTAGATTTTCATTTTTTGTTTTCTATGGAGGATATGGGAATTCCAGCCAGCTCTTGTCAAGCTGAAACCAATCTTCTCTGTGTTGTGAGAAAAATAACTTGCCCTGTCTGTCTTGCATAAGCTTAAGAGTCATTTTCATTGGCTGACCAGGCTTACTGTGAAAGAGCATTAGCATCCTTTTCTTTAGACACCTACATCAAAGTGCCTGAATCTGAAGCTGTATCCCACTTGTATCCTAGGGAGACCAAGAGAAAGATCAGATTCATCACATTTCATTTAGTGCACAGATCTGAGGCATGTAAATGGACTACCCAGTCACCCTAAGTTGATATGTCCAGAGACAAAATAACTACATTTAAAATCTTTGTCAGTGCACCTTTTTTTCATATTAGTAGAGCAGCTACTTTTCTATTAGCAGAATATAGGTGATGTGAGTATGCTCCCAATGCAGAAACAGCTGAAGCAAAGTAGGATGCATCTGGACCACAGTATAAGAAACTATTTTCTCCCATGCAATGCATCACAGCTCAGATTTTTTGCTGTTAAAAATCAGTGCACTCAGCTAAAGTCAATGGAGCTATGTTAATCGATTTCAGTTGAACCTCTGATCTTGTCTCTGAATTTTACGTAAGATTTCCTTGGTCTCCCCTTAATGTTTCATGCAAAATGTTCATTGAAATTAATGTCTGGTTCTATAGATGGAACACTAATGCAAATAAAGGTTTAGTTTTCAGGAAAGATTACATTTTTGTCTGAGATTGATTTATGAAATAAATATTTTTAAACATAAACATAAACATTATTTAAACATTGTTTAAAAATAATATTAATTAAAAAGAAAAAATGTACCACCATGATGTCCTCAAAAAACATCAGCTGTGTAGGTCAATAAATAACACATAGCTCAGCAATGATGAACATAAATTGGTACTTAAGGGCAAGTAAATTGGTCAGTTTGTAATTCCTCTATTAATCCCACTGTTGAACAGAGGGAAAAACATAGGGATTAGGAGGAAAAAATGTTGATAAAATCAATGCCACAAATGCAAAGATGCATTTTGGAAGACAGAATCACAGAATCACAGAATTTCTAGGTTGGAAGAGACCTCAAGATCATCGAGTCCAACCTCTGACCTAATGCTAGCAGTCCCCACTATAACATATCCCTAAGCTCTACACCTAAACGACTTTTGAAGACTTCCAGGGATGGTGACTCCACCACTTCCCTGGGCAGAACTTGCATTAAAAACTATGATAAAAAAGTCAATGTTTGTATTCCTTCTAGGATAAACAGAAATCATATAGTATTTAAGGCATTTCATACAGCAACCAACCAAATAAATAAATAATCTTTCTTCGTTAGCAGTCTTAATGTATCTGTATCTGTTTGAGAAATCTACTTTTCAAAACAACCTTTTAGGCCTAGATTTCCTCTCCCAATGGTTCAATTGCTCTTTTAAAACTCTGTCCTTTTTCACTGCAGTATATGAAAAGAGTGACCATCTACTTATTGCAGGAAATCTGAGCTTTCATGCTGTTATGAGATTTGGGCTGTGAACCCTGTCAAGTCCTGTTTCCCGATGTGCCAACTGTCACACTGGAAAGCGATGCTGGAGGAAAATTGATGAACAGCTAGAGGTGCTCTCCTGCAGGGAAAGGACCTGTTGTTAAAATGTACTGGATAAACTAGTGAATGCCAAGGACTTTGGCAGCTCAAATAGCTCAGTCAGGAAGGTTTCTCATATGAAGTTAGAGTTCTCATATGAATTTAGAGTGACAGCTTAATTTTGTGTGACCTGCTGTTGTGACAGGTCATCCCCAGAATATCAAGTCCCTGTCTGAAAAGCAGCACTGGAAGTTAAAACTGTGGTGTATTTTCTTTTGCCCAGTCCTAGCAAAAGAATATCACTCTCAGTAATAAACTTCATGAAGGAACAACAGAAAGAGGTTAAATGCATCTGGAAACATTAACAGCCAAGTCTTGTCCAAAGGTTTATGACCTGACACATGTAGATGTACAGTAGTTCTGATTCACAGCAAATGAAGACTCCTTTGCCTAATATGCAACATATAGTTTATTCTGGATAAGAATATTTAGCACTTCTAAAGATCTTCACTTTCTATGCTTCACAAGTTTAACTCCTTTAACCTCATAAAAACCTACTAGTCTTGTTATCTCTGTTTAACAGAAGAAAAACTAAAAACAGACGCAGCAGAAGAACATGCTTAATGGCACAGGGTGCCTGTATCAGAGCTGGAAACAGAGCCCAGGTCTCCTGACTTTTCAGTTTTCCTCAAAGCCATCCCTAGACTCTAAGTTAGTGAGTGCAATTGCTTTTATATGCTTCCAACTGCTCAGAAAAATACTACGTACTATTGTCCCATGTACTATTGTCAGTTATTACCTTGCTGACTTTCTATTTGAGGCTCTTGGTCCTTGTTGAAACCCAGTTGTACTCAACCTAACTGAGTATAATGACACAGGTGAGGATTATTTTTATTCCAGAAATTACACTATCTAGTTCCAAAGATTAAGATGGAGAAATTCAGAATGGATGAATGGAAGACATAAAACTGAATGACTATATGTAATCGGAATTCCTCACTAGAAACAGTTTATATTTTAAAAATAAGTAAAGTTGGTATAATACATAAACAAACCCAAATTTACTCTCTCAAAATTCACTTAACACTTGGGCACTCAATTTTAATATATTTTCACTGATAATATTTAACATCTATGTTATGCACAAGAGAGGACCCAATGTGATCGTTCAGTTATTCTACTTGGAACTCCTTTCTAATATAAAAAGATCCCAAACTTTCTTTCATATTCTTAAACTACATTTCTGTTCAGTGTTCTTTTTGGCTTACTGCCTGTTTTATACATTTATTCAGTGTATGACTGAGTGTTGTTATGTGCAGCCATTAGGTTCCCTTTCTCTTATCATGAGGGTGGTGTCTTCAAGCAACTCCAGCAGACCAGGTCTATTTATTTATTACTGACATTTATAGTTAGTTAAACACAACCTGCTTGATTCCACGCTGCTTGCACTTAACCAAACCACTTTCCCAGGTGTTCTGCCTACTGCATAGTTTAAAGTTTCCAAGATTTCCCTTCAACAGATGTTAAACTCACTGGTCTCTAGTTTCTTGGTCTTTAATCTCTTGACCCTTTTTAAACTAATGGAGTTGTATTTGCCACTTCCTAATCCTAAGGAATCTCTTTCTCATTTTTAAGAATGTCAGTTAATTTCATGCCTTTTACTAATGCTTGTGAAATCATGTTATTTGGACCTGGGGTTTTATCTACTATAAGTGCACCCAGTTTTTCTTTTTTCTAATAACAGATTTTGGTTTTAAATATACATTGTCTTCTTTTTGTCTCCGGAAAATTGATCCACTGTTTAGTCAGAGCAATGTTCCACCTTCTTCTAATTCAAAAAGAGAGTAACTGTTTAATGGGTCTTTTTATTCCCTTGTGCCTCAAATGGTAATCTTTACTTGCACAGAGGAAAATGAGATTGCAGAAAGAAAGTCAGTTCCCACGCATTTTGCTGTCCTCAGTGGGACTTGAGCATTTCCAACATTACTCTAGAAATGTGAATCCATATCAAAAACCCCTGAGTCTGATAAAAAAAAAATTGTGAGATAGCCAACAGTTAAGAATGGTTGGGTAATGCTCGGAATAAACGGTCTTGATATTTTTCATGGGTTCTCTTTCTCCAATAAGGTAAAGAAACCACATATAACTCATAAACAAAATTAAGCATTCTGTTGTCTTGAAGCCCACATGTGCAGAACGGGAATGTGCTAGTTTATCCTCTTTGATAATTGAAATATTTTCTAGGCCACCCTCATCTTTAGACAACTATAAAAAAATCTCTGATCATTTTGAAACTGAGTTTTTCCCAAACTGTCCAAATGGGAGTTAAAAAACACACATTAACAAGTTCCAAGAAACATAATTTGACTTTTTTTTTGAGAGTTGTGAAACATTTTCCCACTGTCAGTTTTTTCTTAGTCCTTTAAATCTCTCCCTCCTCCTCTCCCCCCTCCCCCCTTTTATTTTTTTATAGTTGTAAGGTGCTTCTGGCTTCCTTGGAATCCCATCTCCTTATAAGTAATAAATTAAGAGATAGGTAACCTTAAAGGTTATATTTGCTGAAGTCCATACCCTATCTGATATTAATCATAACTTTTGGCTTCAGCTGCTAACTTCCCAATGCCTATGAAATCAAGCTCTATCAGAATTGATACATTTATTTTCTGAAGACTCTGTTCAGTGGCATTTCATTGGAGCAGGTGTGGACACCCCTACATATTCTGGACAATAAAGAGATTTGAAAATTAAGAACTAATATATACATATATATATAAATTATTATTATTATTTTTTCCCCACAGATGTGCTGGAAAGATTATGTGATGTAAATTGGGTAACAATTATTTTTTATCCAAGACCAAAACTGTAGTGAAATTTTACTCATGATGAACATGTTGGATTTAGCCTTTGTTATGGGCAAAGGACCAATGTCTAAGCATAATTACAGAATCACAGAATCGCAGAATTTTCTGGGTTGGAAGAGACCTCAAGATCATCGAGTACAACCTCTGACCTAACGCTAACAATCCCCACTAAACCATATCCCTAAGCTCTACATCTAAACATCTTTTAAAGACTTCCAGGGATGGTGACTCCACCACTTCCCTGGGCAGCCTGTTCCAGTGTCTAACAACCCTTTTGGTAAAGAAGTTCTTCCTAACATCTAACCTAAAACTCCCCTGGTGCAACTTTAGCCCATTCCCCCTCATCCTGTCACCAGGCACGTGGGAGAACAGACCAACCCCCACCTCGCTACAGCCTCCTTTAAGGCACCTGTAGAGAGCGATAAGGTCGCCCCTGAGCCTCCTTTTCTCCAGGCTGAACAAGCCCAGCTGCCTCAGCCGCTCCTCGTAGGACTTGTTCTCCAGATCCCTCACCAGCTTCGTCGCTCTTCTCTGGACCCGAATTGGAACTACTTACTTTCTAGAATTGCTAAACAAGAGAAACTATAAAAGGATGATGATTCAGAACTGTTGATGAGCTCTGTTCTGATCCAAACTCCCACAGAAACAAAGGGCATTTTAAGTGTAACACAAATCATGAAGTTTTTGCTTTCAAGTGCTGTCACAGGAGACATCAGTGACATTGCATGTGGAAAAATAAAAGGACAAATTCATTACTAGTCAGAAATCCAGACATTTCAACTTAGATGGTGTATTTTGCATTGAAAAAGAACATTAGAAAGAAGGAAAATGCAGGAGAAAATAAAAGGGATTATTTTATACATGCTTTGTTTAGGCTGTCATATTTCTACAATGACAGAAGACTTCAATTCTTCCAAGATGCATACAGTATACTTGCTAGACTGAATAAATATTAATGACAAATTTCACTGAGACAGCTAAATAATAATAAATAATAATAATAATAATAATAATAATAATAAACAATAACAATAAAGTAAATATTCAATAGCCTGAAGATTTTTTGGCCCAAAGGCTTATAATGGTTAGTGAAAGCAAGGACTGACAATCAGACGTTATCACTGTTGTCACTGTAATATTTTACCAAGTAGGAATTATTACCTTTGGAAAAATTAAGACAAGGAAGTGGAGTGTGTGTTACTTGAGGGTTTGATTTGCGAAGGATGTGTTTTGGGTTTATGAATGAAAAAAAAACAGTTCTTGTAGGTAGTTCCATTGTACAGACATTAGAAGAAAAAAAAAAAAAAAAGGAAGCAAAAGCAAGTAAAGAAAAGCTTAAGATGTGAAGTAGAGGTAAATTGTGAAGGTATTGATAAAATTGCCACAAAAAAATTGATCTGAACTAGCTAAAATATTGGATGTTAATATTTTCTTACATAAAATGCAAAGAATTCAAAAATATACTTAACTAGATTTCAGATTTATTTCAAGTATAATTTCTGTGTACTACTCATTGCATGTGCCTGTATTCAGAAACAAAAGGTATATAGTACCTGCAAACAATACCTTGAGTTCCCACTTTATGGATTCTAATGTTACTCTGAATTTTGATTTTCCACAACCACAAAAATCTAGGGCAACATCATATAACATCCAGAATGGTTGTATCATCTGTATAAAAAAAATAATCATTTTTTTAAAAATAATATTATCAGTTTCTATTTCAATACCCTACAAGTGTAATTAACTGTGTATTTCACAGCTATAGCTTATGTATCAGGAATAAATAGTCCTTTATTTTTTCGATTAGCATTATTCCACTATTTTACTTAGTATTCACATAACTAGTGGAATTATCAAGGGCTTGGTTTAAGTAATGTTAAAGATATCAGCATAAAATGTTCAAACAGTTTAAATGCCCTTACATTGAATTTCCATTTTCTGAACACATTTAGGCACTGAAATGTAGTATAAAATAGCAACTGTAATGTTCTACATCATTTTTGAAAATGGAATATAAATTCATAAATCATTTAAGCACTTTTGAATGCTTAGCTCCATAGAATCCAGTCTAGAAACCAGTTCACAATCACCTTTTCACATTTATTTTCTCTTGAAAATACTGTAAAAATGTTCTTGCTGTACTAGCTACATACTAATACACCTATGATCTTATGAAGGGCGTTGTCTGCTGTCACCCTCCCTCTTGCTTATTTCTTGTCACTTCTCTGAACCCCATAGACCATTCGGATTTAACTAACTCTCTCCAGCTCCCCACAGAACACATTCCTCTGTCAGAACATATGCTTCTCATTCACCAATATTGTTATGCATTCAATTCTCCCCCCTCCCCATTTTTATTTATTTATTTTTTTACCTTTTTACTGCCACTACCTAGTTGGCATTGTAAAAAGAGAATACCTTTAATGGGCCCTGAACCACTGTCATTACATGCTCCAGACAGCAACCCAGGGTGCAACCGGCACCTCAGCACAAGTAGGAAATGAGAAATTCTGGTCTATAATGAGAGCTATAGAATTTTTTTACAGCAGCTTACTATAGGCTATTTGGCGCAGGTGTTTTAGTAACGGTAACGCACATGGAAAAAGCACTGCTTTATGCCCTTGAGGTTTTTCATCTTTCTCCCACCTCAACATGTGAATCCATGTAGTGGATTCTTTTTTATTTCTTTTTTTATTTCTTTTTTTTTCTTTTTTTTTTTTTTCTTTTTCTTTTTTCTTTCCTAATAACAAAGAAGTATGTAAACACTTTCTATGTGAATATTTTTACTGTTTTAGAAAGAACTGTTGACTCGCCCTTTGGATTCTGCTTCCATATTACCTTTTGCAGCACAGCTGCAAAGCCTGAAGGACTCGAGAATGTGAGGAGAAAGCTAGTCTGGGCCCCTCTGGCTTCATCATAGCTAGGATTTCACCCCATGTGCCCTGAAACTGGAGGTCAAGGCCAATGTCTGCAATACGAGACTACAGTGAGGTCACTAATCTAATCATGACCTAAGCCTATGCTGGAATTCCTGACTTTGGAGAGACAGATGCAAAAGAAACCAGTTTTGGAGGCCCTAATAAACCTATTAAATGCATCACAGCAGTGTCCTTATTCACCAGATTTTTATATTCGTTCAAACAGGCATCTCAGGAACATTTAATAAAGATGCTGGTTTCTTTCTGATTCAAAACAGTCCAGAAAAAAATATGCCTATATTCAATAACTTTGAACTTCAGTTGAAAGTTCAAGACAACAGTTACCTACTGCAATACAGTTACATACCTTTTGGCTGTATGGAAGTTTTCCTTATTCTAAGAAGGAAATTTAAATTAAGAAAATATTCTTTATGACAAAGGAGAACTGCCTTAATTCTAGAAAAAAAATCAAAACTTGTTTCATAATTTAAAGACATCCAATGCAAGGACCATTTCTTCTTTCACTGAGATATGATGATATGGTCTTGTCACTATTTGTAATTCTGAGGCTACTTGCAGAATTTGAGAGGCTGTGGACACTCATTCATAGAGTAAGATTTTTACCCTAAAAATTTCTACAGATGAAAATGAAAAAAATATAAACTGTTTTGTACCAGAGGCTTTGGGTGATCTTCATCCCACTCCTACTTTGGTTGTGAAGGAGAATGAGGCATTAATGAAATCTTTGATTGTATTTCAAGTACTGCTGGAATGTACCCAAAGATGCTGTGTACAGGAAGACTGTAGGAAAACAAAGAGAACAGTAGATACTCTCGTGTCAATGATGTACAGCCTGAGGAATTATTTGTAAAACTGTATGAGATAAAAATGTTTTACTTTTTTTTTTCTTTTTTTTTTTAGGAAAACAAAACAAAACAAACAAGCAAAAAACACCACCAACGAAAAAATCAATCTCTGGTGTACATTGAAATTCAGTTTTCCTGTAGAAAGCTCTAGCATTTGCTCTTTGCAGTATCAAAAAAAGATTAACTTTGGCATGCTTTCAAAATACACAAGAGTTGCAAGTACTATAGTGATGAGTGTCATAGAAATGCTTACAAATAAACAAAACAAATAAATAGGCAGGTACAGGCCTTCCTATCTGTTGACACTGGGAAAACCATGCTTTCTGGGAAAACTTCGTGACATATACAGAAAACTATCTTTGAATTTATGTAATATTCCATTGTGATCTTTTTTTTTTTTTGTCTTTTTACTTAAAAGTATGATATTGATGCCAAGAAAAATGTGTGCATTTTTTTCTAATGTAGCAAAGAATAATCATCCAATTAAAGCACTTCATAATCTATGTGGGGCCTGTAAGTTTTGGATGTATTCATTATTACTTAATGTCAGCAAAAGTGTCTTTAAATATAAAGGCACATATTTTTGTCCTGAGAAAGCAGATTTGTTTTAAGACCACTGAAATGCACAAACTATGAAGAGGAGAAGAAGCGATATCTCCACTGGACTTCTTATTTTCAACATCTGGTTGTGGTCCGTTGGGAGAAATGTAAGTAACAGTTTACCACATGGATTACAAATGTGCTGAATTGCAAGAATGAATATTAAATGAAAATATCCATAGCACCTGCAGCTTGTCCGGGAGAATTCCCCTTGTGTGTTGTGGGTGGGTTTTCTGAAAAACCCCTAGTGAGATGCAAACTGCAACTGCAGCTGCTTGTAGTAGCAGCTTGTCTAGTGTTACCGAAGAGTTTGCAGATTCTTTTCCCTTCAATGAATCAACATTGATCAGGGCTGCCAACATGCTAAAAAAAAGAAAAGGAAGGAGAAGGAGGAGGATTGCAGGGGAAGGATTATAATCATTAGGATTATTCCCCTGAGCTTTAGATGATCAAGAAAAAAAAAAAAAGTGATTAAAAAACAGAAAAAAAAAAAAAAAGGCAAGTGAAACACATGATAAAATATAAATATGGTTTGATGTATCTGGGTGAGAAGCAATGTTTATTCTGTCAAAAGGTCAGACTTTTTTTCACAATAGAAACCCTGCAAGTGTATGTTTTGCTGACTTCATATACATTCTGTATATACTGAGCTCTTTACACATTTGGCACTTGGCTAGGTTTCAGATGCTGTGTTTAAGTGGGATTAAACTGTGGAGAATGTTTCCCTCAGTATTAGGTCGTTTTGTTTGTTTGTTTGTTGTGTGTTTTGTTTTTTAACGAGACTGAACAAATTTTACATGAACATGCCTTAAAAAGAGTAGCTCATTAGGATGTGTCATACTCTTGGTTTTGACTTTACCGTCCAAAGAAATGGTGAGGAACAGGCTTTGCATGCTCCACACTCTGTTATCTAGTCTTTCTGAAGAGTACTTGCACATTTAGCCACAGCAAAGTAGAAATCAAAGGCATATCAATGCTGGCAGCACAAAAAGGAATTATTAATCTTTCCTTTGGGTTTTATAATGTCAAGATGATAAAAAATGTGAACATCAAGTGGTACTTTTTTTTTTTCCTGTAAGAAAAAAAATAATATACATATATATTAGTTATGAGAGGCTGCCAAATTACTCTATTTTGGAATTTGTACAGGATCATGCTATTATTAGAAAAAAAAAATATATTTACTCTCATTTTTTTTTCTCTTTTTGATACAAGATGTCTGCAAAGAAGTCTTGAATTGCATAGGGATTAAAAGAATGCTACATGGAAAACACTTGTTACCCAGAGGCATCCTGGGTGGGTGACTGCCTCCAAATGGCAAGGTTTCTCTGGAGGTGATACTTTTAGATTTGGTTCTAGCATGTTGTAAAAAATATTTGGAGCATGTTTAAGGAAACCCAGTGAATCAAACTGCCTATATACAGTTCCAAGTTTTTCATCCCATTATTTTATATCCCTGTAAATCACAGTCCGTTGCTGACAGATAGGATATAGAAAATACCAGCTCAGTAATGGAGAGCCCAACTGGGTGCCAGTCCGTGTGTGTCCTGCCATTGCTCATGTGAATATTAAGATCCATATCCTGAAGAGGAGACATGAGGATATCAGAAGAGGGAGCTCTAACTGTGCTAATGTGACCACAGGGGGACTTGTGTTGGAGTCAATCTAAGGTAAGAAGAAAAGCGAGACTTCTTTCTCTGTTTTTCAGTGAGGAGGAGTTGCGTTCCTTTCTACCCCTCTCAAAGTCCATGTTCTTATCCTAGTTTAATAGTTCCCAACAGACTCTCCAGCAACCCATTGTGCTGTTCTTGTTTTATCCCTCATTCTTCTTTCTCCCCCAGGAAAACTGCAGGTATCTCACCAGCAAAAACAGGAGTATCTGTTGTGGAAATTTGATTTGTTTTATGTATAACATTTCCATGAGTTTGCTTTCTAAATGTATAGTGCAATATCATATTATTCTACACATGAGGGCTTGAGTCTATACATGAGAGAAGGCAGAATTACTGAATGTCTTCTTTGCTTCAGTCTTTTCTGATAAGGCTAGCCTTCAGGAATCACAGACCTTGGAGACAAGAGAGAAAGTCTAGAGAAAATCAGGCTTTCCCTTGGTCAAGATGGATGATCATTTAGGCAAACAAGACACCCACAAATGCATGGGACCTGATGGGATGCACCCATGAGTGTTGAGGGAGCTGGCAGATATTATTGCTAGGATCCTCCCAATCATCTTTGAAAAGTCACAGAGAACAAGAAAGGTGCTTGAGAACTGGAATAAAGACAGTGTCATTCCAGTCTTCATAAAGGGCAAGAAGGAGGACCCTGGAAAATGCAGGCCAGTCAGTCTCAGCTCCATCCCTGGAAAGGCGATGGAACAGCTCATCCTGGATGAAGGGGAAATCAATGCTTAATTAATCTGATAGCCTTCTATGATGGAAGGACTGGATGGATGAGGGGAGAGCAGTGGATGTTGTCTACCTTGTCTTCAGCAAGTCTTTCAACACTGTCTCTCCACAATATCCTCACAGATAAACATAGGAAGTATTGGTTAGATAAGTGGACAGTGAAGTGGATTGAGAACTGGCTGAATGGCAGAGCTCAGAGATTTTTAATTGGTGATGCAGAGTCTAGTTGAAGGCCTGTAGCTAACATTGTTCCCCAGGGGCCCCAGTACTGGGCCCAGTCTTGTTCAACTTATTTATCAGTGACTTGGATGAAGGAACAGGAGTGCACATTCAGCAAGTTTGCTTTTGATACAAAATTGTGAAGAGTGGCTGATAGACCAGAGAGCTGTACCTCCATTCAGAGATACCTGGGCAGGCTGGAAAACTGGGGTGGAAAGGAACCTCATGAAATTCAATAAAGGCAAGTGCAAGGTCCTGTATCTTGGAGGGAGGAATAACTCCATGCACCAGTACAGTTGACCGACTAGAAAGCAGCTCTGCAGAGAAAGACCTGGGACTCCTGGTGGGCAACAAGTTAGCCACGAGCCAACAATGTGCCCTTGTGGCCAGGAAGGTCAATGGTATTCTGGGCTGCATTTGGAAGAGTGTTGCCAGCAAGCCAAGGGAGATGATCCTCACCCTCTACTCAGCCCTGGTGAGGACTCACCTGGAGTGCTGTGTCCAGTTCTGGGCTCCCCAGTACAAGAGGGACATGGAGCTACTGAAGCAAGTCCATCAGTGTTCTACAAAGATGATTAGGGGACTGGATCTTCTTTTATGATGAAAGACTGAGTGAGCTAGGCCTGTTTAACCTGGAGAAGAGGGGACCGAGATGGAATTTTGTCAACATATAAATGTCTTAATGGAGAGTGTCGAGAGGATGGGGCCAGACTTTTCAGTGGTGAAAAGGATGAGATGCAATGGACACAAACTGAAACACAGAAAGTTCCATCTGAATATGAGAAAACATTTTTTTTTTTCACTGTGAGGGTGGCAGAAACTGGTATAAGTTGCCCAGAGAGACTGAAGTCTCTTTCTTATGAGACGTTCCAAACCCACCTGGATGCAATCCTGCATAATGTGCTCTTGGTGTGTCTCAGCTTGAGTAGGATGATTGAATCAGATGATCTTCAGAGGCCCCTTCCAACTTCAACCACTCCATGACTGTGACTGTGACTTCTGCATAATATTTTTTGGAGACATTACAGAACTTGCAACAATATCTTTAAAAGTATTAGAACTGTAAATGTTTCCAGATAAGGGGCAAATATTCCCTGGCCCTTGCAATGGAAGGAAATGTGGAAAAGAAAATAGTTCCCTATTCTTTATGGCCTTTTGTAGGCACTAGCCCTTCCCTACGCCTCTCTTCTCTCCAGGGTGAATGGAGGTTCAATGGCAGCAGACAAGTAAGACTTTGTTTCCAAGTCCATTTGACCTGGCCTGGAGACTGACAGACACAACAGAGGTGACTGCAACAAGGATCAAGTGCTTTTGTCTGTCTGATAGCCTTGGAAGGTATTTGTTGTGTGGTCCCTGGGAAAGGACCATCATGTCCCCATTCCAGTCCTGTTAAGTGTTGTGTTACAGGTCCTATGCAGACTCTTTAAAAGCACTTCCAAGTTGACAGAACACTAGTATTTTCTGTGTTTCAAAAGTAATTTGTGTAACATTTTACAGGGAAATTATTTTGTAAAGATTCAGATAAATTGCTGTATTTTGTACTAGACAACAACAGTTAAAGAAACCAAGAAATGTCTTCATCCTTAAGTTCTCTTGTACAAAGGCTACTGGGTTTTGACAAGGAGCAGGTGTTCCACACGTTGCTCACCGTCCTTCTTTTTGCTACTGATTATTGTCATTAGAAATTGAATTAATCATAATCTTTAGCCAGTTGTGAGTCATACAGAGATCAATAAAAACATTGACTAATCACCACAGGAGAAGTTTCAGCTTTCTCTAAGGCAAATTAGTAGCTCTGGCTTTGCATCTCCATCTAGAAGACACAGACATACAGTTATCCAAAGAATGTGGAGGATACTACTGCTCTGCAGGGATGCAACTTTAAAATAAACCAAGGAAAATGCTGCAATTATTCCCTATAAACATCACTGCTTTTTAACAGAGAACAAATAACATCAAGCTAACCTGTGTAGACAGATGATAAGGTTTTCCTCTAGAAAACATCATGTTTATGGCTCTGCTTTTCATAGTATCTGAAGTTTCACGTTAGAAATACACAGAAAGCCCCTCAAGAATTGGCTTAAGTGATTTTCTGTTTGTCTCTGAATGAAACTGTGGCTGGGTGTTTTTGCTTTCATCCAACTTTCTAGAATAATGGAACTCTATAAGCACAGCTCCAAAAGAATTATTATTGACAGATAGCTCACTGTTGATATAAGGTGCCTTCAGGTGGCTGATGTTTCTCTGCGTGGTAGGGTCTTGGTAAGCTCTCCAGTGGATTCTTAACCTGGGCTTCCAAAACAAATGGGTTAGAAACTGGCTGGGCAGCTGGGCCCAAAGAGTCGTGGTGAATGGAGTTAAGTCTAGTTGGAGGCCAGTCACTAGTGGAGTCCGCCAGGGCTCAGTACTGAGGCCAGTTGTCTTTAATATCTTTATCGATGATCTGGATGAGGGGATTGAGTGCACCCTCAGTAAGTTTGCAAACAACACCAAGTTAGGTGCATGTGTCGATCTGCTCGAGGGTAGGAAGGCTCTGCAGGATGGGATAGGCTGGATGGATGGGCTGAGGTCAACTGTATGAGGTTCAACCAGGCCAAGTGCCAGGTCCTGCACCTGGGCGCAACAACCCCAAGCAGAGCTACAGGTTGGGAGATGAGTGGTTAGAAAGCTGCCTGGCAGAGAAGGACCTGGTTGTATTGGTTGATAGTCGGCTGGATATGAGCCAGCAGTGTGCTCAAGTGGCCAAGAGGGCCAAAAGCATCCTGGCTTGTATAAGAAACAGTGTGGCCAGCAGGGATAGGGAAGTGATTGTCTCCCTGTACTCAGCTCTGGTGAGGCTGCACCTTGAGTACTGTGTTCAATTTTGGGCCCCTTGCTACAAGAAGGACATGGAGGTGCTTGAGAGAGTCCAGAGAAGGGTAACGAAGCTGACGAGGGGTCTGGAGAAAAAGTCTTATGAAGAGTGGCTGAGGGAGTTGGGTTTGTTCAGCCTGGAGAAGAGGAGGCTCAGGGGCAGCCTTATCGCACTCTACAGGTGCCTTAAAGGAAGCTGTAGCAAGGTGGGGGTTGGCCTGTTCTCCCACGTGCCTGGTGACAGGATGAGGGGGAATGGGCTAAAGTTGCACCAGGGGAGTTTTAGGTTGGGTATTAGGAAGAACTTTACTGAAAGGGTTGATAGGCATTGGAATGGGCTGCCCAGGGAAGTGGTGGAGTCACCATCCCTGAAGGTCTTTAGAAGACGTTTAGATTTAGAGCTTAGGGATATGGTTTAGTGGAGGACTTGTTAGTATTAGGTTGGAGGTTGGACTTGGTGATCTTGGAGTTCTCTTCCAAGCTAGATTCTGTGTGAAATTAGATTTAAATAATAAATACAGCAGGCTAGTGTCTTGTTTTTCTTACTCATTGTCCTGGTTTCAGTTAGAACAGAATTAATTTTCTTCCTAGTAGCTGGTGGAATGCTGTGTTTTGGCTTAGGATGAGAAGAGTGCTGATAACACCCTGATGTTTTAATTGTTGCAGAGCAGTGCTTATACCAAGCCAAGGACATCTCAGCCTTTCGCTCTGCCCTTGCCAACAGGCAGGCTGGGGGTGCAATAAGAGCTGGGAGGGGACAGACCCAGGACAGGTGACCCAAACTAGCCAAAGGGGTATTCCATACCATCTGACGTCATGCTAAACAATATATAGGGGTGGCTAGCCGGGGGGAGGGGGCCGGACTGCTCGGGGTTAGGCTGGGCATCGGTCAGCGGGTGGTGAGCAATTGCATTGTGCATCACTTGTTTGTACATATTATTATTACTTTCCTATTATCACCATTGTATCATTATTATTATTATTATTATTATTATTTTGTTATTATTATTTTCCTGTCTTATTAAACTGTCTTTATCTCAACTCACGGGCTTCACTTTCCATTTCTCTCCCCCGTCCCAGAGAGGGAGGAGGGAGGGTGAGCGAACGGCTGCGTGGTGTTTAGCTGCCGGCCAGGTTAAACCACGACACTCATCAATCCAGCAAACACAGAGATTTTTTGTTTTGTTTTGTTTTGTTTTTCTAAAAATACCTTTTGTGGACATCTGCATGTGAATGTGTGGTGGAGCTCATAGGACTGCACATAATGAATAGGGTAATTGGAATATTAACAATTTCTCCTTGGGGTTGGTTTCTAATATTTCACCAAGAGTTTACCGGAAGTGTAGAGCTGAGGCATATATTACCATAATGCTTACATGTATGACTTTTAATGGACAGAAGTTGAAAGAACGTATCTTTCTGGTTAGTGAAAACCCTAATTACTCATTATTCCCTGCTCCCTACTTTAGCACATGGCTTGGAGTCTGCTGGTGAGGTTCACAGAGGTGTTTCTTTTACAAGGGTTGTTATAGAGACACCTGTTAGGATTGATATAGTTAATGCAGCATCAACATTTCCATTGATTTGGTTTATGACCCAGCTGTAAAAACTCCTTTTAGTCTGAGATTTGATGAATGATGACTGAACCAATGTGCAGAGGAAAAATAATGATTGCAGTTTATTAGAGGGCAACATCAAATTAGATGAATCAGACAAAAAGAAGTTTCAGAAGCTTATTTTACATATTTATACTATGAAAAATGTATGTTTCTGCAATGAAAGTTTGAAAGACTTTTAGAAACAAGCATTTAGTTCTTTGGAAGTAAATTGAAAAAAATAATCAAATCAGGGGATTTCAGGTGGAGAAATGGCTCACATGCAGGTTCATTAATTATTTTGCATTAGAAAATTAATTGTTATTTTAGCAGTTCACAGAATTCACAAATGATTCAGACTTAAGGCATAATGCTCTTCATATTTTGGCCAGATAGAAAAATCTTTTGAGATTTACTGGGGAAGGTGGAAGGAATATCACCAATCTTTTTTGTTCTCTATGTCATGGTAAAGAATATAGAAATATAGATAATATAGAAAACATAAAGATTCTTTGTGCTAACAGTTATTAAATGATGGCACAAAAGTCCTGCATGTTCTGCCCAGAGACAATCCACATAAACAAATGACCCATGTGAAACAAAAACTTTGTAAGGTGCTTCATGCACTCTAAATTATTTGTCTCACCTTCTGCCCCTTACCAGGGTTCAAAACCACAAAATACAAACACATGTGTGGGTAATGCTCTTGGAAAGGTGAAAAGAGGACCATTAAAGGAGAGCTGATCTGTTTTAAAACTCAAAAGAGTCAGATGTTACAGAGGTAACAGAAATGCTTCTGTTAGTGGTCCTTGTACGGATCATGTGTCCCATCCCTTCTATGGCAGAGATGGAGGCAAGTACTTAGAGACTGGGAGTGATTTCCCCCCCCCCTCCCCCCCTCAGAATAAGGGCTAAGTTATGGAAAAAAAAAGAAAAAAAGAAAAAAAAAAGACAAAGGATGGGAATCTACTGAGAACTTGGTCTAAATATCTGAGATAATCCATGTCCCTTTGAAAGCAAAGGGTGATGCATGTGTGTAACTAATGGTACTGAACTTGAGCTCATTCACTGCACCTGACTTGGGGCATGCACTGGTAATTCCATTACAGTATATTGTAACTTAATATTTACACACGGAAATATTTGAGCAAATGGCCTCAGCCTGGGTGACTTATGCTACACTCATCAAGGCAGTCAATCTCCTGGAGGGTTCCAGATTTGCTTAACTCCTGTGGGTTTGCTAAATGTGATATAAATAATGGGGCTGGCATCACTTTTGTCAACAAGAAAAGAAGACCGATTTTCATAGTAAAAATATCCATTTCTGAAGACAATGTTGTCCAAGGTAAAATGTGAGAGCTGGGACCTCAAAGGATGTGGAAGTTTAAGAAAATGTGAGATCTGATCCAGAGTTCACTGAAGTCATGGAAAGATTCTTCTCTGCATTAGTAGGTACTGAGTAAAGCTCCTTGGATCAACAGAAACAGTAGAATAGCCAGAAACAAGTTATCATGACAGATCAGAAAGACAGCAACAGCACTCAGAAAAATATGGAAGTGTAATAACTGTGATGTAAAAGCAAAATTTTTACTTTAATAGTTGGCATTCTGTCTCCTATTCATCTTGGTCAAAGGCCAAGGTCAAAGCATTTAATATCCATTAGGAGTTTTAGGACTGATTTTTTTGATAATTACTTACCTTCAGTAATACAGGATCATTTGGTGTGCTTTATATGGTGACTGTGGCCAGATTCTTGATGGCATATTCACTATTAGACATCAGTGGAGAATTTAGTCCACTAGTCTGTCCATGACTACATAGGTTCGATTTAGCAGATCCTCACTAATTTTAAAATGATGATCATGGCTATGATGTGCACATTAATTATAACCAAGTTTCAGGTGAAACAGATGGTTATATACACACATATGCATATATACACAGAAAAAAAAAAAAAAATCTCTAGAGTAAGAAAAAAAAACCTTGCAAAGACTATAACTTTGCTTTTAATGAGTTAAAATTAATTATAAATTGAGCTAGACAGTGAAGGAAGAACTTTTTTAAGAACTTTTTTTTTTTTTTTTTTTTTTTTTAAACAAGAAGGTACAGTCTGCATGTGAATTACAGCAAAAGCAACATAATTTTTCAACAACATTCTTCACAGCCCACATTTTAAATGGAATTTAGATGGCTGATTTTCAGTCAATGGGTCTAGATATCTGTATCTTTGTAACTGATCTGGGAGAGTTTTGGACAGTCTTTAAATCTCTATTCTTTTACAATTCTAGCAAGGGCAGATTTCAGTTCTGTGCCGCTGTTCTGTTGTCACATGTTGAGGCAGAAGGTGCTGTCTGCAGTCTTCTGAGGAGCAGCTGACTGACCAAGTAAGTGCCTCCACCCCCGCCCCCTCCCTTACAGGGACCAGTGTAAATGAAGTATGGAAAGAATCGGAAAGAGAAATATGCTTTGGCAGAGAATAAATTCTTTATTCCTCCTTTTCTTTCTGGGTGCTCATCTACTTCAGATGCAGGCAACAAAACCATTTTGGTGAGCTTATAACCTACTCTGGAAAAGCCTGATTAAACAAGAGTAAAGAGCTATATTGAATATAAAGAGACATCCTCTGGGAATTCTTCCTTTTGGACCATCAGTCATTTTCTGTATTGCTTGGATAGAAACAAAAGACACTCATATGACAAATAAAGACTAATACTTTATTTCAAATGTTATTCAGGAGGAAGAAAATAACTTATCATGCTATATACTTTTTCTCAAATGTACCTTGATACGGTTTTCAGATATAAATTCTCAATATAAATTTTGAGGTCATTATTTTCAACTTTATAATTAAAATGGTACTTGTCAGCAATAATGCTTTTTGCTTCATTTTTGCCTTATGAAACCAATTTATGTCTCCTAAAAATAACATTTGCAAATCATTTTAGTAGAAAGTTTGTGTTCTAGATTTATCTAGTGTTTGTGATTTCTTCTTGCCTGTTTATACAAGGAAAATTTTATTTCCACTTCTGTATTTGAGGTAGAAATGGCTTTTAAGAAGAAGTTTTAAGAAATCTAAAGAGGCAACATCTGAAAACAGAACATTCAGACAATTCCTAGCACAGGAACTCTAAGATAACATATTTTACTGAATCTTTCAATACCATATATTTTTGATATCTGATATTTCGTCAACTTTCAGTTTTCAATAATGGTTACAATTTCCTGAAAAAGAAGAAAAGGTAGTTGAACTGGGTCAACATAATTTTATTTGATGAAATCAAAGTCTGGTGTCAGATATTTAAGAACTAATGTACATCTCTTAATTAAATCCTTTCCCATGTCTTCCAGTTTGCCATGATGTGTTCTCAGATAAGAGTTATGTTTATGACTGGAGAACCTGTCATCAATTCTTTAATGCAATTTAACTTTCTGTGAATAGCTGAATGAAGTAACGCTTCAGCATCCACAAAATCAAACTGTTTTAAACTGCATCATATGAATCTTATAATACATTGTGTGAAAAATATAAGCAGTGAATATAAGTCACTGAGCACTTCTTTCCATCATACAAACGTCTGCCACCCTTCCAGAATTAAAAACTGCAACTGGGCCCCCTTTACCTAACAAGTAGAGTGATGTAGGGTGACTTCTAATAGCTGGAATACATTTCCTTCCAGCTGTGGAGCACAGACATAATCATCCTTTCAGATCAAATTATGACAACATCAAATTATGACCAGATTAATTTTCTGTATTATACACCATAAGAATTGCGTGGTTAGTTGGACACAAATATTCATTCTCATTTCTTATTGTATTTTGAATGGAAGAGTTAACATTTCTATTTGGTTAAAATATTAGTTTTATTTGCTGTAAATTCTCATTCATTGTCAAAGTGGCAACTGTTTGATTTTTTACTATTTACAAGGCAGTTTATGGGTATCTTGATATTATACAACAATTATACAAGAGATTATTCCATTTTCAATTGTTTAGTGACAAGAGTCAGGAAAAAGAATATGTGGCTAGATATCCTAGTCATCAAATAAAAAATGACGTAACTTGTTTTCTTGACTGAGAGGTGACTTCCTGACTTTCTTAACTGACAAGTCTTCCTAGACTGTACAGTTTTTGGTAGAGGTCAGTCTATGAGAAGAAAACAATGCACTTGCTGTTAGAATGAAATAATCTGTATGAATTGTTACAGCTACCAGTGTAGTATGCTTTTCCATGTGCACTATAGTGTCACAATGTCAATATCAAAGTAGTCATTCCAAAAAGTTACAAGCTGTTTCTGTTTTGGGATGGGAACAAATTGAAAGGGGAAGTGATTTTTGACGTTTCATCATCAAAGTCATGGTCATGACTCATGCACATGTTTAATCTGATCAATTAATATGTATATGGATTATAATTTAGATCATGACCACTGAAGAAACAAGTCATATCCCTAAACAAAGGTGTATTTGGCTTATGTGGGAAGTTTTTGATATTGGGATGTGTGTATGTGCAGGGGTGGTCTCTGTGAGCCCAGCCCAGAAGCTGCCCCATGTCAGATCAGAGACAGCTCCAGAGGGCTCCAAAGGGGACCTGCTGCTGGCCAGAGCCAAGCCAGGGAGCAATGCTTGTTGGGCCTTTGGGAGAGCAAATTGAAGAAAATGGAAAAACAACAACAACAACAAAACTGCCATGCAACTGCAGCTGGGAGAGAGGAGTGAGAACACGTGAGAGACCCAGCCCTGCAGACCCCAAGGTCAGTGCAGCAGGAGGGCAGGAGGAGCTCCAGGCATGCAGCAGCAGTTCCCCTGCATCCTGTTCAGAGGCCCCTGGTGGAGCAGGCTGTCCCCCTGCAGCCCAGGGGTCCCACATGGAGCAGATCTCCACACTGCAGCCTGTTGAGGAGCCCCCAGTGGAGCAGATGGATGTGGCCTGGAGGAGGCTGCGGCCCATGGAGATCCCCTGCACGAGCAGGCCCTGGGCCAGAGCTGCAGCCCATGGAGAGGAGCCCACGCAGGAGCAGGGGGTCTGGGGGGAGCTGCTGCCCGTGGGGAACTCTTGTTTTGAAAACATTGGTCTTCCTGAGCAACTGCTATGCATATTGAGGCCCTGCTTCTCAGCACTGGGGTGAACGCTGCTCACTGATGGGAAGTAGAGAATAATTGCTTTCTACTTCTGCTTCCATGTGCCCCCCCCCCTTTTTTTTTTTCCCTTTAATTAAACCGTGTCTTATCCCAACCCATATTTTTTGTTTTCATCATGTTTTCTCCCCCTGTTCTTTTGAGGAAGAGGAGAAAGAGAGTGGTGTGGTGAAGCTTAGCTGTCTACCAGTGTGAGTCCACCACAAAAGGTTTCTAAAGTAACACTAAGTGTCCCAGAGCATCCTACCTGGCCTCCTGTGACAGAGGAATGTACCTTTCTTGTAGGTTATGGACCATTTCCTTCTGCCATATATGGATGTCTTGGACCCCTCAGGTGTCAGAAATGCCTCAGTTGTTTCTTTTTTCGGTTGTTTCATTTTTTGTACACTGAAGTTAATAGACTTTAAGTGTTCTGTGTTTTGATAGCAAGAGGTCAAATATATATAGTAAACTAATCCTATACATCAATCTCACGAGAGATCAAGTCCCCGTGTTGGAGTATGTATTGTTTACAACACTTGTCTCAGTCATTCCCAGGACTGATTTTCCAGTCTTCAAATATTTGTCTTCAAAAGCTCCCAGCCCATCTTCTGAGAATGTTTTCTATGTTCTCTGAAAATTTCACCGAGTTATTATCTGAAGATTACTGACAATGAATTTTGTTTTCAGTGCAGTGGCACAGTGCTGAAATGCCCATGCTAGTGAGTTACCTCATTAGCTCAATATAATGGTGGACCAAGGAAACTAGTGTTTTCTTCAGCTGAGTCCGAATCAAGAATTTCAGAGTGCTTGCTGGTGATGCCTCTGCTAGAAACTTCTCACCCAGCCTGTCAGGAAAAGCTGGCTTTTGCTACCATTTTCTGAAGTGCTAATCTATACATAATATTTATTGACCTTTGTAGTAAAATCTACCAGTGGCAGATACTTTGTGTTCAACCAGCTATTAATGAATTTAGCTCAAAGTTTTATTTGCACACCACTTCCTGACCTGGGTTCCTGGTGCATCATCATAAGGTGGGATAACAGATTTTACAGGTAAAGTCTCAGACTTGAAGCTAGGTTCATGATCTTTGTGTGGGGCTTTTAGTTATTTTACTGCATGTCTTGTTAATCTTTGGCAGGATTCTTCAAGGATGGAACAATGTGTGACATTTTTTGGGAGTGTATACAGCTGGTGGTACGGAACTGGACTGGAAGGAGAGATTCCAGGTTTACTATTGCTTTTTCCATAGTAGAGGTATCACACAATGTTTATTAGTCTGAGACAGCCGTAATTGCACTCAGGATTTCAAGACAGCTGAGCTGTCAATGAGATTCGGTGGCCACTTTTCTAAAGGAAGGTCAGAGACAAAACAGGCTGTGAAACTCCGTACTAAGGTGGCAATATCTTGGATACCTTGCACAAAATATACAGTACCTAGACTGCTGAATGTCTGAGCTAGGCCTGAGTGTGACTAAGGCAGAACAACAGGGGCTATGCCTCTGCAGAGAAGCCTGTTCTCATTTGGTTTTCATCTGCAATTCCAATCAACCCAAATTCTCAGACATTACATTCTAACGTGCCATGCACAGACATATTAAAAGCCCTGTGCTCTAGTCAGTTCGCCTTTGCCATACTACCAGAGCTACAATTAATTGACACATTAGGTGATGTGAACCTCAGACAAATTCAGTTTTGAAAAGCAAAAAATGCTTGGGGTTTGTTTGTTTATTTATTTAAATAAAGACCAAGGTTCGCTTGTAATTTCTTAATTATAAAAAAAAAAAAAAAAGAAAAAAAGACTGACATATAAAAAAATATGCTTTTCTGTGATGAGTACACTGCCCATGATACAGGACCCCTTTAAAGCTCAGGAAGGACTCTCTCAGCTTCCAGTTCAGTCACTTTTTCAAAAGAATTTCCAGGAATTTGGTTGCCAGACTCTAAGTCTCCAGTGATCACTTTCTCACTGCTCTGTTTTCCAGTAGTATATTCTTTTTATGAAATTTGGCTTGGGAATGATGCTGACCTTGAAGAAAGTGAGGTGGGGGATTTTAGTGGTTTGTGTCAGGACTTTGGCTGCTATTCCTGTGTTGTAATCACCTTATCTATGAGGTTTTTGTATTAACCAATCAAGCTTAAAAAAATAAATAAATACCCCAGTATAATGCACAACATGTTATTTTACTTTGCTAATTTTTTCAAGGATTTTTGGCTGCAGTTAGTCAGTGTGTACTTCTTTTTTTTTTCCTTTTTTTTTTTTCTTCTTTCCTGATATCATTTCTTAGGTATATTAAATATCATTTTTTATCTGGCTGAAGCATGTATAAGAATACATGACTTAAAGAGAAACCCACAAGTCTCCAAAATATTAGAATGATTCTATGAATGTTTATTAGGTCAGCCTCGTGGAGGCACTGCATTTCTGTTTAGCATTTAAACTGTTCTTCCTAAAAAGCATATTTCAGGCTTAACCCAATTTCATACTTTGTTGAATTAAGTTTGCCTTCAGTTCTTCAGTTGTATTCCATACAGACTGTGACATAAACACCATCCATATATGTTATGTCCCACCATAACCCAGGTCACAAAGTGCTCTGAAAGAATAAATAGCAGACAATTTTCAGTTACAGGACTATGTGTCCGAATAGGTTAATTCTGCTTCATTTACAAATTACAAATGGGATGGTTTGTTTATCACAGCAAGCAGAATCTGATAATAAAATTTAAGCCTGTTCACTCAAAATACTTTTATTATTTTTGTCACTTGGCTTCATAAAGGACCAGGTTGTTATAATCTTATTTATTGTGAGCAGGACCTTATTCTACATATAGTTTATGGAGATCTTCTCAGTGACAGCTACTTGGCAGGTAACCATGTTATTAGACACGTTGCAATTATAGATTAGTTTGCTCTAAACAGGATAGATCAGCATTGCTACAGGTACATGCCTGTGAAAGCTACTGATATCACATGAAAACTGCTGTACAGGAAAGGATTTATGAACTCTGTATGGTAAACGAACCATACTCTGTTAAGTTTCTGTGTGTCAGTCTTAAGAATTTTATTTTACTGAGCAGTTTTGTGGTGGTTCATATTTTTTCATATCAGATGCTCTAGCAGAAGGCAAAATGAGCCTAATAGGTTCTATTATTATTATTATTATCAATTATTATTATTATTATTATTAAAGGGAAGGGATAAGACAACTCCACAACAGTGCCTTTCAGCTTTCCAAGTGCCTTGCAGGTGAGTGGAAGGCACAACCACAGCTTTGCTACATGGGCTTCACCTTGTGAGGCATAGAGACAACAGAAGCTTCAGAAAACAGAGCACTAAGCATAAATCTGCCCAATCTAGTGGAAGTGTTGAGGAGAGAGAGGGTGGGAGCAGAGTCTGTGACTTAAGCCCTACCTCTCCACTGCTCAGAAATGCTTATAGCCAGATTCAACACAATGAAGCGTCTTCAAGAGGTAAGTAACAATCCGCTTTCAAATGAAGTACTAAAAGTCTTCCTGAAGAAAAATCACTTTTATATTTGTTGTCAAGAGCATCACTTCTGAAGTTAGAGACCCTCACTTAACTCTACTACCCCCAAAATATTGATGCCTACCAATATTTTCTTGCTAGAAGAATTGGTGGACTGTATTTTATTATTAAGTGCTAATGGCTTTAGTGGGGGAAAACAAACAAACAAACAAAAAAAAAAAAAAAAACAGAAAAAAAACAAACAGTTCTATAACTGAATTGCTTCTGACAATACCTTTCTGTGTAGCATATGCTTTTGTACAATTCCAATACTTTCAGTTTGAGAAGAGTCAAGAATTAAGTACATGAGCCTCATGAATATGTTTCATATGACCAAAAAAATGCTCTGTGACTATATTCCTAAGATAAAATGCAGTTACCTCATTGCAGTTTTGGGGCATGAGAAAATGAACAAAACTAAGCTCTTTTACTACATTATTAATTGTTGTCTAATCTGTAAGAGAAATTGCTGTTTCTCTTTGATGAAATACATGTATTTCAGACAAAATGCATAGCAAGGAACATTTTTTTAGGAAATCATTTGGAGCATCTTCAGTTTTGCAACACGTATTTTACATGGCCAGAAGTATTGCATCTTATGTTCCCTAAAGTTTTGCTTCTGCCTGGAAAGGAAATAAACAGTGTTTTAAGAATTTCAACATGTTTCTGAGGAAGTTCATGCCGGTAAGTTTGTAATGAAACATTTTAGTTTCTGAGAAGTGTATTTGATTATGTGCATCTGCACAAACTTTCTATCTGTACCACTACTGAATCTTGCATTAACTACTGAGTCTTGCATTATATGGGAAATGGACATTTCATATAAAACCCTTCGACTATAACTATATTGCTAAATAAAATGACCAGAAACCATTGTCTAACTCTGGTGTATATTTTGTGTTATGTTATTTAAACTCTCTTCACACCTTTGCCTCCAAACCAGCATACTTTGATAATATGTAGCCCATGTAGAGAGTGGGCCTATGCTGACCATGTTCCGACTAGAGACTGTAGAGAGTGGGTCAGTGTTAGCCAGTCTGGATGAAAAATGTGTCAAGATACAATCAAGCCATACTTGGTCCTGGTTTGTTTTCTGCTTTAGATATAACCTAATAACTGAGTTGCTATAGATAAATGATTTATTGAAAATCCTACACAAACAAGTAGGGAGAACAATAACTAACAAATTAAGCAAATTAAGGTTCACACTGGCTTTAGGATGAAGACAGGGTAGTATAGATGACCCACCCATGATCTTCTCTATTACTGCTTCCCTCTGAATAAAGGAATAAATCTTTGAAGGAGGAAAAAGAGGAGTGTGTGTTCTTTCACTCATATTTGTCCATCCTGAAGCTGCTTCCGTTGAGATCAGTATTGTGGAAGTCTTTATTTGTGACACTGTAATCAGTTTTCACTGAAAAAAGGGTCACCAAGAAATTCCTCCTTGTTTTAGTTCCTGGTAAATGTGAGAGCCTGGAAGCTACAATCTGGCCTACCAAGAATACATGGTGACTCAGTTTTGCTTCCTTCCTCCCACTCAGTGGAAGAGGCAAAAGGCTGCACAGAGCTTGCTGGGTTAACACTCTAAACACTGGGGTCTAAGTAATTCTGGAGTTTTCCCAGTTTCATTCCAGAGCAGGGTACTTGGACAGAAGAGATCAGAAAATCTATAGCAAAACTGATGTAGCTGTTGTACTGCTTGTACCTTAGAGGTTGAAATAGTGAAAGAACGGATCTAAATGTTCTCAGTGGTTAAAAAAAAAAAATATGTGCAGGAGGTTGATTTGTTATTGTTCTTGTTGTTGTTTTTAATGTAAAAAGATAACAAAACAAAAACACCTGCACAAATATATTCCATACAGTATACAATACATGCAATTTTTCATCACTGTGAACAGGCTGGAGTGAGCCAAGCTTTCCAAACACTGTTCTTGCTGTGGAATGCAGCCATTCTTCATGACAGTCTTCAGGGCATAAGTATTTCTAAACCCAAAGTGTTTCACAGCATATTTTAAATAATCGGTCATCATATTAAATGTTCTCAGTGACTCCAGTGTTTCTGCATGTGAGCTACTTCTTATTACAGAAAAATTACAGACAACAGTAGGGAAAATAACTATTTCACCCCCAATGTTAGCTAATAAAAAACATAAGTATTTTCTCTCTTAATTAATTTCCAGGGTAGATTTCTGAAAACACGTAAATAGGTTGTACATAAGAAAAGTCTTAAAGGAGACTGTTACCCAGAATAGTCCTGGAAACAGTAGAACTAGCTAAAATAAAGTGTTGGATACCAAGATACATTTAGCTTACAGGGAAAACTGTAAATGGGGATATTTAGATTTGAAACATCTATGTCATATGTCAGTTAGTTGTTGTGACTCCCTCTGATATCAGTGAGAAGGGAGACACACACAGTGTGTGTGCATGGGACAATGAATGCCTCATATTTTGGACATATTTTAGGATGAAATGAGTTGCACAGTTGCACTCTGGAAAAAGAAAAGTTATTATTTTTTTAACGTTTATCCCTCACTGTTGACATAAGATAAACCATAAATTATAAGCTTATCAAGCTGTGCTTCCTTTACACCTCACAGTGTTTTGGAGAAGTGCGCTAGATGCTTATCAGAAGATATGCATGGCATTGCCTAAATGCTCAACAGTAAAATTATGTGGATGGCAAAGAAGTGACTATCTGCTACAAGAAAAAAAGTGTACCTTACTCATAACAGGTAACTATGATAAATGTAAATAAATATATCCTCTAAGTACTTTTAAGATACAGTAACTGAAGGATCTACACGCAAGAGATGAAAAAAGAAAAAAGAAAAAAAAAAAAGAAAACTTTTCTGTTGTTGTTGATCTATTTGTTTTTCTTAAATATTCCAGTTAGAGAGATGGAGCTTCTAGAGGGATTTGGAATCAGTCAAAAGATTCTCCCTCTGTTCTGCTGTCCCAGTGAATCCAACTCTGAAGCTGATACTTAGGATTTAATCAAATTATCACTGAGTTCTGTGGAATTTTGTGTTCAGTCTGGAAAACAAAAATGAGACCAATTGTCAGATAAAATGATGAATGAGGTATTACAATGAAGTTTATGGAACCAAAAGGAACATATTCTATGTTACTCCAAACTATGTAAAACTCACGTGATTTCATGTTTAATAAAAATATTAGACTTTCTGAGTGAACCTTAAGCCCAGTTTTGAGTGAACCTTGGCTGATTTATGCCTTGCATTCTCACATGATTTTGACAAGGAACCAGATAAAATTTGGCAGTTTTGACTGTGTTTCATTTTGAGATTTTGAGTTTGTTTGGACCTAAAACCCAAGCAAAATGTGTAGCTGTGAACCCACCCAGAGAGAAACAGAAGAACACTGCATCCCAGCTCTCCATGAAATTAAGTGATGGAGTTTCATGTAATTCTGATATACAGATGTTAAAATCAGGTGAGATGAATCCTGTGCTCGAGCAAAATCGCTGTTGGTGACCAGAAGCATGACAAGAGAGAGAAATAGCTTCCAGCTCTAGCCTACATGAGCACCAGGAGACATGTTTCCATCTTCTTCTGCTGTTTGCCTCTTACTCTCAGTTGAAATGGTAGAGCTTTAACACACCGAGAACCCAGATGTACCCCTACACCACTCTCCTCATATGCCTACCATGTACCACCAACTGCACTCACCCAAACAGTCTCCTAATGCACCTAATGTATACTTCACCTTGGAAATCTTTACTTCCAAGAAGCTTTTTGCCTCTTGAACCTGCTCCCACATCTTAGGCAGGAATACAGATCTTGAAAATAGCTAGGTTCTAGCTAAAGCTGGAGAGCCAAGATGTTGCTGCACTCAAGTACTTAGCTGAAGGATCTGTCTGCAGCTCGACTAAATGCCTCTACCTAGACAGAGCTGGCAGCTACTGCTGTTATGTATCACTTTACCAGTCTGGAAACTTCTGCACCATGCTAAGCAAAGCTGTGTATCAGTATGTCATTTAACTTTGTATTTGTTTCTGATAATCCTTCTCTTTTAATGGAGTTCAGAAGCTTGAGATGGTATAGCCTTCAGTATCAAAACAGTAAAAATATATAAATAAAAAATATATAAATAAAAAATGCATAGTGAAAAAAAAAAATGCAATCTGACTGATTTTTCTTCAGTAGATTTCCTCCCAAGCTGTCAGATTTGTAAAGGCATTGAAGAACACTGGTCAGAAGTCATTCAACAAAGCATAACTTTTGGTAATGGTTAGTAGCAGTTTCACAGGATTTAATTGTATTTTCTGGTGTATGTTATTCATATGTAAGATTTAAGGATTTTTTTTTTTTTTTTCAGAATTTATCTTCTGTCATCAGAATCTCAAGGCACAAGCTTAAACTTGACAGTTTAAGCACCGCAGACATCATGAAGATACAGGTTATAAGTAGCCAAAAGGGTCAATCATGTCCTGATGTGCCTCAGGCAGAGCTTTGATAGCTGATAGAGGGAAATGATTGTCCCACTCTACTCTACGCTGGTGTGGCCTCACCTCAAGCACTGTGAGCAGTTTTGGGTGCTACAATATAAGAAAGACATAAAAGTATTAGAGTCCAAAGGAGGGCTATGAAGATAGTGGAGGGTCTAGAGGACAAGACATATGAGAAGCAGCTGAGGTCACTTGTTCAGCCTAAAGAAGAGGAGAGTGAGTGTAGGCTTCATGGTGGGCTGCAGCCTCCTCATAAGAGGAGTGGAGGGACAGGTGCTGCTTTCTGCTCTCTGGTGACAGCAACAGGACCTGAGGGAACAGCAGAGAGCTGTGAAGGGAAAGACCAGGCTGGATGTTAGGAAAAGATTCTTCACCAAGAGGGTGTTTGGAAAGTGGAACAGGCTCCCCAGGGAGGTGGTCATGGCCCCAAGCTTTAAGAAATGTTTGGAGAACACTCTTGGACATATGATCTGATTTTTTGGGTAGTCCTGTGTGAATCCAGAAGCTGGACTTAATGATCCTTTTGGGTCACTTCCAATTCAGGATATTCTATGATTCTATGATTTAAACAGCAGTTTTATCAGCTTAAATGGTTCTTTGTATGAACTGAGGAATAAGAAGGTCAAGAATCTCCTTATGGTTTGGCCAGTGAAACAGTGGCAGGAGAGAATGAATAACAGATCTTTTGCTGCATTCTCTCACTGTGATGAACAGTATTGCTTATTAAATGACATGAAAGTGACTATTTTCATTGGTGCACAGTGCCAGGACAAGAGGCAATGGGCACAAGCTGGAACACAAGAGGTTCCATGTAGACATCAGGAAGCACTTCTTTACCATGTGGGTGATAGAGTCCCAGAACAGGTTTCCCCAAGAGGTTGTGGAGTATCTTTCCATGGAAATCTTCAAAACACATGTGGATGTGGTCCTTGGCAACCTGCTCTAGGTGTCCCTGTTTGAGCAGGGGGGTTGGATGACCTCCAGAGGCCCCTTCCAACCTTAACTGTTCTGTGAGTCAGTAATTCTGTGAAAAGGGAAAGATTTTGCAACTGAAGAAAACACACTCCTGACCTTTCGCAGGATTCATCTGACCCCTCTAGGTTGGTGAACTGATACTCACATAAAGAAATACACTAATGTAAAAGAGACAATTCAGATGGTCAGCTTCCCAGTACAGTTAGCTACTCAAAAGTGATAGGCACTGGTTGTGAAAGAGAACATTTAACTGATGGGGAGAAAAATGGACTACCTCCTTCTTCTTTCCTATTTCATTCCCTTTTCTTTCTTTAGTTTATCTCATTTCAATATTTATGATTGAGAGGAGATGGCTTAGCTAGCATATTTCCTCAAAGACATGAAGAAGAGAAGGGACAGAGTGACAGAATGTTCTAACAAGAGAAACCATAATTTCATTTTTTTTTATTTTAGTTGATGAAGATCTCAAAATGAACCAAAAAAAAAAAAAAAAAGTACATGTACAGTGGATGGTTTCAGTTTGATGCAGGACTTATAAAATATCAGGACAACCCTAAAATGTTGTCACAGAAAGAATATTTGTGAATTCAGAAGAAATAAAATACTCAAGAATCAAAACAGGCAGGTATTCTTGATAAAGCTCCAAGTGGTAGGGGAAGAATCTATTTCAAACATTTACATTTAATGCTGGTATGCACCAGAATAAAACCAGAAGAGTGAGAAGGAGCAGGCTGTGTCTCAAACTACAGAGAAAGACAAAATGTAAGCTCTGCAAGCTTTCCAAGGTGAGGCCAGCCTTTGAAGAAAAAAGAGCGAGAAATAAAGGAAGAGAGAGGGAAAGAGGTTATACTGCCAGACCTTTGCAGTCATCATAGCCAAGATACTGGAACAGCTAAAAAGGAACTTTGGAATCAGATATATTTTAAGTTTCTGTTTTCATATTTCATTTTTTTGTTTCCAATTTTGCAGTCAGGAATTCATCTGCTTGCGAGGACACATTTGTTTCCTTCTTTAGGCTTGTCTTGTGTTAAGAATGGACTTCTTTGGCAAGAAGCAAGCTATGGAGAAATAACCTGTGATTCGTGATTCTGGATTAACTCATGCTGAACATTGTCTTTTGCCATGCAATGAAGAAAACAAGGGAATTAGGACACAGAATGTCTTGTGAAGTTCTTGCTAGACATAGCCCCCGCGCTCTCTCAGAAAAGCAAGCTTCTCAGAAACCTAGTTGAGCCAACAAGGAACTGTGTAAACTTCTAAATATATGAGTGCAAATGAGGTAGAGTGGATATCAGACATTAAACAAGCCTTTTTTTTTTTTTTTTTTTTTTTTTTAACTCTCCCAAATCCTTCCAGATGTTAAAATAAATTATCAGCACTGGACAACTGTGTTTTATTACTAATCCTAGTATTAGGGTTAACTTTCACCTGTTTTTCTGCCTTGTCTTCTGATTTCAACTGTTGCTTGAAGTTCAAAATATGTTAATTTTATCTTTTTATTGATGGTAAAAATGTGCATCAGGTCACTCATGCTATAGAGTAAGCCGGATAAACTTTAAATGTAGCCCTGACCATTTATTGCTGGGAAATTTAATATTTTAACAAAAAAAGATGCTGTTCCTCTTTGTGTTGGCATCAATGAGAGTTCTTGTGTGTAAGACAATTAGTACTGGTAGCTGAAGTTCCCTGCAAGGAAATGATTCAAGACAGATGATAATAAAAAGTGAAAAAAATAGAAAGTGGGATGCGGTTAGAGCAGCGAAACTCTCACTTATTAAGGCTATGTCTTCACTGCTGAGTTACTCAGCTGGTGCCACCAGTTTGGCACACACAAAGAGCTCTGAATCAAATACAGCAATGCCTTGATGTAAGCAAGATGAATTGCAGAGCTACAGGTTACCGTCTGTGCTTTAATTCTTCTTAGTCTCGTAAATATATCATCTGCAGAGACAATTCAGACACCCCTCTGGTATCTTACCACAGTTCCCTTTTTGCTTCACTCAGATTGTGAGGAAAAATCTCATGGTTCCTTCAGGAATAGAGAATGTTCCCATGTTTTCTTGCCCTTTACTCAGATCTAGTTATTGTTCTGTGCAACATAATAACACTATCAGGTAGCTAAAGTTAATGATGAAAAAAAATATGAAACTGATATTACATTAGCAAGGACCATTAATCTTCTTTCTGTTCAGATGTCTGTGGTGTACAGTATTGTATCTATTTCAATTTTCTACTTGAAAATGCATTAAAGACAACCTTACAAACATCTATTCATTGTCTATAAAAAGAGGCTAGCTGAGATGTACATATTTATACCAGTTGAAATGAATCCCAGTCCAAATGACTTAATCTCAGCTGGGAAAGTGATCACTCTTTCTTTCTCTCTTTCTCTCTTTCTTTCTCTCTTTCTCTCTTTCTTTCTTACTGACTTAAGCTAAGATCATTGCCTGTCAGAGTGAGGGCTCAGCTGCAGTCTTAAGTCAAACAGATTAGCTGAGGTCATAGGAGATGCAGAGCAGGGTGGAGCACAAACACTTAAGAGAGTCAGGCCCTGGTTACCTGCTCTTCCCCAGCTGCTAGGTCACTGCTAGGGTGGGTGCCCCTTCCTTTCTCTTTTCTGTGTGCGGGTTACAACAGTCTGCTCATTAATGAACATCTGTCTTAGCTGAAATATTGTGATACTCCTAAGATTAATGTTTGCCATTAGGTTGAAGGTTAGATCAGAGCCAGAAGAATAAAAGATGAGCACAGTACTGGGAAGCACCAGTAGAAAAGGTCACCACTTGCAACTGAGACTGCTGCAGACACCCACCCCTTTTTCCCCCACAATGTTGAAGTTAATCAACTTGAATTCATGCTGAATTGAGCAACAAAGAAAGAATTTGTATCACAAATAGTGTGGCCAGCAGCACCAGGGATGTGATTGTCCTTCTGTATTCAGCTCTGGTGAGGCTGCACCTCAAGTACTGTGTTCAGTTTTGGGCCCCTCACTACAAGAAGGACATCGAGGTGCTGGAGTGTATCCAAAGAAGGGCAGTGAAGCTGATGAAGGGTCTAGAGAGCAAGTCTTATGAGGAGCAGCTGAGAGAGTTGGGGCTGTTTTCACTTGGAGAAAAGGAGGTTTGGGGGAGACTTTATTTTGCTCTACAACTACCAAAAAGTAGGCTATAATAAGGTGGGGATTGATCTCCCAAGCACCAAGTAATAAGACAAGAGGGAATGACCTTAAGTTGCTCCAGGGGAGGTTTCATCTGGATGTTATGAAAAAATTTCTTCACTGAAAGGGTTGCTGGAGGTATTCAAAAGACACGTAGAACTTAGTGACGTGGTTTAGTGGTGGACTTGGTGATGCTAAATTAAAGGTTGGACTTGATGATCCTGGAGGTCTTTTGCAACTCTATGATGCTGTGAATTTTTACAGGTAGGGATCTATCTGAGCCAAGAAACAGTAAACTTGTGGACTTAACTTAAGAGATTTTAGCTAAGAGTAAACAAATTGTTAACAATGCTGAGTGCTGGAGTTTCTGAAGATCCCACCAGCCACATCAGCCAAATAAAATATCTAAAGAGTGCAGACAGAACTGTTTTCTCAGTGGAGGAGTCTTGGAAAATGATAAGATTCTAACATTTTGAAAGTTAAGGACATAACCGATCTTGAAGGCTGATATATAGATATGTGCTTGGTTAAGGTGAAGTGAAGAGAGAAAGAAGACATACAGTGTCATGATACATATAATCACTGAGCTCTAATGAGAAGAATATATCGGTGTGGCTAGTACAGGATAGCTATTTCAAATGTAAATTACCTTGTGTTTGTTTAGCCTAAAGGTTTCAGCAATGCAAGTTAGGTCTACCCTGAAGACTGAACTCTTAAACCATAAAATTTGATTAGTCCTGGAATCAGTCAGTCAGCCTTTAAATCAGTCTTTCACTGTGTCCTCTTACTTTCAAGAAAACAAACAAACAAACAAAAATGGTTGTTGTAGCTAACCATGATTACTCACCTGAACACCAATCCACTGGGACAGAGGAATGGCTTGTTCCTGAGTGAGGAATTGTTAAGTTGCCTTCCTTCAGATTTCATCTTGGTGCTGTCAGGTAAATCCAGAGAGCTTGATTTGTGTTGCTTTGTTTATATTCTCCATTACATATATGGATGTGTAAACTGATCCATTTCACATACCTGTTCATTGGATCTAACTATCTTGTTTGTGAAATTCGCTAATGACTTGACAAGGCATAAAGTTTAGTAATATAACTTCAAAATCCAAGCAACTCTAAAGACAAATTCATTATACAGTACCTTATCTCACATTTCAGCAGACAAAAGCAAGGCTATATTACTTCCCATTTTATGTGTGAGTGGACCCCAGGCCATAAAAATCAAATAAGACTCAACTAGGAAAAAATCTGGGCTAATGAAAAACTTATGTTAGAAATGAAGAAACTCTGTAGGGCCAAGTACGCATTGATTTCATAATTCAAATGCTGTAAGCTGCTTTTCCATTAGTTGGCAAAGCATTTCTCCAAGCTTTGCCTTGACTAGAAAGTGCTGTTTTTAACAAGATAATGAGCTTAGCATCAGTTTTTAAATCTTTGTCACAAATAGGTTTATAGCTGAAGTTATCAGAACAATATATCCAAAATTTATTTGTAGCTTCCCTGATCAGTTAGGAAAAATCAAGGCAGTGTCATCTAAATCAGATATTTTAACACATACAAGGTTTATGTTATGACATTGCCTGGAAATGACATTGCCTGGAAACTTTTATCAGCAAAGTGGGACAACACGTTTCCCCATAGATTCCCTCAAGACTGATGAGAATGATTTAGTCCTTAATTCTGTTCACAGGTTTGCATGCCTTTTCTCTGAGTATGATGCATATCAAAAAAAAAAAAAAAAAAAAAAAAGGTGTGTGGGGGAGAGGGGGCATGATAAGAAGATCTATAAGGCACCTATTTTCCTGTTCCTGAGGAGTTTGCTTAAACCTCTGCAACTGACATGAAAACCTTTGGGGTTCATATGCTTGAGGAATTTCAGACCATCTCCATTGTGACCCTAGTCTTTGTGAATCTTTGTGAAAGCTAATAGTTGACATTTAGTTACATTGCATCTGCAACAAAACATAGTAATAGACAATATTTGCAAATGCCTTTTGCCGTGATTTGTTGATGGGCTAAACAACTTTATTTCCAGTGTAAAGAAAAGTATGTTAAGTATAAAAAGTAAGTCTCATCCATGGTTTATTGGTTTTAAAGCTGTAAGCACTATCATGGCCAAATCTGAGCTTCTCCATCACCAATGAGCTGTAGATTCTCACCAGTCTTCTCACATCAAGCCCATAGGTACAGGTTGACCAAGACCTGTTGTTTGTTTACTTGGTTGGTTGGTTGGTTTTAATCTTATAAGAAGAAAGCAGATTTCATTTATTTATTTATTTTACCTAGGTAAAGTGAGACCTGGAGTGATGAAGAGGCTTTGACAAAACCAAGGGATATGTCTGTGGAAGAACTAGATCAGTACACAGGCTTGTAGTTTATCAGACTTCCAGTCAGACATCTCAGTGCTTTAGAGAGTAGGTGAATATCACCAACTCGTGTGATCATTTCAGAAGCTAGGCAAATGCACAAGCCCTGAGACATAACTGAGGTCATTCAATAGATTAAGGAAACCAGCAAATCAGTTCAATGCAGCAGCATGAACAAGTGATGAGGCAGACGATAAAACAAGCTTTGATTTAATGAATTAAAATGTATGATTTAGATACAGCTTTGCCCAATGCTCTTCTGGAAACCATGTGTTGCCTAATGATGGGTTTCCTCTTAGTATGGGCTCCTTTCCAACTCTTAAGGGACACATTTCTGGCACTAGAGGAAAACTATGAACGTATTATTTTCTTTGAGTTTCTCAATTACAGAATAAGGATTCCAGTGTTACTGTACTTGGTGTTTCTGTCATCGAAGCAGATACTCTTAACCTCCTGCAAGGTAAAGGCCTCTCCAGAACCTTTCCTAGCCACCTGCTGAAGTGCTGAACTGGGCTTTTACAACTAAGAGAAGGAACTGGCAAGACAGCAGTATTACTGACCATGCTTCTTTTCTTTGTGGCCTGACCACAGAGGCAGAGCATGCTGTCTTCTGCTGTCAGAGGTGGCGATGCTCTGAGGATGGTTCTCAAGGTCCTCATTGATGTTATTCACCATCACATGCTGTCAATCCATGAAATCAACTTTAAAAAGAACTAAGATTAGTCACCTAAATAAGGATATGTGGTGGTAGTAAAGCTGGGTGGCTTTTTCAAGACATTTTCCACAAGTCTAAAAACCTGGATTGCATCTGTGTGTGTTCCTATCTTTCTGCCTTTGCTTTGCCTGGATGTTGGCAGCGCTTCTCACACTGTGGGTCATGACCGCTCAAGGGGTCACAGGAGAGTTCAGGAAGAATCAGTGACTGGTGGAAAAGGCTTGAGTAAAATTTTCTAACAACAACAACAACGAAAGAATTTAAAAAAAATAATAAAGTTGATCAACACAAAAGCAAATTAAGCTGATTTAATCTTTGAAAGAAAGAAGCAATCCTTCATTCAAGACCCAAACCATCTGGGGGGCCTTCAGGAAGATAGGGGAATGAAAGGGCTCACAATTTTAATGAGTTAGAATTTCAATTCAACTAATTAGCTCCTCAAATGGGGATAGCGTTTAGTTTAACAGTGAAGACAACTTATAGAATACATTTGAAGAAAGGGAAAATCCTGCTCTGTGGCTTAAGCTTTTCCAGTCAGGG
Source organism: Netta rufina (assembly GCF_964035555.1). Lineage (NCBI taxonomy): Eukaryota > Metazoa > Chordata > Aves > Anseriformes > Anatidae > Netta > Netta rufina. The sequence goes on along the minus strand of NC_140125.1, from coordinate 110,966,259 downwards.
AACATCCTGTGATTCCATGTGATCACGTGAGATTTCAAAATGGAATTTGTGCCTCTTCAGCATCATGTTTTTCATAGTAAAATAAGATTATAGCATTTTTCTGACAAGTCACTGATAATGAACTTTGTGAACTGATTACAACAAGAAAAATTATAGATTTAAATTTGATGTACTACATAAAATTAAAGGAGAAGGTAGAAATAGTTGGATGCCGAGCAGAAACAGAATTTGATTTTTGCTACAGCCTCTGCTGCTTTTTTTGTTGCAGGCCCAGTGCAGTGGAGTGAGCAGGATGGTGAGGCAGAAGGGCCTGAGGAACCTCTTAGGTAAAGGGCCCAGCACACCAGAATTTCTGTGTGGAAGGATGGGTCACTGCTTGACAGACCTTTCAGTGTGGATGCCTTTGCAAGCTCGTTTTGATTGTAGATTTAGATTTAATGAAAGGTGAAAGTCAGAGGTTACCAGAACAGTCAGTGAACCTTCTGCCAATTAAAGGTTTTGCCCCAAAGACCACACCTTGTGATGGCTGAATTTCACTACCACCCCTTCCAGAGTGTTTTCCCTCTACTACCTTGTTATTGTAGTGATGGTGGCATTGTAAATTATAGTCCCAGCTGGATGAGGAGCCCTTCTGAACTGATCCTAGTGCTGCTCCCTGTAGTATTGCTAATGATTACACAGCTGCCTACTAGGCATTCTAGAGAGTAGGCTCGTGGGTCTGCCTCCAGCACAAGTTGCAATAAAGTTTATTTTCATTCAAAACAAAATATATTGGGATTATTGTCAGAGCAGCCCCAGAGGCTTGCGCAGGGGGTCTAGTAAGCATTGGTAAGAAAATTAGAAGCCTTAAGGTTATTAATGTTGCTAGAACAGCCAGCTTAGTGGCCAGCAGAAGTGTAATTTACCTACACTACCATCACACGGTGGAGCAAGGCAATCAAGTAAGAGGTCAAGGGACTTTGAGAGATAGATATATAGCCCCAAGTTTTTGGGGCCAGATTCTCTGCTGCTGTAAATCAACTTACCTTCATGAGAATCAGTGGACCTATGCGGTTTTCAATGTGCTAAGAATCTGGCCTATACCCTTTATGGAAGTTATCCTGAAATGAATGCAGCAGCAAAACTCAATTTTCATTTTTGCTTTGTTTTAAAGCCAGCACATGACATTTTTAGCTCAGCTGTACATTGGTTTAGAGAGCAAGAATGTAGTTTAACACTTTTGGCAAGCACACATCTCAAAATGGTCATGAAAAAGCTGATGAGATTCCATCAATACACATTAGCTAATAGAGAGAAAACTTAAGTAAATGCAGAAGGAGCAAATATCTATTTTTAACTGATTAGTAACCAAAGTTCAGGTAGCATGCAGTCTTTCGCCTGCAGCTGTGGTTTTTAGTCTATAAAACAGCAGTTCATGTTCCTATTTATAAAAATGATTTAGTGCGCACTTGACCAAAAAAGTCATATCAGCTTTCGGTGATTTAAGTGACACGAGAGTGTGCTGTGCATTCATGCCAGGGGATAGAGTTAGGAAGCTGACAGAGATAGCAGAGAGTATGAGGAGGACACAGACAAGTAAAATGCATACACTGTTCATGTACTGATACACAAGGTTCAGTCCTTCTCTTAGGTACATACAGATATAGGTCCAAGCCACAACTTTTATTTCTGGGTTGCAGTCCAAGTCTATGTCTCAGGGCAGTCCCAAAGCTGATGAAGTTTCAGGGAGCACTGAGGGGATTGAATCTAGTGTTTTTATGCAGAATAATTTGTGGCAAATCATAAATATAAATCTTGTGGTAACACTTGAATCTCTACCAGACACTTTAGCCTCCAGTAATACCGCTTACTGTTCTCAAGAAGTCCTTGCATTTACTGATTTATCACAGTTATGCATAGTACCTGACACAGGAAGAACCTGTTATTACCTTTCTCAGATGAAAAATATAAGATTGAATACAAAGAAACTCAAGAAACATAAATATTTTTATTTTTGCTTAGGGTCATGAATCTGCTATTCAATCAATTTAGTTTTCTTACATATTTGTAGGGCCTAAGTTACTTAAGAATTTGTGTTCTGCTTTTTTATGCTCTGTAGCTGTTCTTGTCCTTTGTTTAGAAAAAGACCTGGCTCCAATTGTCTCATGAGATGAAACTTAGCTCTGTAGTTTGCATTAATACATCAGTATTTGAAATATCTTTTGTGTATTTATTGAAAGTCTGACTTTCAAAACTGATCTGACATTACAAAGTCAGGTTGTTTATTAGGAGAAATTCCTTCTCAGAAAGAGTAGTCAGGCATTGGAATGGGTTTCCCAAGGAGGTGGTAGAGTCACTGTTCCTGGGGTTTTTAAGAAACAGTTGGATGTGGTACTTAAGGACATGATTTAGTGGGTAATATTGATGGTAGGGGGGTAGTTGGACCAGATGATTTCGAAGGTCTTTTCCAACCTTCTTAATGATTCTTTGATTCTGTGAAATGGAGCAGACCCTTTAACAGTTTTTTTCAATAAATGTGTTCTTTCTTGTCCTTGGAGATTAATCAAGTCACATTTTCCAGGTCACCAAGGAATTAAAAATTGGAGATATTAATTTGCTTTCATCTCAGGACAAGTACAAAACTGGATCCAGTAGGGATTTTGCAGGTCAGAACTGAAGGTATACATAGCTTTTTGTTCATTTCAGAGATCCTGACAATACCAGGACACAGGAAGAGACAGAGAGGGAGAGAGAGAGAAAGAGAGGGAGAGAGAAAGAGAGAGAGGGGAAGGGAGGAAGGAAGGAAGAGAAAAAGTTTTGAGGTAGCATAAACTGAAAGGCTTTAATATACCATGTACTGAGATCAGACAAATGAACAACAGGTGACAGTTTTCTCTTCAACATCCCCTGACTGGTGGCTGTCCTTTACTCTGTGCTTCTGTACAACCATTCTGGCCAGCACAGTTGGGAGCATGCACTCACACAACTCTCTTTTGTTTCCTGTTTGTTTGCTCTCAAAAAAATACAATCAAGCAAAATCCTGATGGAGCTTGAAGGGACTACATCCCTTCCAGCAAGTTGGGCTAGAGTGAGCAAAAGCCTTCCCTCTCCCACCTGCCCACCTCCAGCACTGCCAGTGGCTGCTCCTTCCCCAGCAGCTGCAGCAGAACAGCCAGCTCCTCAGCTTGCAGAATTCACAGATCATCATGCTCATTAACACAAACTGAACTCGACTGTGACTTAAATTGATATACCAGACAGTCAACTGCAGTTGCCAGGGAACCAAACACACTAACCATTCTGTTGCCACCACTGCTGCTGGGATGGAAACCTCCAGCAGAGAGCTGGGGGCAGAGAGCTGAAGAGGACTTCTTAGGTTACACCAAACTAGACCACCACAGTGCCTTTGGAAGCTCCTTCTGTCACAGTCTGAGTTGCCCTGGAACTAGGTTGTAAAGCGTGTGCAGGGCCAAGGAAATCTGTTTTGCCATGCTCCTTTGCACGGATAAGTGAAAACCCACAGCCTTAGTCAACCCATCTCCTCTGAGGGTTTGTGCTCTCTGGAAGGAGTTCTGCCTTCCAGAAGCCAGAGCTGGTCACAGGAGACCAGCTGGCATGCTTGTAACCCTTTGCTTTAATGAGGGCAGCCTGCCAGGCTGATCAGAATCTAAATTTAACTTTATTGCTTCAGGTATTGTGAAAACATTGTGTTTCTGGATCATGAGGGATGCTGGGCAGTGAGCCATATTGAGGACCAGGAGCCAGATGGTTGTCTACTGGCATGTTCTATGGAAAGCATATAGCTGATTCTTTTTTGGCTGTTTATCTCTCATCCCAAGCAAGGGGCAGACATTTGAAGAGTTAACCCTTCCAGATATGTACAAGGAGGTGCCATAGGCATTTATTGACTATTGCAAAACGAGCAGGTTGGCCCACAGCTCCTGTCTAAGGATGGAAACTTCATTGGTCAGGATGCAATCCTTATCTACGTGACACACAAGTGTTTGTTTTCACTGATCTCAGTAGTATTTTATCCATCTATACTTACACAGAACCTGACCCACAGTTCTCCAAAGCTGTGAGTATGGGATCAGATCCCATACACTATGTTAAAAGAATCTCTTGGTGATTCCCCAAGCACTTGCAAACACAAGAGAGGATAAAATATATGAGATGAATGGGAAGCCTGAATGAACGAGGAACTGTAAGCCTTCAGGCAGCATTTCTCTCTGGAGAGTATAGTGTCTCCTCTTACTAATAGGTCAAGATCACATGGCCAGTGGAGGATCACAGGCAACACCACAGCAAAATCAAAACATAAACATGATTCCTGTGTTATTTTAGATAAACCAGGAACAAATCTGGCACCATTTGTCTCTGGCCTTTCAGCTCTGAGACAGGGCAATAACGGTGTTCATGCCAGCTGGATATTTGCTCTGCAAGAGTCAACAAGTTTCTTGACATGCAATGTCCTTATATCTCATTTGTTCATTGGAGCAGTGAAATATTTATGAACTGCCATCACCATCCAGCTTTTGAGTTTTGACCCAGTAAAGGATAAATATGGGACAACTTGCTTTTGGCCTTTCACTTTGGCCAGTGACCAGCTTTCTGTCTGTTTGTGGTTTGAACTGGATGGGGAAACAACTGTCCCCTAGGTAAAACCCTTTCCATATCTATGACTTACTCCAGAAATAAATAATTTTAAAACCAAACACATCAAGTGAGAAACAAATCCCATACAGTTGTCCAATGGCCTTCAACCTCTAGATGGCTCAATGCCATCTGGCTGCCCACTGGCTACTTTGCTACACTAGGAAATAAGTTTCTCACAGACAACACTCCTGTACATTTTTAGTCCTACCAAAAAAGAAAAAGTAAACACACTTTGCTATAACAACCTTTCAATCCAAAAAGAGGGAGAAAAGTGACACAGGTGGCTGTTGAACTTTCAACTCTGAGTGGCAAACTACCAAACAGCTACTGCTCGGCTTTCACACACCCACAGCAAAACAAAAATTTGCTCAGGAAAACCTTTGTGTTTTGCCTGCTTAAAAGAGCTATTCAAATACAGATAAATATTATAGATATGTACACATATATAATTTACTGGGACAAATTGCAAACCATCTGTAAGTCTTAAGCAGTGGGTAGAGATGTGTACTTTTTCACAGATATACAAGGATACATAGATATACATACTCGATACATAGGACCTGTGCAAAAAGGACTTTGCACAAAGACAGAGGGGATGGGAGGGATCTTTACCCTGCTGTAGAGTTTTTCAGTTTGATTCTGCAGATGTCTGCTTAGTTTCTGAAACTAGAGAAAATGTGTGCTTTCAGTAGTGGGTATGCAACCTTTCTGACCCTCCCAGCTGCCTACCAAAATCTTCATACTGCCAGGACCCACAAGATGCACAGAAATGCCTTGGAGAGTTGGCTCTGGGAACAGCTCTCAGAAAGGTGATGACAGAGGCTCCCAGGGGCTCCAGCGCTCTCTTGCAGGATGAGGCTGGGCATACAGCTGGATTTGAGGGTGACCTACTGCTGTGGCTCATTTCCTTCCACAGCTGGGTATTACAATCATGACAGTCCCCACATCAACATGCACACTCACATGAAACAGGTCCAGCATGGGAAATGCATATATATTGCTCAAGAGCAATTGAACATCTATATGTTAGTCATACAAGAATAAGACTTTATATAGATTATCTACTACTTATTTTTTTTTCCTCATTGGTGCAGAAGGTCAGAAATGTTTAATCAGCATTAGCTATTACTGTTCAAACCACATTTTAATCTCATTGTGTCCCTAGGATTTCCCCCTACCTAAGACTCCATTTCTCTTTTTCATTCTTTGGGCCCTATAATACATGATGTCTACAGACAACGGGTATCTTCCCATTTTCTCTGCTCTCTGCCCATGAACACTACAAGCATTGCAGGAGACATGATTCTCCCACTCTGTTTTTCCCATGACAGATTCTCTTCCATCCTGTCATTTACATTTATAGCCTGATTCCAAGCCTGTTCATAGCCAGAAAAGTCTTTTCATTGACTTCTGTGGGCTTTGGATCAAGCCTTTATAAACCACACATCTACCCAACAGGTATTTATTAACACAAGCTGGCCATGTACTATATGCCATGAGTGTGGAAAAAACTAACAATAACTTTACAATTACCCACCTAAGCCCTCTAACAGGCTCCAAAAGCACGTCTCTTTGCCAAGCAAGCATTGAATCAAGTTTGACATTTCTAGGGTAAATCATTTTTGTGTTCTAAAAACCAAAAAAAGGGCTAGGAAAATGTCCAATGAGTGAGAACATCCCCATTTTTGGACAATAATATCATCCAAATGTCCTATCCAAATGGCTTCAAATGTTCCAGAAACAAATGTGCATTCTGGGATTAGACTGCTGACTGCTAGGTAAAATTTCAGGTGGGTCTGCTTGAGGTTAGCAAGATTAAGCAGGGGTTAAAATGGAATTAAGAGTCTTACTTATTTTATTTTTTTTTTCTCCCTAAATTAGCCATGGAGATATTAGTGTTATTCACTGTCTTTTCAGAGTGTTTAGACAGCTCCAAATAGCAACCTCTTTATGTATTGACTTCACATTCTGATATTTCTGTTCTTTCACAGACTTTGCCTAAACTTATCTTACTTCTCAGTTGTAAAACACAAAATCAAATGCTGTTTTTTGGTCTCTGCTAAAGTTGAATAGGTGGAGTTTGTACTGTCAGAGAGAATGGGCCAACAGACTTGGAAAGCTCAGAATCAACTGTGTGGGTGAGGTCTCACAAAGGACTTTCCACAATTTTATCAAACGGTAGCTTTAAGCCAAAAAGTTTGGATCCAAATCTAGATAAAAAGTTCCTCCAAGGACAAGTGTGATGAGCTCAATGCTTTCCATCTGGGCCAGTTACTAGCTGTGACGCAAGACGAGGATACATGTATTTCCCTTAACGTATAAGTTTTGCATCATCCATTCTCTCTTGCTTTTATTTTTCACTTTCTGCAGAAAATCAATTGCTATTACACTAGCAAAATTTTTGTTTTGTCTTGTACATATTATAGCTTATCTGGGCTTGGGCATTGTTTAATATATGTCTGAGAGAGCGTTTTGGAGACAGGTGTCTGATAAGAGGTAGTTTTATCTTGTTCACAAAGGCCAAGATTTTTTTAAAATTAGGTGTCAAAAGTGAAGTTTTCTGAGTCCCAAACAAGCGTTTATATGAGTGTCTTGATTTTTTTTAAAAAAACTTAGTTTCCCAGAGCCTGTCTTTAGCAGTCCCTTTCGAAAGTCATGGCTGAAAATAACAGATATTATTTTCATAATACTGTCTGTAGATCTTGGTCACCTTCTTCATTCACTGTCCTCTGAAAACACACATACCTTAGTCATTTCTTCTTCTGTTGCTTTAAAACTCAGTATCTGCAAGGGTTAAACATAGTACCATACACAGATGTGAAAATACATATTTTTGGCAGTGCAAATGCACTAGGCAACTTCTGCATGTTTGAGCTTTTAGTAAGGAGGCCACCCGCTTCTAATGTTACAGTGATATGTTGGCTAGTGGAAAGGCAGACACGATTTTTGACTAATTGAATAATCTGTGTATCTTATCCAAATGCCAGAAGATTGCTCCTATCCCGTGATTAGGTGGAAGTTTTGATGACATATCTTTTAAATATATGTATGCATTCCAAAATCAGTTTCCTGTTTGGTCCAAATCATTATATTCCTAGTGCAGAGTGATGGGAAAATGGGTATTGGATGAAAGAAATGGTAAATAGGTGACAAGCATTTGCTTGGATTAGCCAGTTTCTAGGTAGGGTACTGTTTGGTAGGTAGGCATATTCAATTGTTTGGCACTAGTGCATGGAATAGCAAACACATGTAACCACTAAAATCAAGCTTGCATTAATGATTTCATTGCCTGAGCTAAATTTATAATGTAAATCATTCAGAGGTGCTCTAAGGCATTTCTATTCTTAGAAGAAAAGTCACAAACTGGAAAGTACGTCACCTTTGCAATCAGCACCCCCTTTAGCCTGTAATGTGGAACACATGGTGGTTGAAGAGGTTACAGTGCTACAGAAATGTCGTTACAGAATTTCTCTGTGTTAACATGTATCATCTGTCACATAATTGTTTGTTTTACAACCCATACCTATAATGGGCTAAGTGGGGACTATTTATATCAGTTAACAATGAGTGCCTTTAATTAGTATTTCATGCAACTGGAACATGTTAAAGATTGTGACACAAATCTGGCTTGAGTTGTTAAATTCCATATGAATTTCATTAAGAAATTGCTCAGACATTACAGTTGCACAGGTATTGAGGTTTTTAAGTGCACTTCATCTGTTACAAAATGAGAGTAAGTCATACATATGTTAAAGAAAAATCTTCCAAACAACAGCTTAATATCTGACACAGTTGAATGAGTTTAAAGCAGAAAAAAAATGAAAACCTTTTAGAATTTGAAATGTTTCTTTATTTGTTCTAAAACTGCAAAATTACTAGCAGTTGTACAGCTTCAGAATTATATAGACTGGACAAAATTGAAGAAATGGAAAATCATATTGTACACAGAAAATGATAATGAAAACTTATTAAAAATGCATTAATCAACTCATAAGCTGCTGCTAGAACATAGAATGAGAAGATGGTCTTTTTCTCATAGTTGACAGAGTGGCTACAAACATGTGACTGGAGATCTGTCCTATGGTTTCTGAGGAAACTTAAGCAAAATATTTAGGCCAAGATCCTCATTTCCAGCCCAACTTATTTTCAGTGGGTAACAAATGCCAAAGTGATCAACAGGACATTTTCCTTCAGTTCAGACTGGAGGAGACCTCCAGCCCCAGTGAGGCTTTCCTTCATGGGCACTCATGAATTTGCAGTGTGAAGCATATGCCAGGAAGCAGTATAAAATTCAGGGAGTGATGTGAGAGGAAAATGTGCTTGAAGTTCCTGTATGAAAATTTTTGGTAGTATTATCATCCTTAAGAGTTTATTCATTGAAAGAACATGCTAGAATCAGGCTTATGTCAAAATGTGAATGGTTCAGGACATTAAGAGTGGGAGAGCAAAGTGTGACAGGAAATCCCCAAAGCTTCATGTCTCCATGTTATTCTTCTCAGATGTATGGACAGAGGCTCCATCCCTCTGTGTGCCCCAGTACCTGAACTTAACAATATTTTCTCTTCTATGCTTTTTACTAGAATTGTAAATTTACACATTAGTGCCATACTTATTTACCAACTATTTCCACATACTCTCTCAGAACTTTCTTTAAGATTTTGAAATGCTGAATTAGGAAAGGAAAGAAGCTCAGTGTGTCTTGTTTTTCTTTCTTTATCTTCTCCCCAGCCTAGATCAACTTTAGTGTGCTTACAAACCTCTGTCTAAACCAGGCAGCTATGTTATCTGGAAATTACCATACAGATACCTTTAAACAGAACATCTTGGGTTATTTTGTCTCTATTAATTAGTATACACTAATTAGAGATTCACTCTAACTCCTTGTGAAATTACTAATTCAGACTCCAGTGACAGATACAACACTATAGCTGTTTATCCATCCTCTGTTATGATAGGAAAAAAAATAATAAAAAAATTATTTTTCCCACATGTAGCTTGCTTGCTATCCTGTCCCACTGGAGCAGAATTGGAGGTAATAAAGATTATGGTTTGTTGCCTTTGTTAAAAGAAAAGATACAATTTCTGAAATACATTACCAGTATTTCAGATGGCAGTGAAGTAGACTGTCCAATAACATTTCTGATTTTTTATTTATTTTTTTATTTTTTTCCCTATTCTTTGTTAATCATAGATAAGAGTTATGTTTGTTTTCAATTCTGAGTTCTAAAACTGGAAGAGCAGCTATTAATTTGTGATCATATTCTCCTCATCCTTCTATTCACTTGATTCCTTATGAAAAGTTTTGAATATTTCTATTGCTGTTATTATTAGCAGTTGGGTTAGACAGAAAATATTTTAAATGGGAAATCATAAATGATGAGAAAAAGAAAAGGGATTTCAGAACACTCATGTGATTGCCTTTAGCTAATCCTTAGCTAATTTATGTTTTTCATTAAGATCTATAATGAAGTGTCTTACCAGAATCCTCAGGAATAAGACATCATAGGAAACAGTATCCAGACTGAGTGTTCAGTATATAGAATATCAATAAATATTAAAGTGAATTGAGAATTGAAGAACATCAGCTGCAATGAAAGAACATATCAAAATATCACAAATAAATTATTCAGAAATCCCCTGGGGAACTCACACATCATAATAAAAGGAAAATTTTGAGGAAATGGCAGGAACAGGCAATTTCAAAAGTTAAATATAAATATATCTATACATATGTGTGCCCAATCTGTGTAGTGCTTTTAAAAGCTTATGAATGAAGAGATATTAACTGATACTGATTAGCTGATTTTGGTTACTGGAAAAAAAAAAAAAAAAAACATAGATGGAAAATTTTGGTTCAGCATGTTTAATGAACAGTGATCATAAAAGTAAATGGTGAGCAATCAAGTAGCTGACATGCAAGAAAAAGTTACAGACCAACAGCAAAGCTTGCTCCCTCATGACCTGTTGAAGGCTATGAGTGAGGAGGAACAAGCTTGTTCAACAGGCATTTCAGTGTAAGCCTTGAAAAGAGTTCTACTGGCAAAGGAAAATTCTGGATCACTGAGGGTTCTTCAATTTTCCCGCTGGTCACAGAAAAGCATTTGTGCCCCAAAGAAAAGCTTCAAGGTATGATTCACCACCACACACTATTGTGCTTTCACACTGCTTCCTAGGAACATCAGTATTTATCCTGGCAAACAAGCTGGAATTATGCAAAGGTATCCAGGTTGGCACTCTCAAGGAGTGTCACCCAGGTTTTGCTATGCCCTTGTGAGTGGTAGTATGCATTCAAAATATTATAGCACAAAGCTGTAATATATCCTCCTATATCATTGATGCTCTAATACTTTCTTTTTTTTTCTTTTTTTTTTTTTTTTCTCTTTTTTTCTTTGTGTGGTTGCTTATGTTTTTATACCTCTGATTTGAACACACACCCTTCCACACATTTCAAAAGCCACTGGAAATATAATATGCACAGTAGTTTGTAAATTAAATATGCTTAAGTAGCAGAAAACTGCAGTAACTAACGCTGATATATGGACTTGGAAGACTAAATCCAACTTTGTGGATTCAATTATAATTACAGCTGTAGGAGCTGGCGCATTGGCAAGATGAACCTGCCAAGACGGGTTTACTAGAAACCATAGCAAGGCTGACCACATCATCAAAGAATAGCTCTCTGATGACATAGTACCTGCAGCTCTCCAGCTGACAGCCCACAGATCCAGCTGAAGACACTAGCTGATTTGGTGGGAGGCAAGCAGAGAGAAAGGATGAAGCTTTGCTGCCAGGGTCAAGGGTAAGAGGGATGTTTCCTTTGAGAAAGTTCACGGAGAAAACATAAGACTCCAGAACAAAGAAGGGGAAATTACAAAAATATATTGGATTTTGGAGGAATTTGGATAGCTGAGGTGTGTCAGAGCCAGGTTACCGTTACTTATTGGGCAGAAAAGGTTCAGAAACACAGCACTTAACACTCTCTCCAGCTCTGTTAAACTATTTATGAAAAGCTAACTATAATTAGAAATCCAAATTTAAAAAATAGTAAACCAAAAATTTACTTTAAAAAGTGGGCAGATGGCCAACTACTTTTACTGGGTAGCACTGGAATGTTAATGTGGAACATATGCAAAGCTGTTATGAAAAAAAATGCACCTCTTTAATACTAAAATCCAAATAGAATAAATGATAATTTCATTAAATACCACTTGGGAGTCAGCACAGCCCTCTAAGAACTGAAACCCACTGTGTGTTACTGGATAAATTGTTGCTGACAAAGCTAGTTTGAGGTATTTTTCTACAAGGGAACAAATTATATATATATTTATTTATATATATACATGCATATATATATATGAAAAGGAGGAGGAAACACAATCTCTTGAAGAATGAATGAAACTGTCCTGCCAGTTAGTAGTAACCAGAATGATATCTGTCCAATTATATGTTTTTTAAAGTGTATTTGATCTGAATTGAATAGAATATGTACAACCTCATACCAAGCAATGGAAGTTGTGAATAATCTACAAAACTCTTTGCCCAGTCTGGTTGTTCCATTTGGTTAAGATTTTAAAAAAATAATCACCTTAACCAGCAGCCTGATTTTGGCCCTTAACACATACCCACATGGAATCACAGGGAGAATTTATGGTGGGTGGAATGTAATTATCTGACCTGGAATTTGCTCAGAACACATGAGATTAATAATGCAAGGCTTTCCAGGCACATATTTCAATTACCAATCACTATTTCTCTGTGGTGGTCTTGATGATGGATAAGCCAAAATCACTAAGGTGAGAATTAATGTAAAATGCTTCAAAACCTGAATGCAAAGCTTACTGCTATATTTTGGCCGCAGCTGCATCAGAGCAACTATACAGAATCATGCTTCTTGGGTAGTGGCTCCTCTTAAGTGAAAGGAATCTCATTACAAAGAGGTGTGACACAGAATCCAGAAGGAAAAGGTCTGCTGAATTTGCATTACTTCTCTCCAGGATCAGCCTGAGCATCTGCACCCTCCTCCTAGAAAGGAATACTGATGACCACTTAGTGTCAACCTGATCCAGACAGTGCATGTAGTACTTGTCTCAGCACTGATGTTATCAAAGCTGGCTTTGGCAAGGACAAAGAGAATTGTATAATTCTCTATATGAGGAAAGCAGAAAATGGAGAGGATGTGCTCTTCAGCTGATTGAGGAGAATGTGCCTGGTGACAGAATGAGGGGGAATGGGCTTAAGTTGCACCAGGGGAGTTTTAGGTTAGATCTTAGGAAAAACTTCTTTACCAAAAGGATTGTTAGACATTGGAACAGGCTGCCCAGGGAAGTGGTGGAGTCACCATCCCTGGAAGTCTTTAAAAGATGTTTAGATGTAGAGCTTAGGGATATGGTTTAGTGGGGGCTGTTAGTGTTAGGTCAGAGGTTGGACTCGATGATCTTGAGGTCTCTTCCAACCTAGAAATTCTGTGATTCTGTAACATCAAGTCAAGAGCTAAAGGGAGAGATGATCAACTTGCAGTTTATTAAAAATGAACTTGTGACACTCGGAATAAAAGTAATGGAACCAAAACACTGAACTTCACTATGACACTGAATAAATGCATAGTGCCTTCCCATCTTGAATTGTGTTTATGTCTGGTCTTTCATCCCCCCAAAGTCGTGGGAAAACTAAGTAAAACACAAACAACAGAAGTGATCAGAGATATGGAATAGCAATCTTATGATGAAAAGTTTAACCTAGAAAAAAATCAGTGAGAGAGGACATAACATAATGGTCTGTGTAAAATGTAGGGGTATAAAATGATGACTGCTGTAGAAAAGGAATTATTTTTCATATTTCAGGTTACAAGAGATAAAGGTATCAGATTAAACCATCAGGTAGGAAAGTCAAGATATAATGAAACATTTTTTTCATGCAACTTAAAATGTAGCAGTGGAACTCATAGTCACAGGATGCTAGACACACCAAAGACTGATGAGGGTCATCCATTGAAGATAATAGCCACAAGGACTATTAGCACAAAGATATTACTTTTATTCTGGGAAGTTCCTAATGCTTCAGTGGCTTGAACTGGAGGAGGCTTACCAAGGAAAGAGCACTTCATGTTGCTGTGTACTTCCTCTGTTCTTTAGACATTCCTTATTATCAGAAGAAATTACTGGGTTGAAGATACTTTGTTACAATCAAAAATTGCCTTTCATAATGTTTTCACTTTGGTAGTTCAGGACAATGTGCTCTCAGGATGCTTAGGAAGGACAGATACTTTCTGGAGGCATTGTATTTACTGTGTTGTTTTAAAGTGACTATGGAGCCATTAAGCCTCATGATTCCTATAAATGAAGTCACAGTTAGCTATTCCACCCTGCATATATTTCTGGTTGCACAGCAACTGAATTTGAGGTGTCCAGTTAGTTAGGGTTACCAGACATAGAGAAATCCCAGACAAATTTATTACCCAACCAAACTGACTATGTCCAAGACAGCTTCCTACCTTCACATCACCCACAAGTTCTTCTCTGTTCATAAGCAAAAGGTCCAGTGGGTCACCTTCCCTAGCTGACTCACTCATGAGCTGTGTTAGGAAGTTATCTTCCACACACTCCAGGAACCTCCTAGACTGTTTCCTCTCTGCTGTATTGAATTTCCAGTAGACATCTGGTAAATTGAATTCCCCTGTGATAACAAGGGTTAGCAATTGTGAAGCTTCTCCCAGCTGCTTATAGAATATTTGATATGCCTTGCCAGCCTGGTTGTGAGGTCTATAACAGACTCCCACTATGACATCTGCCTCATTGGCTTTCCTCCTGAATCTTACCCATAAACACCGAACCTTTTAATTACTATTATTAAACTCAAGACAATCAAAACACTCCTTAATATAAAGGGCTACCCCACAGCCTCTCCTTCATAGCCTATCCTTTCTGAAGAGTTTATAGCCATCCATTGCATCCATCACTCCAGTAGTGTGAGTCATCCCACCATATTTCTATGAAGTCAACTACATCATAGTTTTCCTGCTGCACAATGGCTTCCAGCTTCTGTGTGTGGCCATACTGTGTGCATTGGTGTAGATGCAATTCAGTTGGGCTAGTGATCCTGTCGCCTTTTTCACGGGAGAAACTCTAATTCCAGTGTGGCCATCAATAGAAACCTTGTATCATTAATATCCCTTGTGTCTTTGTTGTTGCATGGCTCTCCATCCCTTACCTCCACTGGGATTATTAAAGAGCTTGCTAGCACACCATTACATGAACATTAGTGTGGCACCCCCAAGCTTATCTCTAGTGAGCCTGGTTTTATCCTTTTCCTTCTTCAAATCCAGTTTATACTTCTTTAAATGAGCCCTGCTAACTCCTGTGCAAAAATCTTTCTCCTACTTTGAGAGAGGTGTACTCTGTCAGTTGCCAGCAGGCCTCATGTTGCGTAAAATTACCCATGATCAAAAACAAATAAGAAAAAAAAACAAACACAAAGTTCTGATGGTGACACCAGGCTCATAGCCAGATGTTTATGTGCTGGCTCTTCCTGTTTTTCCCTTAATTGTTCTTGCAACTGGAAGGATAGATGATAACACTACTTGTGCTTCTGATCCCTGAACCAATTGTCCCAAGGCCCAGAAGTCTCTCTTGATTGTCTTTGAACTTTCTGGAACATTGTTGCTGCCTACCTGAAAATAAATAAATAAATAAATAAATAAATAAATAAATAAATAAATAAAGGATAATAAATGTAGGGTCTCACCAGGGTAGGAAGCTTTCTCTTCACATCTCAGCAGACTTAAGTGGATCCAATCTACATATTGGGCCTTCTGTTCACCATTGCATTGGAAGGGACCTTAAAGATCATCTAGTTTCAACCCACGTTCCATGGACAAGAATACCCTTCAACAGACCAAGTTACTCAAAACCCAACCAACCTGCTCTCAAACATTCCCAGGGTCAGTGCATCAACAACTTGTCTGGGCAACTTGTTCTAACCTCACTACCCTCAGAGTAAGGAATTTCTTCCTAATAGCTAAGCTAAATCTACCATGTTTTAGTTTAAAAACATTCCTTGTCCTATTACTACACTCCCTGACAAAAAGTCCATTTCCATATTTTTTTTAAGCCCCCTTTAAGTATTGAAAAGTTGCAATTAAGTTCCCCCAGAGCTTTCTCTTCTCCAGGCTAAACAACCCCAGGTCTCTCAGCCTGTCTTCGTAAGAGAAGCCCTTTTTTCAGCCCTTTTTTCATCCTCGTGGCCCTCCTCGGTACTCACTGTAATAGGTCCATGTCTTTGTGCTGTGGTCCCCAGAGCTGAACACAGTGCTCCAGGTGGGGTCTCATGAGAACAGAGGGAGAGAATCACCTCCCTCGACCTGCCAGTCACACTTGTTTTGATGCAGCCCAGGATGTGGTTGGCTTTCTGGGCTGCAAGCACACATTGTCAGCACATGTTCCCTTCACAAGAGAATCTCCTATGACAATGACCTGTCTTTTTTAATTTGTGGAAGCAATTTTGATGAAGGGTGTACGCCAACTTAACCTTGACAAAACCTCCAGTGCAGATGTACTCTCATTCTCATTACTGTTAGGTTCCACTTGAAGAGCCTTATACCTATTATGAAACTTCTTGGGAAGGTGGGGTAGTCACTGAGGAGACACGCCTGCTGCACAGGGCAGGAACTTGTCGTCATTGCCCCTTATCATTTGAGGCAGTGTGATCTGCCAGGTAGAGAGAGGATAGGGAATCTATCTTAGGGAAGGTAGGGAGAGATTCCAGCATTCTGTCTTACTGTCACACTCCCTGTTACTCCTCAATCTGCTCACCTCTTCGCAGAGCTCTGTCAGTAAGCAGAGGAGTTCCTCTGTGCATACTTCCCAGTGGTGTGCTCACTACTGGCACCCTGTGCTGGCGTCAGAGTTGGTCACACTTTGCAACTTGACAAGTACCACTGTATTCCCCCCAGAGATCTCTCTGTCTGGGAAGCTGCATTGGTTGTGGTGGGTGCAGAGCTCAGAGGCTATGGCCTTCTGCCAGGTGGATACCATTGTTCCCTGGTTGAGCTTGCAGAGCTTTAGCGCCCTCCCTGTGACCCCTACATGTATCTTACGAACTGCTGGGCAAACTTCTGGGCCCCTGCACAAACTGCCGAACACTAGTGTTGGACAAGATGACCTCCCAGGGTCCCTACCAATCTCAGCCATGCTGTGATTCTCTAATTCTCTAGGGTGTCTGACTTGGCATTTTCTTTTACTTTGGTTAAGAAACATATATGTTGCAGATTCAGAATACTGCTCAATTAAGTGAAGCACTGGTTAAGGAGTCATATGGAACTATGAACAAGGAATCTCTTGAAAAATGGGAGATTGCTCAGCAGCCACTGTTCTCCTCAGGCTGTAGCAACTGATCCTATCTGTCAGTCCTCTGCCACCTCCGGGTCCCTTCCATACTTTTAATATTAGAATTATTTTCATAGAACTTCAGTGGGCTGAGGAAAAAGTGTTCAGCTTTTAATTTCCCTGAAGAAACATGTCAGACACAACCCTAAGGAACAATAGGAGGCAATGATGCTACAGGAAGCGCTTGTTGCCACAGCTGGTTTTTGTTGTTGTTGTTTTATGTGCCTGTGGCCTTTCAGTCACTTAGATGCTTATACGTATGATTGGTTGGTTTAAACTAGCCTGTCCCATTCAATATTCAGCATTATATCTGGTAACATCAGAGGGAAAAATAAGCTCCTGCACCTGCTGCCCCACACATAATTTTGGGAGACACCTGCCTCCTCCCCAAACTATCATTGACACACTCTCTTGCTGAGCTCTGTGGAACTGCTCGGTTCCTACTATAGAGGTGAAATTTGAGGAAAGATTCCACTTCCAGCCACTGCATTACATCAGATAGGTTGGACAACTTGTCAATAGCATCTTAGCAGAGAAAAGATGGGTTCAAAACTAGGGCTTGACTCTCTTCATTGAGTTCTGGAGGTAGCAGTCAGGCAAAGCCTGTCCATTTCCACTCCCCTCCAAATCTGGTAATGACATTAACATGTTAATTTTTAATTTGAGGTAATGGTTTTGCCCTGAGAATAAGAAGATAATTTCTCCTGTGAACTGCTCCACAGATATGACAGCAGTGGTAGGTAAAGAAGGATCCACCCACTCAGTAGGTAAGGAATTGGCTGGATAGTTGCACTCAAAGAGTTGTGATCAGTTGCTTAATGTCCAAGTGGAGATCAGTAACAAGTGATGTTGCTCTTGTCATCGTCTTGTCTTGTTCCTCATTTGCAGTCAGATTTACAAATATGCCTGAGAATGCAGCCACATAAATCACTTCAATAGGAAAAGTGAATAGTTAATCAAGTCCAGGGAAGGTGAGGTTGTACATAGAGGGCAGCAAGCAGATAGGAGAGGAGAGAAATAGAAAGGGATATTTTACCCTATCTTTGCCACGAAAGACTTCATATGATGAGCTCTCTGCACTGTGATTATTTCTCTCTCTCTCTGACATACAGATATATGTACATACATACTCTTCTAAAAAGCATTCAGTGAAGCCTTCCTCCAAAACTGTTCATATTCCTTAGTGGCCTTGGGTGTGCCTTTGTTTTAGTTTGAATACAGCTATCACATCATAAATGAGACTGTTTCTACTATCTTAAATGAAGAGTGACGGTCACACCCAGCATTTCCAACTAGATTTAACCCAGCCTACACAGTATTAATCATAGATCACAACCATAAGTTTCTGCATATGTTTCAAATAAGGGAAACTAGCGTAAACCCAGCACAGTTTTACAAGACGTTGTTCTAGTTCACGAGTGGATAAACTGCAGTTTCAAAAGCTATTTTAGCTTGAACAGGAAACCAAATTATAATAAAAATGACATGCAAATCCTGTTTTCACTACAATACTTAAAGCAATAAAAGAATAAGCTGAGTTTATCAAAGCACCCTGCAGTTAGCCCCCTTGATGGCAATGTCAGCCCCCCTTCACACCAAGACCAGGTACAGAAGTTGAACAATCCTTCACCAGACAAAAAGTAGTTTTTTTTTCAAAGGAGGAGCTTTCTCAGGAGGAGTGTAAAAAATGCACCTACACAGCAGTTCCATGGATAAATAATTTCTTGGTCAAGCAGAGACCTCTGCATCTGCCACTCTTCATTTTCCTTGTGGCTAAAATGAGTTAACTGACAGTACCAGTAATTTAATAAAACTTTATGTGATTGTTTTTAAAATAGATTTCAGTGTCAGTGTACTTTAAGTAAAATAGAGACTATATTTTATGTATATATTTTCTAGAGTATACACTATATAAAACAATAGTAAAGACAACAGGATATAGACATCAAGATACCTGCAACACGTAGGCAAATGAAAAGTATATTCTTACATTTCCCAGATACTTTATCAAATATTCCCCTTATTTTTGAATATGGAAGGTTTTTGTTTGTTTGTTTGTTTGTTTGTTTTTAATTATTATTCATAAGTTTTGAAAGACTGTTTATATCCCTGAAAAGAACCTAAAAAAAAAAAAATAAGGCAAAGACTACATATGTTGCAATGAGTTTTTGAGACAGTTTAAATTTGTGTTTGGTGGAAATCTGTTTGGTTTTATGTCCTTATGCATTAAAGAGGGATAAAATCCATAGGAAGATACTATTAGAAACTGACATAAACACAAAAATGAGA
This sequence comes from Netta rufina, assembly GCF_964035555.1. Classification (NCBI taxonomy): domain Eukaryota; kingdom Metazoa; phylum Chordata; class Aves; order Anseriformes; family Anatidae; genus Netta; species Netta rufina. The sequence goes on along the minus strand of NC_140125.1, from coordinate 110,946,955 downwards.
TTAGGTACAATTTGCAAGAAGCTATCAAAGAGCTGGACAAGGTGAAGTGATGACTATTGATTCTACAATTTTTACCTTTCTTTAATGCTGATGATCAACAAATTCATGTATTTTTGCTTATCTATATTTATTGTCTAAACCTATGATTTTAGACATCTCATGATACTTTAGATAGGTTGGTTGCTGAAGAATTTGAATTTCTGCCAACACCCCAGATCTTTGTTCTTTTGTTTCATCTTTCAGAATTGCGGACAAAATGTGGAAGAAAAGTACCAGTACAATGATTATAATGTAATCCCCTTTCTTAGTCTTTTCTGAAGGATACAGTTCACAGTTTAGATGCCTACACTTGCAACTTTTTCACTGCAGACTCATTTAGCAGCAGTGACCTGCTAGTACAGCAATGCCACACTTCACACCATAATTCCCTGATCCTCAGCAGCCCACATGTTCTCCCAGATCTCATGTTCCCACTTCAGTGATGAACTTGTTCTCTTATGAATTGAAAATAGTGAGCACATTCCACACGGAAATCACAGAAGAATAATAACATTAAATTAAGTATCAGAATAAATAACACAAAGGCTGTATTACAAACTACATCATTCATTTTATATTGTCTCGAAATCTTCCATTATTCAATTTAAGTGAGTATGACACAAAATTTCCATTCCCCTGCTCCAGAACACTAGAGAATCCAAGCACTTTATTTCAGAACTTAGGTCCAGCTTCCCATTGAACATTCAGGTCCTAAGACCTCAGGCAACTTGTTGATGCTGTGGTAGCAGATACAGTCAGCCAAGAGGTTTTCATTATTTTTTTTTTCCTTTTCCATCTGTGTTTGGCAAGAAGAGCTCAACCTTTCCTGTCACATGTGGTCTCTGCTCAAGTTATCCATACTTTTCTTACCAGAAGTTTACATTACTCTAATGCACTCCGTGTGAGGCTACATCTTGAGTCCATTTGGTATCTGAATCTAGTGTGCACAATTCAACCACCTGTTTATTAAGTGGAGCATCATGCAGAGAGGACATTAAAAAACAAAACAAAACAAAACAAAACAAAACAAAACAAAACAAAACAAAACAAAAAACCCACCCCAGTTTCCAAAATCTGCAATAGCTGCCAATACAGTTCTGGGCTGTATTAAAGGTGTTGTTTTAACCTGTAAAGACCTAAGCAGTTTGGGAGTTGATTACCTGAGAGACTAACTTTCTTTCCCCACGAAGTAGTGCTTTAAAAGTTGGTATGAGGGGAGGAATCTGAACTGGAACTCCCAGGTATGATATAGGACCTGACAGGATTTTTATGTGGAAGGCCCTCTACAGTGCATGTGCATTATAAATTTATCTATTGTGAAGTGTGTCTCTCACAATTCAAGGAATAATTAGAAATTAGCATGACAGTCTGGTCTGAACCAAGGCTAGAAACACTTGTACAGAGGCCTATTTCTATGCTTTGATTTTTCCTTGTCTAGCTACATTTACTATTTGTATTGCTGAACCTTGGAAATATAATCTGGTAATCTAAATTAAACCTGATGTTAACAGCTGCTAACCCAACTACAGCTCCAACTTGGCATGGCAGTTCAGCACTCCCTTATGAAACATCCCTCTCTAGACTCAATACGTAGGATGGTACAGAACCTAAAAATTGCCTGAATGCTACAAAAGCCCAGACATTTTTCTTAGTTAATTTGGTGGTGTCCCTGTCTTGGAATCAAGCTAGATTACTTCTGGCCTTCAGATCTGTGACTATATCTCTACTTGTAAATCAAATGATGCAGTGCCCATTCTCCAGCATTTAATTATCCTGGTAAAATTTTCATCCATAAATCTGAATTTCCCAAATTGAGTGGTTTCATACATGCAGTTAAAAGTAGCTCCTGTCTGATGAAATCTCCTTATAAGGCATGTGGGCACTGTGTGGGCAAATACTTCTGAGTGTGGGCCAGAACCATGCCAGGGAACATGCCAGCCATTAAGCTGTTTGTATGGTCATGGCAAAATGCTTGAGTTTATGCTTGAGTTTAGTTTACTAGTATGGAAATACCCTGGAAATCCTTTAAATCATTGGCCCAAAACAGCCTCCTGTTTTGACCAAAGAGCCAGGCTCTTGTACAACAAATAATCTCAAATGTTGGTATTCCTGGCACTGTCCTGGCCTGATGAACAATGGGAAGATTGAGTTTACAGGAGAAGTCTTAGGATGTTATTGGAAATTTGGCAACAATGGGTAAATCTCCTTGAAGCATTTCTATTAAACTGAATCGACATTTTTTCCTGAACAACTCTAGCAGAAGCTTACTTTTCAAACTTCCTTTCTTTTGTTCCCTCAGATTCTGACTCTCTCAACCTTCTGAGAAAGTTACAAAGTCCAAAACCAAGCACAAGGTAAAACATGGAAGATTAACTCTAAGGAAAGATGGATAATAGTTAAAGATGGATAATAGAAAGATGGATAATAGAAAGATGGATAATAGTTGACAAAATGGGGTTTTAGGTCCTGGAGAAGAAGGAGAGGGCTTCCTGGAGAAGTGTGTCTCCTAACTTCCAGGAGGCACAGGGAGGTCTGACTTAACTATGAGGGAAAAACAACAACAACAACAACAAACAAACAAACAAACAAAAACACACTGTAGAAATAAAGAGAGTTAACCAAAGTCATGGTGTGCTTTCTTTGTTGAAACACCCAAAGGGGGTCTGAGCCATCAAATATAATTTTGCATCCTAAGTTCCAGACACGGAACATAATCCATGTTGATCCTTCCAATAACTTAAAGGTCACAAAAGAATAGGATGCATCTGCCTTTTCAAACCTTAAAAAACAAACATGACAATATTTACAGTCTTACGTCAGTAAATGAGAAATATTGGCTGTCTTGGTGTTTCTTTCCCAGAGAAGGTTGTGAAACTCTCCAGTGATGGAGCATTTAGAGAGTACCATACATATAGATGAACCTGTTCTGGTCAGATGTATGCATTAGATGTCTGCCTGAAGTGTCTTTGATCTGTATGATTCACTAACTACATTTTGTTGAAGTACATTTCTGTTACTTCAAAACATGACTGAAGCCACTTTATTGCACCAGAAGGTTTTTTTTCACCCTCAGTCTATGCAGTCAATGCAGGGGGCATTGGAACTAGATGATCTTTAAAGTCCCTTCTAAACCAAACCATTCTATGATTCTATGAAGACTGATATACATTCTCAGTCTTCAAGTCCAAGAATAGAAGAGTTATTTTGCAGAGAAAACAAATTTTGTGAGTGAGTTAAGTAGATTATGGAATTAGTGGGTTTTACCCAGAATCCCTTGCTCCAGTTAAACGTTTCCAAAGACAGTACCTAATACTATGGTCATTAAAAACAATAGATACTACCAATGTGTTTCACAACTTCACTCCATAAAGAAAACTCATTTTACTCTTCTGAAATCTCCTTTAGTTTACTTCCAGGACCCCACTTTCATGACAGCATCTCTTACACTTGGTTGATATCAAGGATCAGAAGCATCCATATAAGAGCAGACTAAGATTTTTCCTCCTTGCTAATTTTAATCTTCTAGAAAATGCTGATTTATTAAAATTAAAGCTTTTGTTCATTGACATAGCCATTTTCAAGAACATTTATTTGATTTTATTTTTTTCATGTCAAGAAATTTCTTTTCCTTAGGATCCTAGCTATTCAACTGAAGTAAATAGCCCTTTCATGAGGAGTCTGATGGGTATGGAGAAATCCATGTTCCACCCCATTTGCTTAGTAAATTTTAGTCTACTAGAAACTGGGGGAAAACTCTCATAATTACACAAATATGTCTTCTTTGATAGTGTCATTTCCTTTCCAGTTCTATGCCAAACAAATCAGCATTTTTTTGGTCAGATTTATAAAACTCAGTACTTTTTATCTTTTTAATTGACTTTTAATAACATTTATTTATTTATTTATTATTATAAAGACTGCAAACTCTAACAGAAACACCTTTAACTCTTTAACTGTTATATGTTCAAAGTCCTTTTCTCATCTGCCTCCAATATCCATACTACCAGAATTTGTAAATGTTCCTGACTATGATGTTCAACATGTCATGAACCATAGTTGTTTCCCACCATGGAACTTACATTATCTGTCATCTGAGCTAGCAAAGAGTTGGAATTACTTTGACCCATGACTGTTTCTGTTTTGGTAGTGATGAGGACTTGTGCTGAAAGACCTTTCAAGAATCACCGACCATAATTCATTATCTCATGGTGTTTTCTACCAGTTATATCAGCAAAGGTTTATAATTCATGAAATTGAGACATTTTGATAATAAGAGGAATTACACGTTCTGCCAGTTGTACCGACAGAAACAGTGATATCTGTGAGCTAGCCAAATGGACATTCAAATGCAACACACTTTAACCATTAATGATTCGGAAGATATACCAAGCCCATTGGTGCTAGAAAGCCAGACCTCTCTGTTAAATGTTTATGTACTTTGATGCCACGCTTCACATTCATTGATAATTTCCATAAGACTATGTGAAGCATGAATGGAACTACAAATGATCCCCTCTACTCTTAGTATGGAAATGAATACAGTAGATTTAACAGGAAGAAGGCTCTCCCTAGCCTTTATGTGTTTCATCTAGCAGTATTTTTACAGCTTCTATTTTAGTGATGTGATTGGCTTGCAGATGCTCTTTTCCTTTTTCTTTTCTTTGTATTATGAACTATTGGAATGTAATTGAATTTGTTTGGATTTTAAAGGCTTTGCATAAAACATGTCCCTTAACTTCAGTCTTGTCTTTGGATTTACACAAAGATTGCACTTTTCTTGTTATGTATCACGTAAGGTTTCTTAATACAGACAAAGTCTATCTATTATCAGACAGGTAGGGAGTAAGGGAGCAGGAGCTGTATGCCCATAGTGAGAACAAATCTGCTCACTTTAGGTAGTGATTAATGACCAGTTTGAAGTCATTTGCCTATGCTAGACCTCTTTTTTTTTTTTTTTTTTTTTTTTTTTTTGTGCTGCTGAGGCCTGTAGCTGCACCTTAGATTTTATCAACTATTGCTTTTCTTTTTTTTTTCTTGTCAAAAATTAAAACCAAAACAACAACAACAACAACAAAAGCCACAATGAATAACTGATTATTCACCATCTTGTTCAAACCAAAGATAATTTTAATTTTATCTGCAGAAGAACTGTGCTCTCAAATAAAAAAATAAAGTTTCTCAAATTCTAAATATTGTCAGGACGTGAGAAGCTTAGTAGTATTTTTTTTGTGTTTGTGTCTGGGTGTGAATATACAATAAGAAAAATTGTAAATATTTTTGAATGTTTATGGAATGCTCTTTCAGCAGAAATGACTTTATTAAAACCAAATTCAGTTCAGTGCAAATTTTAATCAGTTCTGAGCTGTATGTCTCAAATATTTTAACTATTCTCTTTATTTATTTATTTTGGATTACTAGACCTCCTTCTATTCCTCAAGATCTTTTCTCATTGGATCTCAGTGGTTCATAATGAACTGTTTTTCTCCAGATTGCCCAAACCTTGCAGGCCAATGCAAAGTGTATTGCCTGATGGTGTGGTAAGATGCTTTATTATTATTATTATTATTATTATTATTATTATTATTATTATTATTATTATTATTATTATTATTCATACTTATAATCAGTCTTTAAATTACCACACAGCCTCTTGCAGGAGAGTAGAGTAACATGTTGCATCTTTTCTTTCCCATCACTTTACAAGTCCTACAGGGAGCAGCTGAGGGAGCTGGGTTTGTTCAGCCTGGAGAAAAGGAGGCTCAGGGGTGACCTTATCCCCAGAATGAGGGGGAATGGGCTAAAGTTGCACCATGGGTATTTTAGGTTGGATATTAGGAAGAACTTCTTTACTGAGAGGGTTGTGAGGTATTGGAATGGGCTGGCCAGGGAAGTGGTGGAGTCACCATTCCTGGAGGTCTTTAAAAGATGTTTAGATGTTGAACTTAGTGATATGGTTTAGTGGAGGACTTGTTAGTGTTAGGTCAGAGGTTGGACTCGATGATCTTGAGGTCTCCTCCAACCTAGATAATTCTGTGATTCTGTGACTTAAGAATGGAACCCCACAGAGAATATTAGAATTTTTCTTTCACAGAGCATTCTTCCTGCCCTACACTTCTTTTATAATTCCATATAGTTTCTTACTGTAACTTTCTGTGTTGTATATGGATACATTGATTTGGCTACTCATACTCTCAGTGGAAGTTTCTATAAGCTCCTGGGAAATTCACCACTGAGAAAAAAATAACCTTATTGCAAGTAACTGCACATTTTTAAAGCATTCATCTGGAGTTCATTAGGTGAAAAGAGCTTCACCAAGTCATTTTCTTCCTCTCAGAATTGAGCCTAAGTAAACTTGTTTGTTCCTTGATAGAAGAAATAGAGTGCTGATTTAGGTGTATCAGACCTGAAATTTGAGATGATGTGTTAGTCAAGGTGGAGTGTTTCTATTCTGCTTGTAAATCTCCAGGATTCTATAGTGCAGACTTCATTGGACCCTTCTATTTTTGTGAACAATAACTGAGCCCTAATAATGAGACTTTTTGTTTGTTTATTTATTTATTTACTTATTTAAGTTAAATAAAGAACTTTTAAACATCTGTGTACCAGAACAAAGAACAAGTGCATTACAGATAGGAAATATAATAAGCACATATTCTGCAGGTAAGGCATTACAGACATTATAGACTCTGTTAACATTGCATATCATTTGTGATAACATGTTCTTCAAGGTGTGAGGCATTTTAAGAAAATCAGATCAACCCAGAGGACCTCATAGGTACCTTTGAGTCTACATTTCCTAAATCTTGTGGTCAGTGTGATAGCTTAGCTCCCAATGTTTAAGTAACAAACCATTCATTCCTCTTTACATATGGCTGCTGGAATTCATGGGACACCTGTGAGCTCAGGTAAGTAAGAGTATGACTGAAAGAAAGTAGGATATTTACTTCAGATAATTAAGTTCTGAGTTTTGTAGAAATTATCTAAGTGAAGCATCAAGAAGAATATATGACAGTAATCTTCAGTAATGCACTGCCCAGTAGTCAATGTACTTTTAGGCTCTTACAAGGTTTGCAGTTTATGAAAAACATTTAAGTGTTTCTGTTACACATTTTGGTTGCCATGTTAACTTGGCTTCCATCAGACTGCAACAAACCCAAAACACCTCCTTACATACTTGCTTTATGACATTTTATTAGAATGCCAATATAACAGTTTTATAGTAAATGTAGGATATGGCAGGAGACTAAAATAACACCATATTCTCTGAACACTTTAATCTAGGTTTAATAATTTTAGGGTTTTTAGACATTTGTAACTTAACCTGTGGGCATAATCTAGTAGTAACAGTGCTTGAGAGAAGTTATGAGCACTGCGCTCTGAGATTACAGTGGCTCAAATAACATAGTGGTTCCAAGGGAAACTAAATCTTTTTAAAACCCCTCAAACATCAGTTTAAACTGTTAACTTTAATTTTATTTTAAATTCATGTTAGAGTAATTGCATCAAGCTGGGATTATGTGCTTTCTCTGATTCTGTCTTATAGCCCTTCTGCCTCTTTTAACCATTTCTTGTACAGGCAACTCTCACTCTTCACTTATTGAAGGAGATTTGCCCCTCACAGAGTGTATTCTGTTCAAGCGATATCTTACTGAAGAGAGCTTTGCTGGATTACAATTAGTGGCATGTGTAACTTCTGCTTTCTAAAGGGACGGGTGTAATGGTTACTGTATGTAAGGATCCATATTTTTTTGTGGAATCTTTGTCAATTAAAATATATGTTCAATATCAGATTTCATTATACAGAAGATTGTTACCTTTTATTGATTCAGATGTATTTTCCTATTAAACACGTAGCAAAGATGGCATTTTGCATGTCATTGTTTTTTTGTCCATGTTGTGGTACTTAGCACAACACACCTCACAAGAGTCCAAGATGTAGAAATTGTTAAGCAAGCACCTCTGAAAATCACACACCTTCTTTAGCCAAAATATTTGTAGCTATGGGGAACTAGAATTGTTCTGTGAATTACTACAGGACTCAATATAATTTTAGAGAAAACAAAAACAAAATCTTTATTACCTTTGTTTTATAGCAGAGAAAATTAAGAGACAGAAAGTTTAAAGCCAAAAACATCACAAATTGAGTCAATAGAAAATATGGCTTGCTGTTTGAGCATTTTGAGGACAAAACTTCTGTTTCAAAGAGGATGAGGAGCCTGCAGCAAGAAAAACAAGAATGAGGCTTTATAAATGCTCAAATACATGTTTTTGTTTTTGTTTTTGTTTTTCTGATTGATTTTAGTCAAAACTATCTAACTATCTCCCTGCTTAACAAAACCATTTTATGAACGTGCAGAGCCTCAAAACCTAGAAGGACTTGTTTCAACAAAGAAAGGCAGGAAACCTCTTTTATATTAACAGAAGAGGGACATAGCACCAAGAAAATCTAAGTCCCTGGAGAAGGAGTAAGCTAGGGAAAACAGCAGACTGATGCCATGACCCAGCACTGAACATGCTGCACATAGGATGTGTGTGTTTACTATCTCAGTATACAGGCCAGATGAGAGGGCTAGAAACAGTGGACTGCCCACAGTCTATGTATCTGTGGGACATGTGGGGAAGGGGAGAGGGGAAAGAGAAGAGTGGGCATTCCTTGGGATTTTTTTCATTTACTAGTACATATTTAAATTGATTTAGTGCCTTACACATAGAAGTTTGATACTTCAGATTCCTCCTGCTTGGCATTTCTTATAGCTTTTAAGTCTTCTCCCCAACTGCTGATCTAAGATAATAAAGGATGCATGATACAAGTAAGTACATTGATCCTCCATGGGTCCTGTGTCTCGGATACTGATGGATTTTGCTATGATTTTTTTTTTTTTCCTGAGCAGTATTTCTTCTGGTAAAGATGGATATTGAGCACTGCACCATATTCATCACAAGTAATTTGCTTTTCTGTGGAACCCTTAGCCTGGGGAAAAAAACATCATGATCCTACGCACATGACTAAGAAAACACTGTCCTTTGTGCATAATTGCCTTGGCTAATGGAAGGGGGAAACAATCCTGCAAAGAAGTTGGCTTCTCCTTCCACCACATCAGGGAGTTATACCCTCCCTCCATACCACAGAACCAGTTTGAGGTTTCTCGGAAGCTTACTCCAAATGAGACATGTCATTTCAAAGATGATAATGGGTTGGTCTGTTGTGGAAGGGAACAAAGGAAACTGGAAAAAAAAAAAAAAACAGAGGGCAGAGAAAAGTCCTGATGGCTGGGCTCTGACATAAAGAAGGTAGAATGACCGTTGCTTTCTTATTTGCTTCCAGCCTTCAACTGCTTCCCTATATGGCCGCCTACCCCATTTGTACTTAAAATCTGGATTTACAGCTGTGAATACTCACCTGAAATTGTGTGTTTGGCCCAGATCATGTCTTTTTCACAAGGAATAATCTACCGGTATTATGACAATCAGGGCAGGAATTAGACCACTCTTTTGGGTATGAAAGTGTTGTATCCTTCTCTTCGTGATTTATAACAGGAATCTGAATCAGAGTATTTCACTCCAGGGAGGAGGTACCTTTGCTCTGTAGGTGAATGTAGGCTGAAGTTCTCTCTCTAGCTTGCTTGATAAAACATTCTGGTTTGGGACATAGCCTGTGTATTAACTTGAAAAAGCTGGGGCCCCAGACCCTCCTCCAACAAATATTTATTAAAGAATGTCTGGGAGCTGTGCATGTGTGCAAAGAGATATGCAAGCATGAATACACTTTACTGACAAAAGCCTGGATGTCTCCAGGATTCACTGAATCAGGCATCTTGGAGTTACAGCTGGCTTTAGGTGTTTAAAAGTGGCAGTTAGACACCTGAATGTTTTTCTGCATTATTCGTCACTTTTTTTCCTCCCAGTTTCTCTTTGAATTTCCACTCTTACTGGAAAATCTATGCTACAAATAAGCATATCCCTAACAGATGGAAGTATGTTAAAGAATACTCATTCTGTAGTATTTCAGGTCTTAAAAAGAGCCAATGACCCAATAAAAACAAGCTTATAGTGCTGCCAAGCGAAGAGCTTTTCATTGAATCTGTCCTCTTAGGTCTCAAATTTTGTTTCTGCTGTATTTATACATTCCTTAGCCATACTCCCTAGCATATATGTGTATGGGCCAGCTTCTATCCCAGGCACAGTCCACAAGAGAAAAGGATGACAGTTTACCCCATACATCATCAAACCTCTTGGATGTACTAAATTCTGTGCAAACAGCCTAAAACAAACACAAATCTGTCTCTTACTCTCTACCACATACATGGTTGTTAGGGAGCTGCTCCCCTGACTGATGGAGAGAATTCATGTTGTAAACACTTTCATTAACCAAACTTGGCTACAAAATCTCTGCACAAACTCTCTCTTTAATTGTCTTTGACTCTGCTCCCATCACAGGCAGCTTCCTCAGCATGTCCACAGTTTCTTCATTGCCTTAGCAGAAACACTCTGCCAAAGATAGCCCATTGAAGGCAAACAGTGTAAAACAAAATAGCTGTTGTGGGACACTGAGCATGATATTGCAAAGAACAAAAGGAGTGGAACAAAGAATAAAACTAACAGAAGTCTATAATAGCACTAGAATTGAGGAAAGAAAACCTTTCCCCTCTTATTCCTGCAGCAAATAAGAGCGAGACTCTGATTGCGTCTGCATAAGTTCCAACTAAAGATTCTGAGATTCAGAGAGTAATTCCAGCTCTCTGTAAGCAAGTAAAATCAATCTTTTGACTTTGGAGTGCTTCTGTAGGTAACCAAGACATAGTTAGTATCTTAAATAGGACAACCGAGTGTAGAGTCCAGCCTAAAAGCTGTTGACATATGGACAAGAGGTCTAGGACCTGAATACCTGAATATGGGGAGATAGCCTGACCTATTATATTCAGCACACAGCCACTTTAAAAACATAGATGTGAACTAGAGAAGTGTCTTTTTTTTTTTTTTTTTTTTTTTGGTGCTACTTCTGGCTGGAACATTGGTTCAGACACACCTCAGCCTGAAGGAGTCTAAACCTTCTGCTCCCACCCTGTGGGAAAGTAGCCAAAGTATTAAACTGGCAAAGAAAGAAGGAAAGATGTGTTATCTTTTTGTAGCCACAAATCGTGCTTCATCAAGAAATCATGTGTTAGAACGGTTCCCTGAAAACTGTGGAAATCCCTCCTTCTGATCCTTGTTTCTAACACTTTTAAGAAGTGCTATTTTGTAACATTAAATGGCTCTAAATACAGCCCCTAAGTCAGTGACATAGGACCAGGATGGTGACATATGTACAACCAGTGCAGGACTTGTGAAAGCAACATAGCCCATGGCTCAAGATCCTAACCTCAGCCATGACTACAACCAGTCTATCCAATGAGGCTGCTCCCACTTACCATGACTGCAGCAAGACTCCCCTCCCTCTGACACCTTGTTTCCTCTCCTGTGATGTTATGATGGCAAAACTTCTGTCCTTACTGCTTTGGAAAAGTGAGAGAAGCCCAATGCTACAGAAAGGAATCGGAGATAAGGTTTAATATCTCCTCCTCGACTCTATCCCCCCAGGAAATCTGTACCTGCTTAAATGGAAAATGCATAATCAATGAACAGATGGCACAGGAAGGAAATATGACTTGGACTTCTTTTCTTGGCTATGAAAGCTAGTAAAAAAGGTTATTCAGAGCCACTCATCCTCCCAGCCCCATCACATACCCCTTTCAAGAATGAATTCTGCACGTTCTGTCCTTGTACCGATTAATTCTGTTTTCATGATGAATGAATGGTGGTTGTGATCCGTGCCAAAAAGAAAACCCCTTCAAATGATTATTCTTTAATAAAACTTAAAAGGCTCAAGCATGTTCATATGTTATTTGGAAAAATATGGTTAACAGAAGTCACCAAGTTGTAACGTCACCTTCACTTAACTAAACATGAAATCAACAGATTTGGTGGGTTCGGGCCAAGTCTTACCAGACAGAATTGTGCACTGTAAAGGCTACACCCCACCCACTGGTATTACTTGGCAAAGCTTGCTGGAAGCATCAACAGAGAAAACATAGACTAAAGGAAGTTAGGATGGGGCTATCTTTTTTACCACCCTGCATCCTGAAGGTCTGAAGCCTGAAGGCCACAAGCAATTTGTGAAAGGGGTTCTGTGCTAAATATAGCAGGAGTGTATTTGTGTGCAGCAGATGCTAAAGAAATAGGGTCTAATATAGGTTAGATGAATAGCACTCTGGAATTGCCTGTTTCTTCTCAATGGCTCCAGAACAGCCAACTGCAGAGGCAAACTTTCACACTGTAGATTTCTAAAACTGAATAAGATGGTGCTCTTTCTTTTTTTTTTTTTTTCTTTCTTTCTTTCTTTCTTTTTTTTTCCCTTTATTTTTGTTTGTTTGTTTGTTTGTTTTTGTTTTGTTTTGTTTTGTTTTTCTTTGTTTTCAGACTTCCTCTTCAGAAAACTGAATGCAGTCATAATTGTTAGTTATTACCAGTGATCACTCTATTGGTAACTTAAGTTTAAAACAAACTTAAAAAAATATATCTTCTGCCTAATTTCTCTTTTGTGATACACTGCGCATGTATCAGTGGTAAAACTCACTGGGCAGAGTTCATTGGACACAGAATTTAAGTTCAACAGAATTCAGTGTTAATTACCATGGTAGAGTCAGAAAGACCAAGGAAAAACTTCTTGTTAGAAAATTGCTTTGAAGTGAACCTTAAGACTGACAGTCAAATTCAGACAGTCCAAATAATGCAAAAATAATATCTGATAAGAATTCATCTAAAGATTTTAATCACTTACAACTTTTATTCATTTTATTCTGAAAGCATATTTTGGAGAGTGAAATTTTGTTTGCACAGAAATCTAGGACATGTAGGGGTACTGTAAAATGTCTGCAGATTACATGCCCATGCTGAACTCTCTAATAGAATGTATTAAGTCAAAGAAGAACAATTATGTATGATAAGAAAATTAATAAATGTGTGAAAACAAAAAGCAGTCTCCATTGCAAATAGTTGCAAACAATCCATCACCAGCCACAAATAATAATAATAATAATAAATAATAATAATAATAATAATAATAATAATAATAATAATAATAATAATAATAATAATAATAATGTGTATCAAATAATTTAAAATAAAACAAAAACAGGAAGAGCTCCTATTCAGTATTAGCAAATAAAATGCCATGATTTGTGATATATGACAGTCTCATATGATCTGAAAATTTAAACTCATTAAATTATTCCTCAGCACACCCTTTGCATTTAGCAATATGGTAATTCAGCTAATTCCAGCTATAGGTGACTTTAACACTGGATTTAAAAATCTAAATTATGGAAGTAAATACACACACACACACAAATAAAAATAAAAAACTGCCTAAATACTTTTTAAGGAAGGAAGGAAGGAAGGAAGGAAGGAAGGAAGGAAGGAAGGAAGGAAGGAAGGAAGGAAGGAAGGAAGGAAGGAAGGAAGGAAGGAAGGAAGGAAGGAAGGAAGGAAGAAAGAAAGAAAGAAAGAAAGAAAGAAAGAAAGAAAGAAAGAAAGAAAGAAAGAAAGAAAGAAAGAAAGAAAGAAAGAAAGAAAAGAAAATGAAAGAAGGAAAAAGACTCTGCTGCAGAGGAGAAATCTAATGTGAAGGTCTTTGACACTGACAAAAAAGGTGAAAAGGATACTGTAGTCCTGTAAGACAGGAAGCCAGGATTGTATGGTCACTGGAATGCAATACTGTTAGTTCCTGTGAGAAGTAGATGGAAAACATCTAAACTAACCACAGTTACAAACATCTGGATGCTCAGCTGCCCTGTTGTCTGAGAGGAAGCAGGTGCAGTTGTCCTCTTCGTTAAAACTAGCCTTATACTGTTCAAGGTGAATGTTACTGGAAGAGGCTAATGGCTCCCAGATGGAAACGTGACCAGTCCCAATGGAGTGGATAGGAGATTCCCATGGTCCCTGTCTGGATTTCATTGGAAGAAATGGAGCTCAGGTATTGTCAGATACAATAAGGATCTTGTCTTTGAAGATCATAAACCTTTCCATTCTCTCTTTCCTCAGTAGGCCCTCTCCCTTGAGCCAGAGAGAATCTCAAGAAGATCTCTGTTACAAGGAAAGAGACAGCTGGTCTGTACTTTGAAAGGCTTCAAGTACAGAGATGTGCAATGAATGACAGGATGCATCTATTCAGAAAGCAGATTTTTAACCAACTACATTGTTTAGGTCAGTCAAAAAGGAGAAAAAAAAAAAAAAAAAAAAAGTTAAATTGTACAACTGTATTCACTGGTTTGTAGATAGCACATTCTTTCTCCAAAGGTGACAATATTTGAGATGGCATATTTTAATAAACCCTATTCGTATGAATGAATGGGACTGCATGTGCAAACATTGAATGAAACCGTGTCTTGGGAACTAAGTACTATTAGCACTTACATTTCTGTAGAAGCCACAATTAAGACCTCATCAATAATAATTGGTATTGTTTGCCTATGTAAAAATTCAAAATAAAAAATGCAGAGAAGGTCGATCAAAAAGGAGTTGGATTCAAAGCATCTATCTCTCTAAACAGGGCTTGTTTATCTTAGCATACAAAAGTCAAGAAAAAGGAAGGAATACCACAGAAGGAAGAGTTTAAGTTAACACAAGAACACAAGAAATAGGTATATGAAATTGACCATGAGATGTAAGATATGGGATGTTAGAGTCTGCAGTGGCTTTCTAACAGGCACAAACAAACAAACCCCCAGAACACGATGCATAAGAATTTGAGAAGACAACACAACACAAAAAATGTCTCCCCAGACAGCAGAGGACCAAACTGCCTTGCCTCAGAAGAGCCATTCAAGTCCAGTTTCTAACCTTACATTATTCTCATAACTACAGGGCTCAGTTGTATCTTTTAGTTTTTTCCTTTCCTAAGGACTGTGCTAAAAGTCAAGATTTAAATGACAGCCTCTTCAAGGCTTCTGCTGTTTCCAGAGAAAATCAAGAATATAAGTGTAGACCTCTTTCTTGGACAGCTATCCACAGCTGAGGAAAGCAGGAGCACCTGAATCCAGCTTTGTCCCTCTTCTCTGGCAGGTGATGATAATGTTAAGAATGTTATAAGAATTTGGAAAAAGTCATGATGTCTGACCAGATAACAGTGGTTAGTGAAGAGATAAAGCTCAATTTTGAGGATCTACTCCTAGCTCAGAGAGGTATGCAATATCTTCAGCTGCCTAAGTTAATAGTTGTTTTCCATCAGAGTCAGAGTAGAGAAAGCTATTCAGGATAGTCATTAGCTTAATTTTGGATATACTAATCTGGGATACAAGATGCTCTTACTCAAGGCTTAGGTATCATTCTGCAGATTTTTTTTTTAACTTTTCTTGGCAGTCCGCAAATGTTCCTAGCATCTATGTTATTGTTTTGTTTTGGATTTCTTTCTCTAACATTTGGATGTAGACAGGACAAATATATGGATAATTTACCTCCAGGATATGAGCTTACAGCATCTGTTTTACAGCTCAGCTTTGCCATACTGCTCTCCTTGTGCATTGTGACATATACAGGTATACTGCAAGTAAAAGCAAGAAAGGTAGAAATTAAAGCTAAAGTTCCTCTATAAAACATGTTCTAGCATGCATGTAATTGCCACAGAATAACTGATCAGTTGCTGAACAGTAATTGAATTCTGTGACCTATTTTCTCGTTCAAACCCTGACATACTTGAACTTGGGACTCTGATGGAGTTTGGTCCAATGCTCAAGGACACTAAAATCACAGCTAGTTAGCAATTCCAACAACCCCTGTTCTCTGGGCACTACTGTCACCTCACTAAAAGGCAGGTTCCTATATTCAGTTTGGCATGAGACCTCTGTTTTTTCCTCTGCTTTTTTTTTCCCTCCTTCAGTTACACTTGAACTAAGAAATCCACATCTCTGGTCCTGCCCTAAATCTTCCTCAAAAGAGATGCCAGAAGTTTAACAGCCTATCATTAATTTGTGTCAGCAAGGTGTTGTGAAAACACGAACAGTTCCAGACAAATGTTCCACAAATTTCTTAAAAATTGCATTGTGCCTAACTCAGGACTGAATACAACAGTAGCTCAGAGAAAGGCCAAGACAAAGAAAATACAGACTGTTAGCAGTTATTTTCCCCTTTGTGAAATACGATACCTAATATTTTTCTTGAAATAATCCCTGGAAATTATGTGAGTGTTTTTACTTACCCTTTACAGATGGATATACCAGAGCAGAGAATTTATTAAATTATTCAAACAGATAAAATTGTTAGAAGATGTTGACCTAATCTCAAGCTTCTTGATTCATAGCCCCCTTTTTATCTTGGTCAGAGAAACATGCATTCACCTTACACCAGTTAGTTGCTTCAACTGCATTTGTGTATTCTGCTAATATTCTCCCACTACTTTTAATATTGATGTGACTTCACCTTGAATACTGCATGCAGTTCCTGTTCAACAATATAAAAAGAATGCTAATGTCTTTGAAAGCATCCAGAAGAGGACAATAAAGCTGGTAAAAGGGCTGGAAGGCATGTCCTGTGAGGAGAGGCCAAAGACACCTGGGTTTCCATTCTGGAGAAAAGAGGGCTGAGAGGTGACCTCAGTGGTCTCTGCAGCTTCCTGAGGAGGGGAAGTGGAGCAGGAGATGCTGGTCTCTGCTCCCTGGTCACTGGTGGGACATGGGAATGTCACAAAGCAACAGGGGAGCTTCAGACAGGAGGTAAAAAATTTCTTTGCTGTGAGTGTGGTCAAACACTGGAACAGGCTTCCTAGTGAGGTGTCTGATGCTCCATGCCCTTCAGTGTTCAAGAGTCATTTGGACAATGCCCTCTATAACATGCTCTAACTTTCTTTTAACCCTCAAGTGTTCAGGCAGTTGGACTCAATGATCTTTTTTCCGTCCCTTCCAAATGAATGATTCTAGTCTAGTCTAGTCTTGTCTAGTCTAGTCTCTTCTCTGATCATTCTTATTACAGCAAATTGAACAGAAAATGGTATTTTGGAGTTCTCTCACTTTATCTTTTTATTAGACTACTTTGTCATTCTCTAAATGAGCTTACAAGAATATATTTTAACTCTTTTAGGTCTTCTAGACAATATTTCTATTTTAGCTTCTCAATAATATGCTTACATTTTGTGATAATTCTACTATTTCTGCTTCCACTATTTCTGCTTCCTACAAATTTTCTCTTGGGTTTCTCTATGATTCACTTCCATTTTGGAAGTGAATCATTCACTATCCATATTTTTTTCTACTCTGCTTTGTTGGCTTTATTGGCAGATTAATTCCTGTACCCTGCTACATGCTGGACTGAATACTGTTCCTTTTCACAGCATGCTTGGTCACAAAGTCTGGAAGAATCCAGCCTTCACTACCTTCCCTATTTCTGAGGTCAGAACTTTCTGAGTGTGAAACTTGTTTCTGTGGCTTGTGCATTCACAATCCTCACCAATAAATTGTGAACCCAATATTAGCTCTGACTAATCCATTGTATTGTGGGTTGTTATGTAAAGTACTCAGATCTGATTGAAATCAATGGGAACTTTCATCTGGCTTAGCTGATGGTAGATCAGACACTAAAAAATAAATAAATAAATAAATATTTACATAACTTACATAACTGAGACATGCACACTCAAAATCTGTTATCTCTACTAGATAGTATAGTTTTGCTTAACAAAAAGTGTATGGAAAAAGGTAAGTCATAAGATGGTGAGATCTAGCACTGAGAGGTGTTCCCTTTTCCACTACAGGAATGAGAAATATTTCTAATGAGATGTCAGAATCTCCAGTTACTATTTAGTAACAGTAAATAAAAGCAGTAACAGCAAATAAAAGACTCCGTAGCAACACAAACATCGTGAAGGAAATCACAAAGATTCCTGATGCAATCATAAGGGAAAGAAAAAGGATATATACATATTAGAATAGCAGTTAAAAAAACTCACACATATGAAAACATTTAAACCTTTAGAAACTATTATTCATACAGAAATATTTGATTAGTATCATATTTAAACACCAGCAAAAAACTTTGTCACATGGATTTTCAGATGAAAAGTATTTTTCCTTAAAAGCAGAAGCTCCCAAGATCAGCAGTTTAACTGGAAAGAGTGAACCCTGAATGATTTCAGGTGCTGTAAACTGATAAATAATTACTTTAGCAAATATTGTTTAGAAAAGCTCAGAACTATGAGCTTTTTGTCCAGCAGGTGGCGAGTTTTCTTCAGAATTGCACTTTAAGAGAGGATTTTATGGTCTCGTCTAGCGCCCTGACGGTAATTTTCCTACACTTTTTGCACACGAAGGGCTATCTGAAAATAACCTTAAAGGCCTGATCTTAAACCACAAATAGCAGGAAGTTCTTAGTTAGGGCTGAAACTCTGTCAGGACTTTACGTTCCCCTTGGGCTGCAATATTACAGCATATTTGGTATTTAGGATCACCTGACGGCACAAGCTCCCTCCCCTCCTCCCCCGTTAGATGACCTCTATCTCTAACACTTAAGCATAGCTGGGTATGATAGAAACTGGTCTTTCTGACTTGACTCTTAACTTCTTTTATTTTTGTGACTTTTACCTGATCCCTTGGCCTTAATTATCTGTAGCTTCAGTAGGAATTTGTATCCTATCAAAAAGCTAAATCTAAAATCAAACTAAAACAACAAAAAAAAAGGTATATGATTTTTCTATGGTTCTGTAATATATTTAGAAATTGCTACAAACAGAAAAGATACTGTGAGTTATTATATAACTAAAATTCAGATTTCTTATATTATTTCCAATAACCCCCAGTTTAAGGTTGTTCTAAATAACAAAATTCTTGCTGGGTCATTATTTATATATCCTTTAGTCAGACACTAGTTCTGTATTAGTCACAACAATATTTTGTGATAAAATAATGTCTTTCCACTGAGTACAAACCAAGAGATTGAATCTACAGTGACACAACGATACAGTTGTTAGATATTAATGTCACTGTAGTCAACCATAAAAACTTATATAGATTTGTATTGAGGAAAACTGGAACCCCACAACTGCTGCAAAGTCATGAGGTCATTTCAGCAGTGTATATGTCTGGAGATGATAGGCCTCTGGTAGTAATTTTATTACAGAAAATATAGGGGGCATAGATGTGGTTTAAAGGACTAGGGACAGATTCTTCTGGATTAACAAGGTCCTCGTCATGAGTGGTTGGCCGTTGCCTCTGCCAGGTTAGCTTCAGAGCTGCAACTATTGAATGGAAAGCAGTGATAAGGTCTGGAGCTGATCACCAGCCATTGACTACATATTTTTGCATAGCAGGTGAGATGGCCCCAGACCATGGATCTTTTAATCCTGCAAGGGATTCCTCTTTTACTATACAGAAAGTGAAATTGTGGTGGTCCCAAATATTCACTGAGGTAGTCAATGTCCCACACTTGTTTTTAAAGTTTTAAATTTGAATCCCACAGATGACTAAGTTCTGGCCTCCCATGAAGAATTTTCAAGGTGTGGGCACAGGCTATTTAAAATGTCACCCACTTTCTGAGCAGTGGCCTGTGGGTTAACAGATCTGAGCCACTGGAGCTTCCCCAAGAGCCAGACCAAGGCTGCAGAACAGATTTGCACAAAATCTTCATAGTCTTCAGCACTACACATTTATTCACTGAACTGAACAGGCATGGTAACTGGTGCATCAAAGACATGGAACTAAAATGCTCACAGCACTGTGGATGGGGTCGGAGTTCTGTGGTATAAAAATTGGTGTAATCTCCCCTCCTTCTACTGCATGTGCACTGAATGTGCTATTGTCTTTGGGCTCTGACACCCAGACTGTGCAGGTGAGAAGATATAAGTACTGACAGCTGACCGAAAATAGAGCTCTGATTCACAGCTTATCCCAGGATCTATGCAGTGAGCAAAGCCAGAATGAGATCCCAAATGATTAGGTTATAAAACTTGGAGTCCTGTTTGTATTGCTGTCTCCAGTCCTGTTAAGCCCAAAGGAGATGCACAGATGCTGAGCTGCTGCCATTAAAAGTGTTGCTGTGGTAAGTTCTAGGAAAAGTTCTCCAAATGTTTCTTGCACATAAAACGTTTCATTTTTTACTGGTAACAAGATTCTTGGCACGTTGTTGTATCATCTATCAACTACCACAGGTATGTATTTTATTAACTACTGAAGACAAAGCCTGATGAGAACAGTAATAGAGAAAAAGAAAAAAAAAAAAAAAATATATATATATATATATATATGCCCCATTTACCTTCAGGTAATGAGCCGAGATGCCTAAAACTGGTATCATTCTCTCTGGTATATGCCTGTGTATGGTCAATCTTAAATAAATAAATAAATAAATAAATAAATAAATAAATAAATAAATAAATAAATAATGTCTTTGCAGAGTGGCAATCATTTCAGACCTCAAGGTAAGCTGGAATTAGTAATTACTTCCACCCTGAAGACTCTGGGAGCTCATACTGCTAAAATAGGAGCATCATTATTGGAAAAGCAGCACATTTAGACTAATATACAGGTATCAGAGAGGTCACAGAATGAGTTTCTTTTACCTTCAGGAAGTGTTGGATCTGCTGTAGGTTGCTAGCCCAATGACACTCTGATGAAATCTCTAAAGGAAAGAATAAGTTTGTGGAATCCTGATTTCAGTCATGGGATTAGCAGACCACGGAAAGCAAATGTTGCCTTTCTTCCCCCCATATTATGGAGTCTTCCTTTAATTGTTAAATATAGTGAATATGAGTCTTATCATATCACATGATATTAAGAAAATAATAAATCACAAGGTAAAAGTGGCTGACATTCCCTGAATCAATATACATGTACCCCTAATTCTATCAGGTATACTATAAAGCTGTCTGTCTTTATCTCTGTCTCTGTTTGCATACAAAGTCATTTTCCTTTTCTACATGTGTATTTGTGTTTGTAACTATGTATGCAATTCCTTGCATTCCATTATTTTACCACCTAGAAAAAATTCTTTCACGTCTGTGAGTTATAATTCTTTTTGATCCTTTTCCATAGACCAGCCTGGAGTTGATGAGTGGGAGGATACCCCTACCAAGTTTCCAGGCTAGCAGAAATGTATATATCACAGCAGTAGAGAGAGGGCTTTTCTGTAAAACATGTGGCATAGGCATAATCCACAGCAAAATGATGTGATGTCCAGGCTTTGCTGGCATTCCAGTTGAGTGTCCCAATTCACACTGGTCTTTTTCTCATAGGCCCAATCTTAGCTCATGTCACCAAAACCTTTGGTTCCTGTGAGGTCATTAAATCCTTACTCATTTTCCAGCAGATATGGGAATTGCATGCAAGCAAATGCAACGTACACAAATCATTCCAGCCACCCTTGCATTAAATGAACTTTTTTAAGAAGCTGGTTTTGACCTGATAGAATATAATGGTTTCAAGGGAACCATATAGCCATTACAATCCATCATATAAATGAATACTTAGGGACACCTAAATCCAAAGATTATTTGACTGTTATATATATACTTGCACTGAGGGGGCTGGAGGATAGACCCCTAAAATCGGCAGTGAAAACATCTGTACCTTTAGGAAATTCTTCTTAAATATGAGCATGTACATAAACTTTATCAGTTTTCCAAAAAAGAGAAGTTCATTTTAAATCAAAGTGACCCCCAGCATCAAGTTACATTTTGGATATATTGCTAGCAAATTATCAGTTTAGAAAAGCAAAGGATTTTAGAAAGATAAAGGTATTTTATGACCAGTACTGATTGTGGACTCAGGTTCCTCTATAACCTGATGCTTTTTCACGTGTTATTGATTATTGTGTACTGTACTCCTTTAACATCTATGGCAGATACTGTAAAGCTAAGCAAAAGCAAGCAATATATAAAAAAAAAAAAAAAAAAAAAAAACTCTGCTTTTGCTTCCTTTTGTTGCTCTCTTGTAATGTAAAAACAGATAAATGGTTTCCTCTTTCAAATACAACAAAAAGAAATGACTCCTGGGAGGAGCCCTAGGATGCCAAGTTTTAGCCTGGATTGAATTTTTATGACCACTGTAAAAACTCCTGAAAATAGGAAATTATAATGGAAATGCTGACTCTCACTGCAGCAGTGTGAGCAGAACCACCACGGCATTATTAGTGATCTAAAGGGGCTGGAAGTTAAAGTGGAATCATTTACACAACCACCTCACACCACTTTGCAAACAAGGGGTGGTGGGGGGGGAGATTTTGCACTTAATTAGTTGCTTGTGAAGTCCATTGTGATTCTTAAAGAGGATAAATCCCCTGTCGCTCCATTCCGTGCTCTGGCTTTTCTTTCCCAGTCTGCAAAAGCTGCTGGCAGAGAGTTCTGCCCTTGCTGGGTGACCAGCCCCCGATGTGTAAGGGGGCACGGGGCCATGCCATGCCGTAACTCCTTGCACAGACTCCACTTTAGACTTTTACAGGGCGGCTGCTTAAGCGCCTGCGGATCGCTCCCCGTCTGCAGTAGCTCGCTAGCGAAGGGCAGCAATATATTAATGCGCTGGGTCACATCTCAGCACCGCACTAAAAATCAAGCGAACAATTCCCCCTCGCTAACAAAATGGAGATGCTCCAAAGTTTGCCTTTGATTTTCACTGAGCCCTAGAAGTAGAAGTTTAAAAAAAAAAAATGGTAAAAGTTGGCAGAAGAACGCTTTATCCTCATCTGTGCCGATTTGGGTTCGGGAGGGCGGGGGTTGCTATCACAACGGTATGTACTCTGCACTGCGGGAGCAGCTTCCACCCGCGTTGTTTGCTGCTATTCCTCCGTGTCTTGTCATTAGCAGTTATAAAATAAGGCTTCGTGGGACCTGAGCGGCCAACCAGGGGTCGAAGAGAGGGGGGGGTCATTTTCGGTAGGGGGGTACCGGAGCCCCCTGGCTCCGCCGCCCCCTCGCTCCGGCGCTGCGGGCTCAGCCCCGACGGGCTCTTTTCCCTTCCTGGCCCTTTCTGCCTCTCTCTTCTCCGACGGAAAATTGGAGCCCGGTTTCTCCGGGGGGGCGGTCAGAGCCCGCACTCTTAATCTTTCACCGCGGTCAACAGCAAAAACGCAGGAAGGGGGGAAAAAATCCGGCAAGACAAAGCAGATCAGAAATATGTGTATATATATGCCCCAGGTGGCACTGAGAAAAAGAGGTCCTGTCTCTTGAGGCGCTTGCCCGGAGAGGCATGAGGACAAGGGGGGGGGACGCTGCGGTGCACTTGTGCCTTCTCTTTGCCTCCGGGGCTGGCTCCATCCCTCTCCGGGCAGCTCCGGGAGCGAGGAGGTTTTGGAGCCTCCGCTGAGCCCAGGCGGCTGCTCCCCGCTCCCTTCCCCCGGGAGGTTTGGGAACTGCAGGGCTGCCGACCGGAGGCAGCTTTGACCGGCCATCCCCCACCCACCCCCGCGTTGCGGGGGGCGAGATGTTTGCTGGGCTCGGGGAGGCGAAGCAACCCTTGAAACCCTCCGAGCTACCAAAATGTCCCCACCCTGCCCCGCCGGACCCGCTCCTCCTTGCGAGCTTAGCGAGGCGCCTGCGGCTGATGCTTCGCAAGTGGCATGGTGGTTTCTGCTCGATAAAAGCTTTTCCGAGGGGCAAGCGCCGTTCCCTGGTGGGGAGAAAATCCCAGAGAAGCAAAAGGGAGTTTTATCCCGCACATGGCTACGGGATGGGGCCGGGAATCGTTATTTTTCCAAAGGTCAAGCGGGTCCCGAAGGTGAAGACTGGTGCCCCGGCTGAGGGAGGGAAGAGGAGCATCAGTGGGGCTGCTCAGCCCCCTCGCAGCACGCGTGTAGGCGAATCCGGGGGTGCCCGGCATTCGCGCGAGCTAAACCCAGAGGAGGAGCGACCCCCGGTACCTGCGCTGCGCAGGATTAGCCCTCGGACCCCAAACTCGTTGAAGACGAGGTGACGAGCGCAGCCGGCTTCGGGCGGGAGGGAAGGAGAAATGCCCTCGGATGCGCTCCCCGTGCCTCACGTCTGCTCCGCAGGTGGGGCTCGAAGCCGCACCCCCGGTACCGGCCCCGGCCCCGGCTCCGCGCTGGCCCCGGCGCTGCGGGAGCGGAGCGGGGAGGGAGCCCCGGCACCGTCCGGGACGGTGCTCCCCGCAAAAACGGGGAGCAGCCCCCAATGGGGGGGGGGGGGTTCACCTGGAAGACAAAGTGGGGCAGGATGGGGAAGGAAGCGGGGATGGGTTTGGGCAGGGGATGGAGGTGGAAAAAGGGATGGGGGCTGCGGTCTCCCCAGTCACCTCGCAGATCTCTCTTGAAACGAATTGGATTTCTCTGTCACGTCTAAATCCTACAAACGTGGCTGGATTTGGGAGCAGATGCCTTCACTTTTTACGAGTCTCTTGAAGTTGTAACATTCCTAATCGACAGCAGATCTTCGCTGTGGAAAAGCGCAACGTATTCCCTGCGTGTCAGTGCTAATAGTGGTTTTGTATCCCGTTCCCGGTATTAGGTTCCCCACCGTTACAAGTTGACATAATGCAAATTAGCAAGGGACATCATAAAAATCCATCCGAGAATAAAGGTTTTGGAACAGCATATCCTTCATAACTTAAACACCAGATATTTAAACCAAATGCACTTAACAAGACAGTTAACCTGAAACTTCAGTTCAATCGCCAGTGGGTTGACAAGTCCAAATATTTTTATTTTTTAACAAATACCTATATATCAGGCTATACGTTATCCAGGCAGCCTTCAGCTACAGCTTCCAGTTATACTCTGGGGCGGAATAATATCCTAACGATCCGCTTTGATTTTAAAATATTTTCGCGTGGGAATAATTTTCTGCGTCTCCCTCCCCCCCCCATACGCCGAGATCTTTTACTGCCCTTTATTTCTATGTTTAAGTATTTTTTCGGGAGTGATGGTTTCTGTAACTGGAAGTGCATTTTTTTGGTTCCTTTGCAGGCAGCACGTGCAGGTATCATTGCTGTTGTTGAGTTTATCATCTCAACTCGTCTGCTACTTTTATAAAGAGAATTGCATGGGTTTTTTTTTTCTAGTTAATACAAGCGCCCACCCCCAGCTATACAAAGAGAGAGAGTCTTCCTCCGGGAAAACAGAAATGTCCAGTTAGAAGGGTGTATCTCCTGTCTTACTCCTGGCTTAGGGACACTTGGGGATCTTACAGTCGTGTTCTGACAACAGGACTTGAAAACTGTTTTTGAAAAGGCAAACTTATTCGAAGGCATCGGCTTACAGCTTCGGCCACAGGATGACACTTTCGGCAGTTCGATCCCCAGAATAGAAATAAAAGTGCTAGCTTTGGGGAGGGGTGTAGGTGGGAGGACAAGAAACATTAAAGGAAATTAGGAAAAAAAAAATAAATAAAAATAAGAAGAAAGAAAGGAAAGAAGAGCACGGAATGAGAAAGAACTGAAGAAGCTGAGATGGGGGAACGTCTTTGCTTTGCCTCTGCCTCATAAAAATGCCACTCGTTTACAAAAGAAGGGAACGAAAATCTCGCCTGCCCAGAGCAGTGAGCGGTGTTAGACCCCAGACTCTTCCCTGAAACTGGGATGTTTTGGAGATGAAATTGCAATGCTAGGGCTTATTTCTCCACTCTGCCGTCGTGTTTATGAACACTTATTCTCCAGGATGACAACGCGATGGACAGTTGCTTTCTTGTTGCCGCTTTTTATTTTTTTTTTTAATTTATTTGTTTGTTTGCTTTTCCTTCTCAGATGGGCAAAAATCAGTGTAACAACAGCAGTGACATGAACAATAAAAAAACACGCGCGTGTCCCTGAGCACGGTACCATGTTATCCTGACGGATCTGTCTTCGCTAACGTACTATATTACCCTAGTTCCTCGGGACAATGTAATACACCCAAGCAATTTTTCCCCCTTCACGGGTCTAGAGGAGTGTGAATGGATGGATGAATAGTAAAACAAATAAGCAAGGAGATTATGGCCTCAGGATTAATTATAAAGCACGTTTAACCCTTTTTTCTTTCGAGGGCTGTTTTGCTTTGCCTGCTTCTCCCGGGAAGTAAGATCCCCGCGGACTTATCAGGGCTCTGAAGCGAGGGCTCCGCGGGACTCCGCGCACCGCGGATCCGCGCCTGGGTGCGGGGTGAGACGGTCCCGGGCCGCGGGAGGAGGGACGGGAGGAAAGCACCAAGGTCAGGGGTGCCGGGGGGAAAACGGGGACCGGGAAGGAGGCTGGGGCGGGGGTAAGCGCTTCCAACCCGGGGGTGGACTCCTCACAGGTAAGTGCCTCCGGGAATCATCCTGCGGACGGCTCCAAAGGGGGACAACAACTTGCGACCCCCTGAATCCTCACAGAGGGAGCAGATCCCTCCCTCCTTCTACCCCACTTCCTCCCCCCACCCCCCCCCCTTTTATTAAATTATTTTTTCCTTTTTTTTTTTTTTTTTTTTCTTTCCCCTCTCTGCGCAGATCCCGGCCGGTTGTGTCCCGCCGGGCGGCGGGGAGGGGGCGCAGCGAGCCGGGTGCGGAGAGGTGCGGAGAGGCGCGCAGCCCGGGCGCAAGCAGCGCGACCGCGCAGCGCCTCCGGGGAGCGAGAGCATCCCAGAGCCTCCGCGGTGCTACGCGGAGCCGCCCCGGGGTTCTCGGGTTTCTCCGCTCCGCAGAGGGGTCCCGAGAGTAGCGGACCGCGGGGAGATGCCCCTGGGGGGGGTGCTGCGGGAGCGGAGCCGGGGCGGGGAGGAAGAGATCACACGTTTGCGGGCTGCGAGCCCCGGGCTGCTACGCCTGCAGGAGAAGCGGGGTTGAAAAGTTGGTTCTTCCCAGCCAGAAACTTTCTCCCTGCGTGCGCATGCCCGGAGTCTGGTGGGAGGTTGAGGGGGGAGCTGGGAGGGGGGGGTTGAAATAAGGAGGAGGCTGGAGGGAAGGGATCGGTTCAGTCTGAGCTCGGCTACTCCCGGGCGCGTTTGCACTCCGGCACACGCTCACGGCGCCGGGAGCGGGAGGAGGGATAGCACCTCCGTTTCCATCAGCCAGAGCACCTGGACACCTGGCCCCGCTGCTCGCTCGGATCTGCCTGTACCCGCTGGAGGAGCAGTGGGGTGGGGTGGGGAGAAAGCTGTGCCCCCCAGGGCCAGCAGAGACACTGACCTAGCCAAACTTTTTTTTTTTTTTTAATTTTTTTTTTTACTTTTTTTTTTTTTATTATTATTATTATCTTTTTATTTTACCAGCTCCAATTTAGCCCAGGATCTTTTAACTGCTGCCAGCGGTGGAGCACAGATCGGGATTAGGTAAATAAAAAGAACAACTCGTTTTGTTTGGTTTTTGTTTTGCCAAGCCTCGGGGGTTGGGGATATCAATCCAAACACCTTTTCTCTCCCTCCTTTCTTTCTTTCCCCCCATCCTCTCTCATCATCCTCTGGATGGTGCAGAAGTGGGGAGATTCTGGTTCACGTGAGGAGAACTGTTCTCCTTGGGGCGGGCGAAGGGCTGGGGGAAGCCTTCACATGGGGCTCGGATATTTTGATGCTATTTAAAGGTTTGTCTTTCCCTCTCAAAGTTGTTTATCCCCCCTTGCGGAGGAGCTGTGTTTTTAACCCGAGCTAAAAATGACACATACTAGCTGCAAACCAGAAGTCTGAAACCAGAAGTCTGAAAGTCTGAATGTCCTTTATGGACTTGATCATTCAGCTTCTTCCTGGATTTCTTTCTTTCTTTCTTTCTTTCTTTCTTTCTTTCTTTCTTCTTTCTTTCTTTCTTTCTCTCTTTCTCTCTTTCTCTCTTTCTCTCTTTCTCCTCTTTCTCTCTTTCTCTCTTTCTCTCTTTCTCTCTTTCTCTCTTTCTCTCTTTCTCTCTTTCTCTCTTTCTTTCTTTCTTCTCAATTTTTAGTATTTTAGGGTCTGAGAAGCCTTCCCTGTTTCTTCCCAAGGCCATAACAAAAATGGATCTATTGTTTATATTTGTCTGAATGGATCAAAACAAGTTCTATGTTCTTCTCTCGGGAGAAGCCCAGAAACTGGGCTTCTCCCGAGGCCGAGCCTATAAACTGTCAGTGCAAAGCCGAGGATTAGGGTACAGTTGTTATTCCTGGCTTTTGGGAGGGAAACTATAAAAAATCGAGCGTAATACCGTCAAGCTGCGGAAATTGTCCGATAAAACGCAAGCAGGGCGGGAGGCTGAGAGCCGTCTCCCGGACAGGTGCACAATGGGTCCAGTTCAGCACGACCCAAGTCAGTGGAGGAGAAGGGCCATCCCTTAAACCAGCGGTGGGCTCGGGACCCGAAAGCGGTAGGACGGCGCCGTGCAGCTCCTCTCCCGGAGCCCGGCCGCCGGGTGGCCCGGGACGGCTCCGCCTCGGTCTGCAGGGCCTAGAGATGCGCCTCGGTGCCCCGCCGAGGTGTCACCGCTAAGGGTTTTGTCCACCACCCGTGGCAGAGTGTGCTGTGGCCGTGGGGAGGCAGAGGGAAGGAATCAAGTTTGCTGCTGGGAGAGAGGAGGGACGTAGGGGAGGCACCGGGCGTCTCTGGGGAGAAATCGAGAATGAATCCCGGGTGTGCGTGGGGGTGGGTGAACAGAATACACACAAAAAAACTCCCAACCCTATTAAAAATACTTCTGCAGAGAGCGGGCTGCGGAGCCTGGCCGCTGCGGCCACCCCGCCGGCACCCACCCAGCTGCGCTCCCGCCCGTGGCCCTCGCAGCCAACGGCCCGCGAGGATGGGGACCCTGTTTGATTTTATTATTATTATTATTATTATTATTAATATTTGGTTTGGTTTTGGATGAAGGCTGCCCCGGCCAGTGTGGTGATTGCTGGTGCAGTCGGACCCTGGTTATTATTGTTATTATTATTACTGCGAGGCTAAGATCCACCGCATTCATCAGCATTCGCAATGGTGGTCTGGGGAAACTTGTCAACACTGATTTCGTGATAAAATGTGAATGATGATTTTATAAGGATTGAAGGGAGATATCCAAGGCACATGCTGACTGAGTCCTTCCAGTCCTCATTAATGTTAGCAATTAACTCTTTCACGCTCAATTAGCCCCGAATAAACCCGCTTTAATAGATTCTGCACACTTCATTAATACTTTGAATAAAACTGTGCTGAACAATGCACTGTATTCCTCAAGAACACCACATTCGAACAATGCGGAGCGAAAGGGCAATTTCATTCCCTTTCTAGCTACTTTCCCAAACACAGATAAATTGTAAGCTCTATTTCCTCGCTTAAACTGATAGGAAGGGAAAATCTGTTCCCCCAGAGGGGACAAAATGAGTGGCCGACCTGGTGGCAAAATGCTGCACAGCGATGCGATACAGCCGAAGGGACAGGGCTACCAGACTTTAAAGGAATCTGGCAAAACAGGAGGACTCTTCCTGACAGATGAACCTGATTGCTCTAGTTTGAGGCTATCCCAGGAATGCAGCATTTTATGCCCGCTACTTTATCATGTTTGTAAAAATAAGCAACGTTCTCAGGGTAATTTACCTCCTCCATTCTCCCATGTGGAACTAATTAGCAAACCTCATTATTTATGAGTCAGGTATTTAATGTAACAAATATCCCTTTCAAAGGACACATCGGAAATTGATAATTCAAGGTAGAAAGGAAAAATACTGGCTAGCACAGTTACCTAAAAATCCATTTAATTTCACTTCTTGCTATGTTACCAACTAAAGACGGCTGATTTATTTATTTATTTATTTATTTATTTATTTATTTATTTATTTTGTATATAGCGGTGGTAAAATGTAGTCTGGAAGGTTAAGATTATAATGGTCTTAAAACAATGGCAACTGGACAATAGCATTACCGTATCTTCAGACAGGACAAAGGGTAAGAAAACTGGAGACAGATGCAGTCTTTCAAGTTTATGATCCTATTTTTGCAGCATAAATTTATCTTGGCATGAGTGGATTTTGTTTCAGTCAGAACACAAGTGGTTTGTTCTTAATTACTCACCGAGCAAGTTTGTGTTAAAATATAAAACCTCGCACAGTTTTATTGTGATAGGGGAACTGAAGCAGAGAACTCGTGGGGTCTTCTTTTAAAAAATAAAAATAAATAAATAAATAGAAAGAAACCCCGATAACGATCTGTTTACATGAAACTGAATTAAAGGTGGAGGTGACACCGAAATCAAAGAAACATTGATCTCTCTGCGGGAAAGCGGAGAATTACTGTGCTGTGAAACACTCTCGCTTTGATGTCCCGAAGAGAGGGGACTTCTTTATGAAATACTATGAAATACTCTGGTTCTATATTTTTTGACTATCCCGGTCGCACAGAGCAAAAGTGTAGCTTACATTTCTGGAAGAGTGCCAAGAAACTTGTAGTAACGTGAACATTCTACTCTCACCTTCTATTTCTCCCCTCTTTCACCCCCCCCCCTTTTTTCCCCTATGTTCTTTATTTTTTTATTATTTTATTTTTATTTTTATTTTTTTTTAATAGAACTGTTTTAGCAAAGGAAAGGAAAAAAAAAAAAAAAAGCGAGGGCACTGGATGCTATGTGATTCTATTACCAATCAACCGTATTTGCTTTTGATTTCTACCCCCTTCTTCATTTGGAAAATCGAAACTGATTTTTATTTTTATTTTTATTTTATTTTTAATTTTATCGGGCAAGAATTAATACAAATTCGCATAATAGATTTTTGCTTGTACGTTCCAAATCAAATGTTTTCTGTGGATCCAAAGAAAGACAGGAATAAGTCCAGAAACTAACTCAGTTTGCAATAGCATCTTTCATGCTTGAGAGATCTAGGAGTCCCTGGCCAGGAAAACAGGCACAGAGCCGTTGTGACATACAGAAACAGACATTTCAGGTACCCAGACAAGAGTGTTTTCCATGTACTTTGCTCTTGGGGTCATCGATCGAGGCACTTGTGCTGCGAAGTGGACACTCCTAATGTAAGGACAGCACTAACAAAATAAAAAGCATTTCCCCAACTGAAGAACAAAACTGGTTGGTTCACCAGCCCTAAACAGTTAAAAATACATATATATAAATAAAGAAAAGAGGGAGGAGAATATAATATGTTAGGTTTTTGATCAGCTACTATCTAAATTGTATCCAATTAAAGAAAGCAAAATGTCACACTCTCTTATTCTGGGTCATTGCGATGGAATTCCACTAAGGTTTGAGTCTCTCTTCCTGCTGCTGATTTATGTAAAGCGGTGTGAAAGGTGGACATGGTGTACAGGGCCGCTCAGAGTAAGTTTCTTGCTCTCACACCCTCCCAGTCACAGCTCCTCAGTCCAGGCTCCAGCCCAAATATAAATCAGATTTGTTTCCCTGGTCATTAGAACTCTTCTGTCACCAGTGCTTCTCTGTCCTGTTCCTCCTATCTCCCCAGCCTGGGGAGACAACCTTTGCTCTGCAGCACTTTGCTGCCTCCTTTTCTCCAAAGGGGCTTCACTCTTCATGTGGGAATGCACCTCCTCAGGCTGAGTGTCCCGGGGATCCTACAGGGACCCTGTGGGAATCTTGCAGGGATCCTAAAGAGACTCAGCAGGAGCCCTGGAGGGGATTTTACGGGACCCTGTGTGGATCCTGCAGCGATCCTATGAAGAATCATATAGGCACACTTGTGGGCACTCTATATGGATCCCATAGGAAAGGAGCCCCACTGAGGGCAAATCCCGGAAATCACTGGGGGAAAGGAGCATAAGCTCTGGGATGTGGAATAAGGAGGCTCCCAGGGGTGTAGGGATGCAGTGCTTCTAAAACCCATGGGTGCTCTCTCACACCACAAAAAGGGTAGGCTCTGTCCCCTCTGCCAGCCCTAAGGAGGCATCTCCTGCCAAATGGTTGACAGCAGCCAGGGCTGTGCTGAGGGCTCAGTTTGCAGGCAGGGCCAGATGCGCCTCGATGCTGCTGTCTGGTAGCATTTTCTCCTCCGCCTTGTGGGGTGGAATCTGTAGGGATCTGGCCCAGAGTAGAGGCTGGGGGCTTGGCAGGACCCCCGAAACATAGAGCAAAGTGGTGGTACCCAGTCAAGAGAAAGGCTGTGGCCCTGCAGCTGGTGGGCTGGGTATTCCTGCGGGTAGGGTCCCTCCAGCCGTTGTCTTTTTCCCTTGTGAAGGGCTTTAATTAAGCAACTGCCTAGACTAGGACATGGGCTTAAAGCCAGGCACTTCCCCTTGGGGAGAGCAAATGGCACTTCAGATTTGTCACCCAGAAACAGCATTTTCCCATTTCTTTTTGCACTATATAGAGGGAGAGCTGTTGTTTGTTTTTTTTTTTTTTTTTTTTCTTTTTTTTTCCCCCCCCCAAGATATTTTAGTGTATTTTCTCTGTTTGAATGAGGGAGGATGTTTAGTTCTGAGCACCCTACCACCTCCACCACCCCAGAGGCAGAGGCCTGGCTGAGGGAAGACCACGGAGAGATGAGCAAACAAGAACTAAGCACCCGCTCTCTACATAAACTCAACAGTCAGGGATAAAGACAATTTTGGGAGACAGACTGAGTGGGCAAAATCCTACCATTTTAGAAAGTAGGCGTCCCTCAGCCTAAGGGATTTTTAGTTTTGCTGGAGAACATCTACCTATATGGTCCAAAATATTATCTCTTGCTGTCTAAGTGCAGATGTTCATCAGGGGCATACCTGGTACACAAGTGCTATTGAGGGAGTGAATGACTGTAGATGGGGCATACCCTCTGTGTGTGATGGATGGGGAGAAGGAGACTCTGGAGACCTGTGGGGATACACTCACAGTCAAGAACTGGTTGGGCCTCTCCAAGTCCAAAGCAACTTCTTCCTGTGGCTTTGGAGAGGGGAATTAATAAAGGATGAGGTGAGAAATACCCATTTCTTTGTATAAATCTACCTCTTCCTCTTCTCTTCCCTGTCTTTATTTTCCAGATCTTTTCCTCCCCTGTTCCCAAGATCCTCGTCCCAAGCAGCCACCATGGGAAGTAAGACTCTGCCGGCCCCAGTGCCTATCCATCCTTCCCTCCAGCTCACCAACTACTCCTTCTTGCAAGCATTCAATGGGCTGCCTGCTGTGCCCTCTGATCACCTCTCCAACCTCTATGGCTTCAGCGCCCTTCACGCCGTACACCTGCACCAGTGGACTTTGGGGTACCCAGCCATGCATCTGCCTCGTTCCTCTTTCTCCAAGGTGCCCAGCGTGTCGAGCCTAGTGGATGCACGTTTCCAGCTGCCCACCTTCCCACTCTTTCCACACGTCATCCAGCCCAAGCAAGAGACTACTAATGTGACCCTCAAAGCCAAACCTCGCTTTGATTTTGCCAATTTAGCAGTGGCTGCCACGCAAGAGGACCACTCTAAACTGGGACAGGCAGACAGCCAGGGCTCCCCCCCAGGGCTGGGGTCTTTACTTGAGGTGACTAAACTCTCTCCAGAGAAGAAACCCACACGGGGAAGGTTACCTTCCAAAACCAAGAAGGAGTTTGTGTGTAAATTCTGTGGCAGGCACTTCACCAAGTCCTACAACCTTTTGATCCATGAAAGAACCCACACTGATGAACGACCCTACACATGTGACATATGCCACAAGGCCTTCAGAAGACAGGATCACCTGAGGGATCACAGGTAACTATTCTCCTTGCTGTTTTTCCCTTTGTATCTGTGCTTTCCCAGTTACCCACCTACAGTTGTAAAAGTGCTTGTTAGAAAGGTCACATCCCCAGTCCCATGGCGGTGTTCCTTCCATGTTTTTCTCTGTTCAGTACTGGTAGAGAAACCCAGACAAGTCACTTTGTAAGACAAGCTTGTTGTACTCACCCACCCTGCAGAGATGACTTGCACAGTCTCCTTAGCTTCCACAGATATTTTCACCCTCATTTTGCACCGTCTTGTACCCTCTACATTTTGATCATTTAGAAGTGTCATGAAGACACTAAGCCTGGTGACCCTAAAATTAGAGGGAAGCTCCTTGTCCCTAAAAAGGGCACCCCTGTGCACCTCTGACATCGCCCTCTCTTCTTGCACTCACAAACAGTTGATTACCCTAGGGTTGCACTCTGGTGCTCTAAGTCTCAGTGGTAGGTGTAAAAATCTCCAGTGTGTTTTCCATCAAGTAAGATCACTGCTGAGTTCAGGCCAGTTGTTTCTGACATCTTGATTGTTTTTCTCTTCCTAGATATATCCATTCTAAAGAAAAGCCTTTTAAGTGTCAAGAATGTGGGAAAGGATTTTGCCAGTCCAGAACGCTAGCTGTCCACAAGACACTGCACACGCAAGTAAAGGAACTGAAACCTGCCAAACTTAAGTGCTGAATTTCCAGCTTCCATGAACTTTTCCTCCCCTTCAGACTTTACACCAAAACCAGAAAAAAAAAAAAAAGAAAAAAGAAAAATGAAAAAAAAAGACAAACTAAACAAACCCTGTCAGGATGGGAGCACAGAACTTTGTGTTTGTTTTTGTTTGTAGTTTAAAAAGAGCAAAATCCCCCCTGGCAACCCACTTCTTCAGCCATGGGTTAAAATTATATTTGGCATTTAAAATATACATGAATGATGCAGAAAGTGCTATGTGATTTGTGTGGTTTTGATAAACTTTATGCCAAAAGGTGGTGCTCACGTGTTGGACAGGAATCTGTTTAAAAACAAACAAAAACCCACCAAAAAAACCCCACAAACAAACAAATCCACAAAAATACTCCCACAGAAAATCCTAACAACCCTCCACCCCACCTGAAGTCGTAGATTCCAAAAGTATTACTTAAAAAGAAAAAGGAAAAAAAAAAAACTCTTATTTTATACTTTTTTTTTTTTTTTTTTTGACTGTATAAAGCTTCTTATTTTTACACTTCAGGAAATACAGAGAATTCCGGAAGATGATTAAGAACTGAAACTGTGGTTTCTCATCACAGCACCATTAGAACAAGAAGGGCGACTTGCTATTTTGTTTTCTTAAAAGGAGAAGAAAATTAATGTTTGGAAATGACCTAAAACTCTCAAGTGAAGAGTCCTATAAAGTGATGGAAAATGAATCCAGATCTTAGACCCGCAGGTCCCTGGTATCAGGATAAATCAGTGTTCTTGGGACATGTAGACCTTTATTTTTGCCTTACGGTCTAGTGTGCTGCGAGGAGGTTTGTAATGCGTGGACTTATTTAAAAAATCCCAAAGGAAAGAAAGATGGCAATATGTCAAACTGATGGTATGCACAACGTGGTTTTAGTGGTACTTTAAAGTCTTCATGCATCTTGATGAGACAGAACAAATCTCAACCTGAGAGCATATTTTTCTAAATGCTGGCTTTCTGAACAGTGTATTCAAATTAAGAGACATTCCAATAAGTTTTGTTTATTAAAAAAAAAAAAAAAAAAGTTGTATGGCTGTTTGGCACTTTATGCTGATTATTGGTAATTGACATTTATCACTGGATTGTGTGTGTTTTTTAAGTATTAAAATAAATCGTTATTTTACAGGCAAGTCTGCACGGACTTCATATGTGTTCATTTGGTTTCAGATCTCCCCCTTACCAAACCCTCTCTATCAATATTCAGAACATTTTTTTTTTTTCCAAGTGAGCTTGATATTTCCTCAGTGCTTGTTTCTACCAGTCTTGGAAAGTCTGTATTTTTCCTTAATGCATAAACTTTCTCCCCTTCTTTTTTCCTTTTTTTTTTTCCTTTCCTACCTCCCTTTCCTCCCTCCCCCCCCCCCCCACCCCCCCCCGACCCCTCTTCCATCCCCCCCCTCCCTTTTCTTTTTTAAAGGCTAACAAAGGTAAACAGAACTGTTGGGAGTCAAATAATTTTGCTTCCAGTGTGGAAAAAAATCGTCTTGGGTAACTAAATCTTGGGTATTAGCTGATAAGATTAGGTGTCAGAAGTGTTATAAAACAAATCAGATGAATAATGGGCAGACTGTTACTTCTTTCACAGCCTGAAGGCTCTGCCGGAGAGCGGCCTTCTCTTAGCTTGTCGGGAGTGGGCATTTTTCAGACGCATCTTCGGCCGATATAGCGCTTACTGGGGCGGCCTTTGATTCCCGGCAGCTGTCTTAGATCAGAGATGTTTATTCCACTGCGAAACCTCTTCGGATAGAGACGGGGGAGAGAGCTCAGAGCGGGGGCATCCGCCTTAGCCTTTGAAGCGCCTCTTGCCGTCCTTTCTAGTCTTCTCGGTAAACCCTAAACCCTCTTCTCCTGTCACAAGTCAGTGCCCCGAGATAAGAAAAGCCTCCTGCAAATTAGCACGGTGACACGTCCGAAGTAACAACGGACCTCCACTGGTAGCTTTTGCGTTTCCGAAAATCGGATGCTTGATGCCGCAAGCCTCTCAGTCCAAAGAGGTTCATTTCCCCGTTCCCTGTTCTGCCTTTAGAAAATATTTCTTTATTTGGTCAAGGAATCCTATCAACGGCAGGGAAAAAAGTTGCGGTTGTATTTCTCTTAATGTAAGGAGGGGAGAGAGAGAAGAAACCTCCCCTCACCCTTTTTTAAAAATTATTATTTATTGGACACCGTTTCGTGCGCCTCGTAATTAATTTAAATGCACTTGCTGGACGGGTTGCAGAGTCCACCTTCATTGTAGGAAGGCCCCTGAGAAACGCAGGGTACTGGGATGACTCCTCTGTGTTCATCCAGCTTCGGAGGCTGTGGGAACAGTCCGAGTTTGAAGCCAGCTTGCTTTTGCTTTGCTTCCCACCGCCTCCCTCTTTCCGCTCCGCGTAAAGGCTTTTGGTTTTGTCTTAAAAGGCATCTGAGAAACAACCATTCGGAATAAACAAGGAGAGTGCGGAGGCGAAATCACCCGAGCCTGCGGGAAGCCTGCGTTTCGACAGCATTGTAGATGCCACAGTGAGTTGAGGAGCGCGGTGTTCTGCGCGGCGCTCCGCGGGCTGGGTGTCGAACAGGACCCTTTGCTGCGCGGGCCGTGCGCTGTCAATCCGGATCGGTCTGCGTTTTATCGACCGCGTCTCTTGGGGGGAGGAGGGGGGGCGGGGAGGAAGAGGAGGATTTGCTCTGCCTCTGAAGCCTTCCTTGGGTTTAATCTGCATCGTTTTGCTCGAGTCCAGCGGGAGCGGCCGCCTTACCGCCGTGCAGGTCTCTGTCTGCACTGTTTTGCTTGGGAAAGTCCACTCGCACCACGCAGCGCGCCGGGCCGGGACCGGCTGCCGCCGGCATACGGCGCTGCTGGGTCAGAGGCACCGCACCCTGCGCCTCTCCGACCAGGGACACACAGCCCCGAGCGCTGGCACGGTGTTAACTGCCAGCCTAAGGACTGGGTGGTTCGCCCCCCCCGCTTCCCCCCTTCTCCCCTCTCTTCTTCTAGAAGGAGATTCACGGAGAAAGTCTCCGATGAACTTCTACGGCCGCTTTATAATCTCGCGTCGTTTATGGCATGGAGTAAAGGAACCCGCATGCACGCAGGGTCCAGTGGCGGAGCGGGAAAACGGAGGGCTCTGTCTTTTGGAGCCAACAGTTTTTCAGGGGTCGTGACTACGAGGCAGCTCTCCGAGTCGGCTCCAAAGGGAGGGAGGAAGGAACGCAGGGAGGGTCACTACACTGAGGCTTTCCCACGGTCGCTCCACCACCTCCTTAACACCGGGATAACGAAACACCCGTGGAGAGAGGTAAGAAACCGCATCAGTCAGCGGTTCATGGGAACCATTATAACTGCGGGGTCGTGAAGGTGGATAAACCATTCCTCCCAGCTGGGCATGAGAAGAGATTCATTTGTATGGCTGAAGCCTGCTTATCTGCCTGCCAAGATTTTCCCTGGACATGCATTTTTATGTGCAATAAAAAATAAATAAATAAAAAGAATGGACATAATCAGATGTACAGATGTATTAAAATTACATAGTCATACCGAGCACAGGATGGACACAGCCTCTTAATGTCATTTATATTAAATGTACATGTGTGAACATTTCCTCTTCCCAGAAGGTTTCTTTCTTCCCTGTGCAAAAAAAAGGCTATCTCTCTGGTCGTGCTCTCAGCTTCACTGGTGAATAGTTCGCCTATTCCTTCCAGTGTTTTGAATTTTGCTAGGCAGTATCAGTGCAGTAATTCAAAGGAAAGCAAAGAACAGATGAAATCACAACAGTCGAAAGAGATACATCATACTAACCCCAAAATAAATGAGGGGAATTATACAGGAAAAGTGCCTTTTGAATCAGGGTCACAAATAATTTCAATGATTAATTACCTCCCTCCCCATTCTTCTTCTTCTTCTTCTCCTTCTTCATCTCCTTCTTCTTCTTCTTCTTTTTTTTTTTTTCTTTTTTTTCTTTTTTTTTTCTTTTTTTTTTTTTTTCCTTTTCTCTCTTTGCATGTGTTTTATTTTGCGGTAAATAAAACTTGCATAGGCCTCAGTCTGCCAACTGAGAGATGATTCTTGATTCTGTTTTCACAGTTGCTTTAAATTTAGCTTTTTCATCATAAAAATATCATTGAATGGTTTGCAAGAGTAAAAACCAAGGCACCTGACTAGAGATCTAGAGTTGTATATTCCTGCAAGATTTACCAGGGAAACTTTTTTTTTTTTTTTAACCATTTCCATTTCCAGGAGAAATTGTAGAGATGTCTTGGCACATCTCCCTCTCTCTCTTTTCCTTTGCATTCCAGTCATTCTTTTTCTGCCCATAAACTGTTACTACTCTGCAACAGCCTGATTCTGCACGGCCTTCTCAGCCTGGTCTTCTTCTGGATGCAGGAATTGTGTCAAATGGGGTCTTCACAGTGCACATTCATGAAACGGAGCATAAGCGTCTCTCAGAATGTGTACTGGAACAGCAAATGCTTACTTTTCAGCTTTGGATTACATAGGTCTCTGAAAAGGGGACCACAAATCATGGATTTTTTTTTTTTTTTTTTAAAGGTTCTGCATGAATTGTATATTAATCCCAGTTTCTCTGGGGATGGATTAATCCGAACTTCCTAGTTGTGTGGCTACAGATAATTCTGATGAGGTTGGGGTAGGGGAGAAGGGAGACGAGGAAAGGAGAAGGAAGTTATGAAGATATATCACAGGAATACATGGCCTAAGTAGCCAGGAGCCATAAGTACTTGAGTTTCAATACCACTTCTACCTCTGTCACCACCTGTGAGCTGAAGCAAATCACATCAGCTACCTGTTTTGGTTTTGTCATCTGTAAAATGGGGATAATGCTGCTGCTTTTGCTCCCAAGAGACCTGGCACACTCTTGTATAAACTCCTGCTCAATCTTCCTGTAGTGAAAGGAGCTATTCCAATTCGTATGTAACCTATACCTGGACAGCTGAAAGCAGTGGCTGATCTGGGAGATCTAATAGAGCGTGCAAGACAAATTTATGTTCATATGTATTTCCTTTTCAGCCCTGGCAGATTTGTTGAGAAATGGAGTCCTACAGCCCAGAATGCATTTCTTCCCTTCATTCCTATCCAATGACTAAACAGGAGGAATGTCATGGGCCAAATTCATCCTTGGTGGGACTCCAATGACATCAGTCATCTTTATAGGAGCTTTTTGTATGAAGTCAATTGGGTTTTAAGAGGACTGAGTTTAGCCCTATACATATTTAACTGCTCAGAGACCTGCAGCAGTGAAGGGAGCTTTCCTTGTCTTAGAAAGAAACACTTTTGAGTCTGGGAGATACATGCTAAACCATTGACATGTTTAATACAGTCAGGTGTACCTTATTTAAACCTAAGGATCAGCTGAAGTACACTCAGCATCCAGCAGTATATAAAATCAACCCCAGTTACTGAAATATATTGTTAGTTTTCAACGGAATTCTGTGTTTGCCCATGCTGGTACATGCAGTGCTGTGCCATGGGTACCTAGCAGACATGTTTACACAACAGAGAGCAGCACTCTGCAGGAATATTGGCATGAGGCTTGCAAGCAGAACAGTGGCTTCAGCATGGTGCTGTGGTGGAGTTGTTTGGCTCTGCTCTTAATTAGGTATAGTTATTCTAGATTCCACATCATGCTCATACAGTTCTGCTGCTTCTGGCTCTCATCTTCCTGTAGTCAGCTCTCTGGGTCTGTAATTCCAATGCCAGTTACACCTGATGAAACCATGGTAAATCACCAAAAGGGATGTTTCTTCCTCCACCAAGACAGATGAGAGGGTCTCTGTAGCCATGGTTTTAGTATTGGGTAATCTTCCTATGGAGGATGATTTCTCTGCCTAAGCCTTAGCCTTACTCAGTGAGGTAAGACCAGTTCTTCTGTAGGTGGCCTTTGGGCACTTTTCAAATATAAATCCATTATTTTTTGGACAAGACACACTGTTTAAGATCTCTTAATGCATACCAAGGTCTGATTCTGTTTCTGTTAGCATTATATTTTCATTGGTATTGCATTTTTGAATGAGAGGTGACCGCAGGTGAATGAAAAGCTTGGAAACATGACAAATGTGGCAGCATTACTGGTCACTGATTTATTCCTACATAAGCAACAAGATAGCCTTGATCTTCTGCATGCACATGCAAATAGTTTGTAAATATAAAGGCTTTCACAACATAGG
Source organism: Netta rufina (assembly GCF_964035555.1). Classification (NCBI taxonomy): domain Eukaryota; kingdom Metazoa; phylum Chordata; class Aves; order Anseriformes; family Anatidae; genus Netta; species Netta rufina. Next base: position 110,906,515 of record NC_140125.1, on the reverse strand, counting down.
TTGTGTATTGGGAGGCATTAGATTTTCCTCTTCTGAATAATAGAATTTGCAGTTGTACCAGACCAGACTTTTGTGGAGATCTATTTTTTGTTTTACAAAATCCATGTGAAAACAAATTTTTCTATTTCTGTTACTAAAGCATTTCAGTCATGGTTACTGTCATGAAACTAAGAGATTGTATCCTGTTTCCCAGATAGATCTTCCCATATCCACACACAAATGATCTCTATGAGGACTTATCTGTATACATTCTTTCTTTTTCATTATTCCCCACAACTTTCTAATGCTTTATTCTGCAGTGGCTTTGAAATCAGGGTTAATACTGGAAAGTGCACAGAAATTAATTCAGTTGGTATATGCAGGGATACTCTGAAAGATTTGATAGAGTCTGAAGAATTGTATTAGAATTTGAAAGGTGTATATATAAATATACATAAACACTTATTCACAGTCTTTTTGATCACAGAAGCACTGTATAATTGATAGATATTAATTGATAGCATGCTTTCATTTGATCAGTCAAGCTCTTGGTTTAGAAAACCTGTCTGGATTTTTTGGCTGTGATAGTCTCCTATTCTGTGATATTGCACCAAATATATACTTTATTTATTTATTTATTATTTTAAATGCTAGCATTATAGTTTCTGACGGAATGGCTACTGAAAACCAAAACATTTTCCATTTCTGGCCTTTTGGCTTTGAACTGGGGCTGCTCAAATCAGATGTTTTGGGTGAATGATTAATCTATTTAACATTTTTTTTTTTTTCCATTCAAGAGTTGTCCAGACACAACATGGCTTTCTTCCAAATATATGTGAAGACATTTCAATTTATGTATGTCTAATAAATTCCTTTTTTTTTTTTTTCCTTTATCTATTTATCTATTTATCTCCAGACGTTCGGCTCCAGGCTACAGAAAAGTCTCAGGTGTAGTTTCAGAGGACAGAGGACAAAACTTCCCAATATGTAAACATTAAAATAAGTAAAAGCAAATCTTAGATGTAGTTATCCTAGGTAGGAGAGATCTGTGTGCTAAATGCACACAGGGAGTAAGGGAGTAAGTACATAGTGATCAGTGTGTTCATGACCCTGCTGTCCTTCCTTACCTACCACAGCCACAAGGCTGGTCAGGCACATGTCCAGAGGAGGGATTGTACCACATTTCAGAGTTAACTGGGATGTAAGCAGTACTTAACTATCTAGGGCTATTGGACTTTTTCTCTGCTCAGGAAAAGTGTCTTCCAGACACTTCCCTCACTTATTAATTTAATTCTCAGAGCTCACAAATACTATACCCACATTTCTTCTGCAGGCTGCTGAGGCTACTTCAGTGTTTCAGGTCAAGGCACAGCCACCTCTATCTTGCAGGTTTTCTTCTCTGTTGGTTGTCTCACCTGTGTACAGGGATCACCTGTAGCCTTATGCTGGTAACTCATCCAGTCTGACACTCAGCTGGTCAGACTGGGATGTATTCATTGTTTAATGTGGCTGACCACAATATCATGAGGCCTGAAGGATGGATTCTTTTTTTTTTTTTTTTTTTTTTTGGAAGCTGGGTTTCATTTCATGGACAGCTAATTGGACTGGACACACTCTTATTTTTATTCCATAATTGTTTGATTTGAATATTACAGAAATTCCTTATTGCACTCAAAATAATATATATATATATATATGCATATTTGCCCTTAGAGCAACTTTATTTTTTTATTTATTTTTTTAATATACTTTTTTAATTTTTTATTTTATTTGTATATGTTCAGTCTATATTGGCTGTGGGCTTACAGGTTCTTCTTATCGGTTTCTTTACACAGCTGTTTGTGTTGGTTTATGTGAGCATTCTTGAAAAGCATACGACAAATAACATAATATGTAGCAGAACAGGTGTGCAACGTGGTATTCATAGACCTTCAAGAATGCCTTTCATTACCTTCCTTGGAACTTCTGGTTAATTCTTCTGGTGCCTATTGTGCCCATTCTTTTTGGATTTTTCTTTAAAATGCACTTCTCTTGGAAAATATCTTCTTCAACATTTTACAAACAGCTCTGGGTTGTGCCACCCACCAAGAGAATTTTTGGATGTCTATTGAACATTCAGTGAGTTGCTGGATAACATTGGTATGCCAAATTTAGACTTTGTGGTGAAGGATGCCATGTACAGCACTGAGCACAGTGTTGGCTGCTGGTCTTAGCAACCAATAAATAATTAAGAATCTGGATACTTGATGATCCATAAAGAAGAATGACTCAACTAACCCTCTACTGTTATTTCTTCATTATCACAGGCATAGATTCAGGCCAAGAACTGGTTTTCCCTTATGCATTTATTTGGTGACCACTTGGATATGACATAGGAAACAGTTAGTGTTTCTCCAGCAGTTGGGAAATGTTTACTTCCAGCTGTTTATTTCCCTCAGTGGATTAATAAGCCTATTTCAAAGTGCTGCAAAAAGGAAAACTGGATTTTTGAAATGGGGAAGGAAGAACATCCAGTGACACAGTGTTTTCATCAAACTCCCTTTTTCCTGCACTATAAAGGAAATGTTTAAATCAATGTCTCAGAGCTCCCTTAATTTTCCAATGTACCTAATAAAATATATAAATTATAAAACTTAATAAAATAAACTTCATCTGTTAAAGAAAATGGAACGAGAAATGAGATGGAGAATTCCTGAACCCAAACTTTCCACTGAACTGGTATCAGCCTGATTATCACGTTATGAAAACAACACAAATTTTCTGCAAAGATTTACACTCTTTGTAAAACAGTCAGCAGGGGGGACTTGGTGCTGGGTACCATTTACTCAAAGCCCTCGTGACCTTTGAAGTCTCCTGCATTTTTCCTCTGGTACTTTACAGTTTAAGAATGTTGTCATTTTTACTGAAATTTTACATTAATTAGGACTTTTGTGGCTTCTGAGTGTGGTCATAAAGGGGAACCATCTATTATAGAGTTGTCTGCCAATTTAATGAGAGACTTTTCAGCCACAGGTGAATGACACTTTATTATTTTATTTTATTTTTCTCCTGGGATGCAGTGTATAGCTTCCTTTGGATGGAGATCTTGATAAAGTAAAATTAATATGTATAGATCTTGATCATGAGGGTAAAGCTCTCATTATTGGTAGTGATCCTGTGAGAGTCATTAGTCTCATCAGAAGAAACTGAACAATGAACAAGAGAAAAAGCTCAGATAGGAATACCTGCTTGCATGCAATCCCATAGCCAAGCAGCCAAGCAGGTAAACTGGCTATAAGTCTGTGCAGCAATCATATATTTCTCTGACCTATTCCTGCTAATTAATAGAATATGGAAGACAAAAGATCAAGAGATGACTGGCTAAACGTGGAGGTGTGGATATGGATTTAGAAGTTGGGACTCCAAAACCACACTTTTAAACTTAACATGTAAGCACCAAACTCACAGTGTCCCAGTTTTCAGGGATAGAGTGCCAGAAAGTCCCAACTGAAGTCTTTGTTGGCTGCAATTTCTTAGCACTTACAGCACTGATTTTGGCACTTAAATTCAAGATTGTTAGTTGACTTTAGTAGGGCTACCCAGTTTATAAATCACTCTTTTCCTTTGGCCCAATGTTTGTAGATCTCCATATGGAGAAGAGTGTGACCCAAAGGTGGATTTGGCAACTCCAGTATGCCTTAGGTCAAACATCTGTAAGGAACATGTGTCTGATTTCCTTACGACTTCATCATTTCAGTAGATGGTGTATTCAGTACAATGTTATATCTGCTACTGAAATAGCTGAATGCAAATACCAGGAACCTCTGGGAAATTTTAGTTAATAGGAAAATAATCTAAAACAAATTCATCCTGTTATAGAGCCAGGAGAAAAGAAATGAAAATAAAAGGAGTTACTGATCCAACCAAGTAGGCACAGAAATGAAACCTCTCTAAGATTTTCTTTTTAGGTTCTCCAACTTCCATTAATTTAATGAGCAAACTAGGTCAATAGCACAGTCTTGTTATGAATAAATGAATGCCATAGATTCACTAATATTAAAGTATGCAGTCAGTCAGCATCATTCACTGCTCTGCTGAGGGAGCTGTGGCACAGCAGCTCTATATTTGGCTCTAATCCTAATTCAGACATTCAGCCTTATGAGTCAATGTAACACAACTGCTGTAATGAAAACACAATTATAGAGAAAGACAGCTGGAGTATCACAAAAGATCAAGTAGCCTGAGTTTCAAGTAGGGGTAAGAGAGGTAATGTCAACTGTATTTTGTGTTTCTGTATTTGGTTTTCATGCCAATATAAAATTCAGAGATTAGATTGAAATGTGGAAAGTTTTGTAGTCATTATAATACTGATATATTATGTTGTACACTCCAAGAAGATCATTAAAAATAAAAAAGTTGCAGAATTCAGATCACAGATACTGTTTTCTTCACATATCATCTCTTGCTTTGAGGAAGGTTGCTTTGAGGAAAGAAAGTTTATTCATTGTTAGTTTGAACTGATAACTGAAAATCTCAGTGGACCAACAAAAATAATAATACTTAATATAAATAATATTTTATTTCTCGTGTGTGGTGAGTGGATATCTTCAGAGGAGATTCTCCCCTCCCCTGGACATTATTATTATTTTTTTGTATGTTATCTAGGTATGAAAGCAGAAAACCACAAAATCAAAACAATTAGATTTAATATAGCTGCAAATGCCTTAATTTTGGTCCTTAAAAAGGCTGCTTTCCTGAATCAGAGCCAAAAACTCATTGCAGAATGACTTATTGGAACACAGGTAACACATTTTATATAACAGATTGAAAGTGAACAGTTTGCATAAAGTTCAGAGTGAAATGCCCTTGTATGAACAATTTGCATGTTTATAGAAACAAAAAGGCATCGCATAAATGAAGGATAGTATATGTAGAAATATAGTTTAAATGTATTTATAGTGAAATTATTCACTACATTTGGAGATTTGAATAGTATGTAATATACTGCAGCATTTCTTCCTACATACATGCAAAAGACTTATAAATTAACATATACTGAATTTATAACCTGTGCAAGATTAAAAAGTATAAATATTTTTTTCTCATTAAACCTTGTTACTTACTCTTTGTCCTTACCAGTTGGTGATAATCATAACATTGTGCATTATCATGTTACTCTTTATGGGAGCCTAAGACAGGTCTTCTGTGATTATCAGAACTCTGCAAGCTTGGAAGGGAAGAATGTGTTTTTTAGATACAAGGAAAATACTTAAAGAAGAAAACAGGTGTATAACAGTGTGCCTATGGCAAAATGACACCCAACTGGACTTCTAACAAATGATTAAGTTAATTGATTTCTGAAATATTGATTCTCTTTAAACAAAAAGGAAAAGCAAAGTATCAATTAGAGTCATTGCAATCTTTATTTTTTTACATTAATTAATTATTTAAAAGTTGGGGCTCTTAACAATAAACCTAGTTATGTTATTGGCCATGCCACTCTTTCTGGCTTGCTTTAAATCAGGTAGTCTGATGGGTTAACATGTTATATGTTAACTCATATATGAACACATTATATGAACACGTTATATGTTTCATACAGAAAAGTGGTTAAGACATGCTAAGTGGGGCTTTTGTTTTCCAAAATTGTATGCATCGATCTCTGTTTTATTTTATATTGCTGCTGTCAGGAGCAAGAGTTACCAAGTCCTGTTGAGAATACATGACATCCTTGCAATCAGCACTGGTGATGGCAGAAATTCCTTTCTGAACATGCACATGTGAAGAGGTATATGCTTATTTCCTTGGCTGCATGTATGTATGTATGTATGTATGTATTTATTTATTTATTTATTTGTGACCTATGTGGAACTCCTGGGGAGGATTCGTCCTTCAAAATGCTGACAAACTAGTTGAAGGAAGTAATTTATGATTAAACCCTTCCCCTTTTCTTCTGATGTGAAGTGAGGAATGGAGGGGAATTTGCTGCAAAATGTGAGTTGTCTTTAAAATAACTAGTATAGGGAGCTGATTGCACTGCAGACTTGTCTGACTACTTTATCATATGGATCATCTCATAATATCTCAAATTACAACTCTTTTCTTGTTTCTTATATCTGTGGCATGGAAAGAGCTCACAGTGTTAATGGTCACATATTTTCCCACTTGAAGACAGTGTTCTAGATACAGTGTCTTGAAGATACACGAAAATCAACAGCACTTGTGATCGAGGATGAATAAGAAAATAAATCAAAACTTTTTATTTATGTTGTCCACTGTTTTCATTTACTATTGATGTTTATGTGCTCACAGCATATCCAGCCATATGTTATTTGGCTCAATGTTTACTTCTGTAACTTAGATACAACAATCTGTAGCCAAAGTTTGGCAAAAGTTGATAAAAAAATGAATATATTCAGAATGTTTGTTTAAAACATAATACAAAATTAGTTAAATTAATGAAGAAATATGCTGTTTGAGAGTATTAAAATGTTTATATTATCCAGATGATCTTTGCTATGTAAATAGTTTGTGGACAGCCAATATTTAGTAATTAAAGCTATTCAAGCTATAGCTTCTCAAGCTATCACTGGTTGGACTGTCTGCCTGGCACTATTCCTTTTCCTTGAGTAGATGTGTGAGTAGTACTTCCAATGAATATTTTTGCAGTTCCAGGTTTCCCAAATACTCACATATGCATCCTTCAAATCTGATGTTTCTGAATACATTGTGCTGCAAAAATTCATGGAAATCATGGCTCAAAGATTAATTAATGAAAAAAGCAAAAATATATTTGTATTCAAAATTAATTGCACCATTTTCCCCAGAGTAACACACAAACACCATTTGTCTGGTGATAGACAATACAGATACTTAAAAATAAATAAATATACATAAATGAAACAATTGGATCTTATTTCCTGCTTGCAAACTGTGTGTGGGTGGCAGTTTCTTCTCATATTCCAACTGATTCAGGTTCAAGTTGCACTTGAATATATTTTGTATCTTGCCCTTATTCTTGTGAAACTGTGGATTTATGGAAAGGGGTCTTTTGGCAGGACAGCAGGAATCATATATGGTTTGAGCATAACATTTGAACAGCTCATGAGTGATAAACCATTAGATCTTTAGATAATATGCTTCTGAAGCTGTATCTGTGCCAGCAGTTCAAATGGGTAAGGGACTACTCTCTAACTATGAGACCAGCTGGAATTTATGAATGTACAGCTAAAAATGAGCAATTAAAACTTATTTTTATATCATAAAAATGTATTATCCCATATGTTGATAAAGAAATAACAGCATTAGGTATGCAATTGTTTCAACCATTTGTGATGTCTGTAGGAAACTATTTGAAATTGGGATATATGGGTGTTGTATCATGAATATATTACCCAGAAAGTTAATCGTGCTGTCTTTTCAGCCTCATGCTAAAAGCAAGCCTGGTGGCAGTTTTGTTTTGAAGTCACATCTCCAATGATCTGGCAAGGCTGTGGGACTAGGCCAATGGGGTACAGGGAAGTGGAGACTTCCAAAGTTGTTGGGATAGAGGAAAACAGGGAAAGTCTTTTTAGAACATAAAATATAGAACAAGAAATGTATGCAATTTTCTGAAAGACCAAATTGCCCAGCAGTTAGAATATTTTTAAGAGACCGTGCCTTGCTCTGTTAAGCAGAGGTTCTTTCCACTGCTTCGAATAGCTAGAAGAATTGGTTTAGAAAAACTTAGCCCTCTCCTTCTTCCCAAATTTGCTGTCTGAAGCTGTTCTGAGCTCAACAGTGTTTTTTGATCAACTTGTACACTAATGCTCCTTATCCAGTTATTCTGTATTTTTCCCTACTCTAGATAACTGATGCCATATATCTATCCATCTGAATACTTGTTTGAGAGCCTGTTTTGGGGTTTCCCAATTTTCTCAGAACCATGGTCATAGGGCTCTAACAAATGAAGTCTAAAGTTCTGTGCTCAGATGGAGCCGTATAATAACATCATCACTGAAGTCCATCTGAAACCTAGAGATTTTATTCCATTCCCTAGGAGTCTGAGTGCATTACTGCTAAGAGAGTATCTGAGAAGCAGGAGAGGAATCTCTTATTTCTAGACAGTAAGAAATAATTGAAATATGGTCCTGTCCTTATGCAGGCTGTTAAGACATGACTGAGACCAGATTTAATTACTTTTGCAAAATTTATCCTTAGCATGTTCACCCAGTGTGAGAGAGAGACCTCCTTCCTAGAAAGACATCATACACCACTGTAATTGGCAACATGTGCACTATATGCACAACCTAAAATTAAATTGACATGCCTTGGGAATTCCATCTGCTGTTGGATCAAACCTACTACAAAGTGAGCAGGGGAGCTAGGCAACTCAGAACTTCAGTCTCTCCCATAAAGCTGTGGGCAATGGTATGAAAAAGTAGGGGGTCAAGGCACAGAATTTATCACCACAATTCTGTTAACTATTCTGAAGAAAGATATAATCATCAAGATGAGTAGTAATGGTAAAAAAATAGAAGTTCTCTGTGTTGCAAGTAATGATTTCTTACAATTTCTTACATCTTTTTCAGATATATCCAATGCTACTCATTGCTGAAGGAGTTTACAGGGCAAATGATTTACCGGTTGACCTGATTTAAAAAACAAATTGTTTCTAGGAAAGGGCCTGACAACAAAATCAAATAAAATGAATTATTAATGAGAATTAAAAGGACAGCTGGCATCTAAAGGAATGTACAAATCTGCAAGCCAACAGAATGACTTCTAAAGCAAATATGACAAAACATAATCTGATCATGTAGATGTTTGTTAAGTGCAGAGATTACAAACCAAGAGAGTTTCATTGGCCTTAGTCATTCTTCCTTTATGGTTACAGTGACTTGTGATAGTGAGCACCATGTTGCAGGTCTAGATCTTCATGTTGCTATGCAATGTCAAAAAGAAGAAGTCTGTATACATACAGACTGCAATATTGATTTTGAAGGGAACAGGAGTGTGCATTTGCAGTTCATCTGTCAGTAACAGACAGAAAACATTTTCCTGACTTAGAAAATACTTATATTTAGAATATTTTTAGCTGTAATAGTAATCCCCAACTATTTTTATAAAAACAAACTAATTGGAAAGAACTGTTTATCACAGCCCGGCATTCCCAGAAGGGGAATCAATTTATATAAACATGCTAAAACTGACCTATTTATGAAATGTTATGAAGAGCTGAGAAGAGAACCACAACAGATCTTTATCTTATGTTCACTGTTTTAAAAGATCAACTGTAAGATGAAGGCTGAGGCTAGTTATCACATATGTTTTAGACATGAATGCTAAGGTAATCTAAAATCCACTGCCAAAGCCACTGTGACTGCCAGCAAAATGTAAACTAATGTTCCAGGGCCCTCATTATATGCTTAATGTGACTATGCTTCCCTTTCCACATAAATCACTATGAATGCATCTGTCAGTTGCTCCTATGAAAATCACTGAATACAAACATAAATGAAATGCTGAAAACTGTAAAGAAACCATAATAAATTTTTGACGTAATCCTTATGGAAAAATGAAAACAAAAACAAAAACAAAAAAAAAACAAGAGAGAGAAGTTTTTAATTTAATATATGGGAATTCTCTATTAAAAACTAACATTAACATGCATAAGTACAGATTTATTTTTAACACAGATTAATTTAGTAAATGAATATGCAGATCAGAAAAAAATAGTGAAAAGACCAAATATGCTCTGCAAGTTCTTTTTTGTCCATAAGCAACTGTTACCTTCAGAGAACTTTCTGCTGGCCTCATTTATCATAACCAAAGAGGAAAATACCCATACTGTTGAGGTCAGTGGCAAAACTGCCCGGGAGATCAGCAAAGCAGCAATTTCAAGTCTTATTTTCATAAGGCAGAGATCTTCTTCTGCAAGGACTACAACATTCTCTCTCTCTTTTTTTTTTTTTTTTTCCCCACTAAATGAGAGGTTATTATGCACGGCCATATACACATAAGAAAGATGGGAAAGAGGCAAATAAGCCTCTTTCTGTCATGATCTTTGTGTAACAGGTTGGCAAAATCCATTTACATAATTTTTTCATCTCCCTTACATCTGGGGGCTTGAAGATCCAAGAGCTATATTCAGCAGTATAGTTCACAGCCTTATCTCATTTTGGAGTGGGGTTGCCTGAAGTATCACTCAGGAGCTCATAGTCTGTCTGTGGTGGTGTACCTGATGTTGATACAGATGTTTCTTCTGAGTACCTAGCTACTGCAGAAAGACTTAGGTCATTCCAAAGTACTTGCTACATGCTGAAGATCAAAACTCATGCTCAAGTTCTAATTTTCCTAGAGTCAATGCAAAAGTGAGGCAAAGTCTTAAGCAGCAGAATTATTACTAACCTACAAAATTAGAACAGATGATATTGTTGACATGAAGGAAAAGAATTTTCCAAAAGAGTGAAGCACGTGAAAATTTTGGAAATTGTAAGATAGAGTTTATCTAACAATGCCCTAGAAAAGTGTTTTATTTATGATGTTGCCAGTAGCATTGCTCTAAGCTAAGATAATCACCATATAAACATTACTTTTTTTTGAGTGTTAGCTTTCTTCACTGAGGAATTGAGTGAGGGAGAGATGAAGGTAGACATAGCAAGGAAGAAGGGAGGAGAAAAGGCTGACAGAAAAAACAAGGAGAATGACAAAGCAAGGGAGATAGTGTTTGTGTTTAAAAGAACTTGAGACTATGCCAAATCAGAATTTTCTTTAGGAATTTGAGAACTAAAAAACTTCATGAGCATGCACAGAGGGCAAGACAGAGACACTTTAAGTTCACCGTACTGTAGCAAGGCTGGGGAGAGAAAGCAGAGAAAAGAAATAAATGGCTATTGGCTTTTGCTGAAAAGAACAAAGGAAGGTTCATTGGATAGACTGTGAACCTCAGCAATTCTTTCAGTTAGCCTGGCTCAGGCAGATGATTGTTAACAAAATCCAGTAGTAGGATTTCATACTGCTTCTATTCTAGGACCAATAAATAAATCAATAAAGCATACATAAATAAATACATAAACGTGATATTCAGCTTGTGCATTTGGCTAAGCTCTGAGTTTGTAGTGTGAAGCTTCTGAAAGTTAAAATTCTTTGAAACTCAGACATATAACTGGATGAACTAAAAGGCTTACTGAGACTGTGCAAGTTCATAAGCTCTTGAACTAGCACAAACACATTTTCACTGGAATTGAGTTCAGCCCAGGTTGCTCAGCACTTTTTGTCTCAGTGTGCTGAAATCAGGTCTACAGGAGACACTTGTTGGGAAAATACAGTTGATGTGGGAGGTGATTTTTAAAAAATGTTATTTCCAGTCAGTGTAAGTCTGGATAGGTTGTGTGTGGACTATAACTATATCAACCAAATTACAAGAAGCTATTTGTCTTTTCTGCTGTAAACTACTAGAAGTTTAATGTTTTTGTAATATAGGTCTAAAATATGGTATTTGATTTATGGGCTTCATAAGGTTGGGAACAGTCCTCCGCAGTTTCTATGTGTTCCTTTAGGACAGAACTGTTTCTGGTGTTTCTTTAGAAGATGAACTGTTGAATTAAGACATATCTTAAGGCTTCCCTCCCCATGTAAGGAAATAAAGAGATCCGGGGCCTCAGGGCCTTAATATAGAAAGTGTTGAACATGCAATTTAGAGATATCCTACAACAGTTAGGTATCCTACTGCCATTGAAAATGCTCAGTTCTTGTGAAAAAAGAATGAGATCTGGACCATCATTTCACCCCTGTCCTTATCTCCTAAAAAGGGTTTCAAGATGGGACAGTGTCGTGCATTACAGTGAAAGAAACTAAATGGACTGCAGTTATTCTACTTTAGTATAAATGTGATTTCCTGAGGCCTGATATGACTCTTCCATGTTTTAGTGGCATTATATATATATATAATATATAAAATATATATATATATATTTCATATATATATATATATTTTGGTCCATTCAGCTTGGAAAGGAAGAGTATATTATTCCCATTTTCTTTGCATCAGCCCTTTATGCATGTATTACTGCATTCATATTGCACCAAAATAACAGAAAAAGAGCTCTTACTGTGAAACTCTACAGCCTTTTTTTTTTTTCTGTAGAGATATTAATCTCCATGAGATACTTTGTATCTAAGACCTGAGACACTCAGACCTCATTAAAAAAATGATTAATATATATTAAAAGGAAAGATTCTTTTTTATTATCATTATTCTTTTTATGAAGTATAAAAAGTCTAACGTAATTAGAAATACATACATTTTTTTTCTATGCTGTGATAAACTTGATCTATAAAAGTGACTCTCATGCTCGCAAAATAATTCATAGGGTTAAAGGCTTCTCTAAATTGCTTCACTGGGTATCTGTTTACTCTTAGGAATACTGAAGGTTTAAAACAGTATGACTCTGTCCCTTGTTCCTGATTACTAATTCAGCAGAAGCATTATAAAAAAATATATCAAAGAAATGAAAATAAGTGGCATGACATAGTAGACCCCATTCTAGCTATGCTGTAGCTCACACTGGAAATGGAATCTCCAGTTTCATTTGTTTTGATGTACTGTATAAATATTTAAAGAATGCATGCTGCAATTTTATCCTGCTTTTGCTGAATTTCAGTGTAATATCTTGGTGGAGCTTTTAATGCTGATAGAAGTCAGTGTTAAAATTGCTGGTTGAACAGACCAGTGAAGGATGTGCATAAATCCATTTCTGCTCAGGAACACATCAATACAAGTTTGACTTGAAACAATGGTCCAAATCTCATTGAAATACCAAGGAAGACATTGAGTCTTATATGCATATTATGAAGTTCTGTGTATACAAGATGAATCTTATCTAAACTTTGCCCATGAGCCTTTACTTCATTTCAGGATATTTTTGTGTAGAAAACATACTTTCATATGCAATTAAGTCATTATTAACTGACTAACTTCAAATAGAATAATAACTTCAGGCAAGTAACCGTGTCACAGAATCACAGAATCACCGAATGTTAGGGATTGGAAGGGACCTTGAAAGATCATCTAGTCCAATCCCCCTGCTGGAGCAAGAACACCTAGATCACATCACACAGGAATGCTTCCAGGTGGGTTTTGAATGTCTCCAGAGAAGGACACTCCACACACCCCCTGGGCAGCCTGTTTCAGTGTTCTTAACAGTGTCATAAAATAAAATGTCATTAAATAACAGTGTAATTAAATAGAATTTTATAATCATTTGATATAACACATGCATATGTATATGGATATCTTATAAGCTACTTGTCAAAAAATTTGATCCTTTTAAGATTAGAGAGCTGAGACACTCTATCTTACCAATTAACAGTGGTGTAGGATCAGCAGTTGAAGATTAATGCGACAGATCTCATGTTGCCTGACACATTGGATTAAAATGAGGAACTCCAGAACTAAAAGTATGAAGAGCCTACAATTTCTAACATGGGTTAACAATAGACTCACAACATCCAATAAAATACGTACCACAGAGACCTGTAATCTATCTTGGAGAATGAAAAACTGCCACCTCAAAATCTATCAGAGACTCATAGGGTGATTCTTAGCAGTGACTTGAAAACTTGGGGGAAACCACAAGATACAGTCATTTCACTGTCAATTCAATAAACTTTTAAAATGTGTGTTTCCTGAAGAGTCTGTTCAAAGTCTGAACAGAAGACCATAAAAAGTGGGAGGATACTCCTCTGGGGTCAATCATTTAACCACTATGACTACACACTCTTAAAGAAAACAATCCAAGGCTTCTTGTCTGTCTCTGAAGCTAAGTGGCAGAGCACAGTTTCTGGCCAGACTGGCTTGTCCTAGCAAAAAGAGTGGCTGTGTCCAGGCTGATTAGTTGTCAGTGTTGTCTGGTGTGGGCTGTTTCTAAGCTGTTCTGGCACTGTGAATTATCACATCAAGAGGCTGTGCATGTGAGCATCCTAACAATTTAGTGGCAGGGACAGTCACAGGGCAGTACTTAGTCCTGTACCTGACCCTGCTTTATCAAGAATGCACGTGAATGCATGAAGAATGTATGTGAAGTGCATGATTAAAGACTTTATCTAGCCTATATACTAATACAGTATACTACTATGTAATAATACTTGTAGAGGAAAGGGAAGGTGTGTGTGCAACTTGTCTCCAGATGGCTAGTAGCTCAACTAACTTAGCTCATAAAAGGAGGTCCAAGATTAAGAAGGGAAAGAGTTGGTTAGTTATGATGAACTTCATCGCCCTGCATCGTTCACCTAGAATAGATTAATCTATTCAAATCTGTAATCTCTAAATGTAGCCCTGTAACTGAATGTGTTGGCTTTCCATAAAAAAGTATTGGCTAATAATAAATATTAAATATGCATAATAAAGTATTGGCTTTTTTTTTTTTTGAGTAGCTCACTAAACAAAGAAAAGTATTGGTAAGTGTGGTTGAGGAATTTCTAGGTTAAGAGTCCCATGTCTTTACTTTTTTTCCAACATTCAGATTACTCATGAAGCTATTATAATTGAAAAGCACAGTGGCCACATATTTCCATGCTGCATCATGGCAGCTCAGTGAGAGAGGAAATAAGTGGCTATAATGAAAAATGTAGCCTAGTTTTGGAGTCTTAGGGGAAAGAAGACAGGTGGCATCAGAACTGTAGGTTTCTGAGCCCCCCCAAACCATTACATTTTTCTTCTGGGATTTTATTTTGTTTCTGAATACTTGGTTTCCATTTAAAAATTAGACGAAAGTTTTGTTGTTGTTGCTGTTGTTACCATTTTCCAAGAGAAATCCTTCCTTCTAAATGTTTTCCTTTTAATTTCAGGTAGAACATACTTTATATGATCTCCTACCTGAAACAAACAAACAAACAAAAGAAACAAACCCATAACCAAACCAATCAACCAAGAGCACCTGTTCTGTGTTTAAACACATCTGTACAAAAAAATGGGGAATATACCTATCTCAATTTATATATAGATGAACATGGCACTGAACTGGAGTAGCTAATCTGACTTCTAAGCAAAGCTGATTTTCTCCACATAACAGAACTGTATTTTCTGGATCTTGCAAAATGTACTGCTTTATGATCTGTGTCTGTCTGTATTTAAGATTAGGCAATACTTTATAGAGAATCCTCTTTCTGTTTCATGAGGCATAGATAATTCATAGTGCTGTGTAAATAGTGCTTGAAATTTGGCTCACGTGAGCTATGTAACTCTAACACCCTTCTGTCTTTGTTATCTCTAAACTGTAATCTACTTTGTTAAAGGAGTCTTCTGTTTTCAAAGACAGGCCTCCATTTTGTCTTTGGTGTAATAATGTCTTGCAAAGAAAGCACACAATGTTCTCTCTTTAGTGTTCACTTCCAGATTTTCTTATTTTGTAATTTCTTGCTAATTTTTTCCTTACTTCAAAACCCTGATAAGAGCACCAGGATTAACCAAGAGAAAGTTCAAAGTGGAGAAGAGAAAAAAGTTTCTGATTAGTAAGAAAAGTAAGGATCAAATAGCCAATATGCAATACACGTCCAGTTTAAAAAGAACAGTTGGAAATTTGTATACAAAGGTAAAACAGATCCATAATTATATTTGCACTAAACCATTGTCTAGAAACCTATTCACAGAAGATAGTTTATGAACCCGATCTGGGATTCTTCTGGCTGAAAGACAGTGTATAAATATAAGATCATTTTCATGCAACTTTGACCACATTATGCACTGTATGTTGGATGACTGAAGAAATTAAATACATTAGTATGATGGACCACAGAGTGTGCTGTTAAATATAAATTAATGAACAAGCATGCTAATGAACAAATGACATATTAAGCACATGATGAAGCAGAATTTGTAGTAGAAAACAAATGATTGCTTGCAGATGACCTAGGTTTGTTACTTTGAAAGCAGAATCTTAAAGTAAAGCAAATGCAAATTCATTCCTTTCCTTGTACCCAAGTCAATTAATTTTTACTTTCCACAGCACTGGGAGAGGAACCTAAGATTAGTTTTCAGAGTGTTACATGAATGAGTAAAATTAATACGTTATCTCTATCTGGAGAGTGCATTTTTACATGTGAGGATAAATTACTTTTGTGTCACTTTCAAATCTTAAACAAACTCTATCAAGAGAATAAAATATTCATTAAAAAGGTATTTTTAATGCTTATCAGAGGGGTTTCTGTGCCAAATACACACTATTCTGTGAAGTACAGTGGTATGCTGGTACTCCTTTGATCTCAATATCCTTCATTCTGGTCTACTGCCAATGGTCATTCACTCGCTCCACACATCAGTTGGGACAGGAAAAAAATGAATGAAACAACTCTTGAGCTGAATTCACACCTCACTTCCCCTATTTCTCTGTCTGTCTGACTCTGATGTCTTCAGGGAAGATATTCCTCATTTATTCTGATATGCACAACACCATCTGCAGCTTCAACACAGACAGATGGCATCTTCCTTGCTTAGTTAAATAAAAAATAAATATAAATTTTAATTAAATTAACTAATTTAAATAACTTAAGTTATTTAAATAATAACTAATTTGAATTAGTTAAATAAAAGATATTCCAATTCATAGCTGGCAGTGTTATGATGACTTTTCTGAGGAAGGACACACTACAAAGTGTAATGTGGAGTTACTGAGCTAACCCTGACTATTTCAGTATGTGATCACCTCATCATGGCCCTGTTAGTTCAGGTGCCACTGTTATTGGTTCAGGTGCAGCAATGTGCTAACATGGCTCTGCTGCTTCCAACATCCACATAGTTTTCCCTGAAAAACACTGCCATGCCTTGCTTGACTCTGCTGTGTGTGGTAGTACATGGACTTACAGAGGTGTCCTGTCTACACCATGCTTCCTCTAGATATCCATATTCACATTATATAAACCTCTTTATTGGATTTAACCTTCACACCTCTGAAAGGTGTAGGAAATATTCCTATCTTCATTCCTTTAAATGGAGACAGTGTATTGTGTCGCATCCAAAGACTTCCAAAGGACATTTTTTTTTTTTTTTTTCTCCACTAGAATCCTCAAGTCTTTCTATGCAGGGCTGTTCTCAATGTCTTCCAGTCTGTACTCGAGTCTGGGACTGCCCTGACCCAGGTGCAGCATCTTGTACCTGAACGTGTTGAACCTCATTAGGTTCACATGGGCCCACTTTTCTAGCTTGTCCAGGTCTGGACTTCTGAGGGACACCACTCATCACCACCTTCCACCCAGACATATAGCCACTGACTACCCCTCTCTGGGTGTGGCCTTCAAGCCAATTCCTTACCCATTAAATGGCCCTCCTTTCAAATCCATCTCTCTACAATTTGAAGATCAGGTTGTTGTGCGGACCATATCAAAAGCCTTACAGAAATCCAGGTAGATGACATCGCTCAGTCTTTCCATGTCAACCTATGCAGTCATTCCATCATAGAAAGCCACCAGATTGGTCAGACATGATTTGTCCTTGGTAAAGCCATGCTGGCTCTCTCACATCTATTGCAAGCTATGGCCCAGTTGGCCATCAAACTAAAGACATTTAATACTGATATAAGGACTGTCCAGTTGCCCTGAGGACAAGAAGCATAGCTCATGTCATTGAGACAAGCTGTCTTACCCACCACAATACAACAGCTGTGCTGCCCACTGGATTACTGCAAAGTGCACTGCTGGTTTGCGGGGAAATAATTGCCAAACACTGTTTTCTTTTCCAAAACTGTTTTCTTCTTCAGAAACATCTAAAGTTATATCCATGAGCCTTCAGATGTCAGTTCCTTCATGCAATCAAATTATCATAAATACAATAATGCAATATCTGATATCATAAACCCTCAGGGTAATTCAAAGTAAATTTATGATGTTCCTTCAGACTAGATTATTCTTTCTGAGTGATTTTCTTCTATTTTTCCTGATTCCAACCATGTTTTTAAAGTGGTTTTAGAACTTCTTAACTGTAGCATGAGTCTGGATCTGGCCCTGCATATTAATATAAGTTCTATTGACTTATATTTTTTGTACACACTATTCCTCTCTCTTTATTTCTATATATTTCACTATTTCTGTAACTTGATTTGATGAAGCTGTAATTCTGTACTTTTCCCTGAAGAAAAGATAGCAGGTCAGTAAGCGCTTTGCACACATAATTCGAGAGCCATTCGACAGACATTTCATTTTTGCACTTAAGCAACATAAACGAGCCTTAGAGTGGGATAGAATAGGATTACTTATATCCATTTTAAGGCAATTTTATACTTCAGGGATGGTGAAAGAGCCATAACTGTAAATTAAAAAGAGTCCTTTTCAGTCAAAATTGCTTTGAATTGCTGCACTCATTTCATAGAGGCAATATGTTCTCTTGATACATTGCAAATTCTCCATGCCTGCAACGCCTACAACATGGCTCACAGTTGTAATCTTTGCAGAGCCAGGTATAGTGGTGAATGCCAGAAATTCTTTCACTGTTTTTTTCAAAGGATTGATATATTTCTGCACGTGTCTATGTGCGTCAGTCTTCAGTATTGAAACAGACCCTGTGGCATGCAATGCTTACATGCCTGCCTCCTACTCCTGCCTGTGAACAGTCAGAGCATCACCTCTTCTTGCAGTAACAGAGGTTGCATGGGGTTACAGTAAGGTGATAGTGGTACAGCTATAGATATCACCGAGAAATATGCTTGTTGTGTTATTCACTGCAGATAGCAGATGTGAATGGCCCATTACCTGTTTCTAGAAATGCCTTGTGTGATGGCCCTTTTTCTTTTCCCTTTTGAAAGATATCTTTCAAAAATCCTCAGTCTGTTTTGAATTTCTTTCAATAACTTTTTCATTCTCATGGAGGATG
The DNA here is from genome assembly GCF_964035555.1 of Netta rufina. Taxonomy (NCBI): domain Eukaryota; kingdom Metazoa; phylum Chordata; class Aves; order Anseriformes; family Anatidae; genus Netta; species Netta rufina. Next base: position 110,887,716 of record NC_140125.1, on the reverse strand, counting down.
AATAATTTGGGAATACCGTTTCATTTACATATTAGTATCTTATTAGTATCTGACCGGGGAAGCATTTCTAATGCAATACAACATAAGAAAGTAACACAAGACAAATGTTCAGCTTCTGCATAAAGTGGGTCTAGCTTTCCAGGGTCTTGCACCTTAAGTTGGTGATTGGGCAAGTACCAAAGAAGTGTAAGTCTCTATTGCTATGGTAAGTGAGGGATAAGAGAAACCTTACATTAATACACTCTTATACTAGCTGGTATATTAGATTGGTCTTAAAGAAAATGTAATTTCAAGCTCTTTACTTTGCCAGGCAGTAAATAAGAGTGAAACACCCGAGTTTTGAACTCATATTGCACAGATGTAAATGATTATACCAGGGCTATGTGAGCACAGGCAGCACGTGCTGACATTTGGGCATGAGAGGCTTGACATTTGCATGTACATTTTCTGTGGGTGCAGCCTGAAAGCAGCAGAAAATTTTAAACTTTCAATACCTGCAAGTGAGAACTTGCTGGCATAAGGATGCTCAGGAGAAGAAGTGTAAATTAGTTCTTAAAATGGATCAGTTAAGGATAATTAAGAAGCTTCAGGAACCCATTCAAAAGGAAAGGATCTCAATTATATCTGTTTGTTTCCCAAACAAGCACAACTACCAAACTAACAGACTGTGCATACATTGAAGACATTGCAAATATGAAGTAAGTTTTATTACTTTAAACCTTTTACTGAGAATGCATTTTTATACATTTTACATCACACTTGGCGTGGAGTTCAAAGAATTATCTTGTCTCAGCTGATGGGCACAGAGTGTCTTGATGTAGTGCACAGTGTATTGGCACCATGGAAAAGCATTTTGTTACTAGTGGCCTGCACTCTTAATGATAATCTTAAATTTAATTAAAAAAAAGAATTAGTGAAAACAAAGCAGAAGTTAAAACAATGCCCCACTGAATGAAAACTGGAACAGACCATGTTAAAACTGATTCCTATATATGTGCTATTCCATGACACATCTAAGCAAAATGCAGTCGAACAGAACATATTTGAAGCTCTTTATGTGTTCGGTGTTTACTGAGGTGTGTTGCTTTGTATTCGCGTTTTTGAAATAAGGTGATTTTGGAAGGAGAGACGGCTCACTGTATTGTGTGAGAGTCAAGTGCAATGGCAGCACACCACAGATGCCTGCCATATGTTGCACACATTTTAATACTCAGTAGCAAACCTTTTTATTATATGAGAGCAAGAAGAAGAAGGTTCACTTCATGAAAGCAGGTAAAGTAAACCCCATTGAGATGTATGTCATATGGAATGCATAATGGATGATGGTCCAGATGCATCCAAAAAAGAAACGTGCTTTGCGTGCAGCTGAGATAGGGAAGCCTGTGGTAAATTCTGCCCTTTGTCTATGAGGCTTTGGCGCTGGACAGGGATTCTTGTCATGTGTTTCTGCCAAATATGTTAGTATTTAACCCATACATATTACCATATATGGGTGTCTACTTAAGTACTTCTGAGTTTACCATGTGTGTATTTTTTTCCTATTCATTCTCTCAGAACTACTTAGTTAAAAATTCAGTGGGCCTAATGTTTACTGGGTTTTCATTTATGCAAAAGAAAACACAATTTTTCTTTAGAATAAGTAGAGGACATGGGAGAAAGAAAAAAATCAAACAAATGGAAATTCTCAACAAGAGAACATTGCAACCAAATTCTGCTTTCAAAAATGTATTCAGCTATCAGAGCCTTTATGAGGTACATTGCATGGTTAACTACACAAACTGGATTTTCAGCCAGTGGGAGGTGTAGTCCATTTTACAACGTCCATTTCAGATGGAAGCTGCTGTTCAAGATGAAGTACCTACATAAAATGTCATCCAGTTTGTTCACATCTCATTTTCCCTGGGATCTTATTCCAGTGTAATTGTTATAATGGTAGTTACAGCAGATGTTAGACACAAGTCCCTCTAATAAGATGGGTTTCAATTATTAATAAGTCTGACTGAATTCAGATGACAGAGGTCTGGTAATAAAAAATGGGCTTTTACCAGAATGCTAATGTGTTAAATCAGGCTGCTTATTTAGGTGCCTAAACATGGATTTACTACCTAATGTTCATGTTTTATGTTAGATTTGCATGAGTAACATTGGAAATCTTACATTCTTGGCCTGAACAAATGAGTAGTGTTTCTTTAAGGGAAAAAAAAAAAAAGCCCCCAAAGGAAAAAAACCCAGAGCCTTCATTAGGTTTTCTGCTAACCAACATTCCTATGTTTTATATTCAAACCAACATATTAACATGAAACAATCATTCCAGATGGAAGAAAATATAACTTTTAGGGTCAGGAAAGGGGTACATAAAATTCTGGCAAATTAGAAGGAGAAATCTACAGGGGCTAAAAACCTCTTTAATATATGCTTTAATCCCCTTGTGGATCATTGCGGTTTGGACCTGCAGACACTGAAATGAGAAAATGCTACCATAAGCTGACCAGTTTTAGTGCTGAAAGGCAATATCCACAATGTTCCTCAGACTTCCAGGGAATGAAAGACCTTGAATGGATATGTCTATACATTCTACCAAACAGCTGACAGAGTAGACGCCTACCCTAAATTAACATGTCTCAGACTATGGTGTGAACTTCAATAGAAAACATACCTAGCCAAAAGTCAGTATAATTTAGAAAATACAACACTTTTTAAATATCATATTTTTAAAGCTGATTTTGTTGAGGAACAACAACAACAAAACTAAAAAAAAAAAAAAAAGAAAACAACCAAACCAAAAAATTCACCAAAACCCAACCAACCAAATATACAAAAACAGCCAACTAACCAAAAACCAAAAACCAACCAACCAAACAAACGTAAAACCACCACCACCAACAAAAAACAAACATTGAACATTTCAGTTTTGGCTTCAGGAGAGAGTTTCAGGAAACTACAGCTTATGCCATGTTTTAGCTAATCTACATGAATACAGCATCTGTAACTGCTTTATGTGGTATTTAGTATTTTGACAAGAAGATTTTACTGGTTTTCTCTCATAAAACATTACCAGGTTCTTCTAGTACATGCTCTAAGTTTGAGTTTTAAAAGTAGAATCAGATGCTTCTTCATTTTACGTATTTAGCCTGATAATATCAGCAAACAGGTCTCAGTTCCTTTTACTGCCCTCCCTTCCCACTCTGGGTTTTGTTGTTTCCAGCTTCAGAATTTCCAGGAGCCATATCAAGGTGCACTTAGTCAAAGAAAAAGAGGGAATGTATTTTAACTATCTTCAGCTACAACACCTGACTTTTGTCACCTTTTGCTAGCATCCACATATTAGTTATCTTCAAGGTGAGAAGTGAAACTCATTTTGTGAAAGTATTGACATGAATTTGGCCAAAAAGCAAGCAAGAGCTGAAATCTCATTAAGAAGCAGGAAAATCAGGCACGTAACAGTAATACTGCATGAACTTCACCAGTTGTCTGTCCATTAGCAAAATGGCAGGGATTTGAGGGTGATATTTGAGAGGCAGTCCATCCATTTCCTACCTTCCAAACAAAAATGTGATTTACAACTGGATGATAATGGAACTCTTACATCCAAAAAACTTACTGGAGGAAGTCCTTGCAGTCAAACTGGTTTCTACTTTCCTTCATCTCCTTCTGTATCTCTCAAGTAAACACAACATTTGCATGTGTGCTACTCATATAGTACCTAAAACCATTGATTATTTCAAGACATTGGATCAACAGAAGCTCAGCAAAGAGTGAAGCAATTCTTTCAGCCAGGAACCTGAAATATTTCTGAAATGTTTCCTAAACATTAACAGGAACCAGGAGGTATTTTGATAGACTTATAAATTTAAAGTCATTTATAACAATACTGAGCTTATTGGTTTATTATACCAGCAGGAATTACATATTGTAGTATAAAATCAAAGGCCAACATAGTTCAGATATCTTCAGCTATAATTAAGACTTCCATGTATTTTACAAGATTCAAGAGAGAGAAAATACTATAAAATCTATAGACCCTATTCATTAAAAAAGCTGCTTATGTAATCAATTCACATATTTCAATGTGTTTTTTGGGCATCCTGGAATATCTGCATTAAATACATATTGGACAATCTCAGCTATATTTATTATGTTTACGACTGTGGATCTACAAATATAGATGAGATATGGCTGCTAAGATGTAGGTCTGTTTTTATACTTATTATTATTTATTCAGTATATCACAGTAGCATGCAAACTGTATGCACATATAGCATCACTTGTAGTCATTCCCCATGTTGGCAAAAAGATCTCTCCTAGATTTGTAGCTGAGTGTGCACAGGATTGGTGTTCTGGTCTATGCATAGTACTGGGATCCCTTCAGAGGAAGAGAGTTAAAATGGGAGTTTCTCAAACTGTGTTTGTTTGAAGATTGCTCTCAGAAGAAACATTAGAGCAGCTCCTGATCTCCTGGCTTCTGAACTCCATGTCCTCTTTAAGTTCCTCAAATCAAGACTCCAGACCTGTGCCCCTCACCTGGCTGATCTTTCTGTCAAACCTGTTTAAACCTCTAGTCCATATGTATTCCTTCATTTAGCTCTATGCATGTACTGTGACAAAATATCCCAGGATCCTATCACTCTTCTAGCCTAGGCCATCATCCCCGCCTGGCACACAGCTGCACAAAGGTTGCTCTGAGAAGAGTAGTTCTGCTTATATTTTTCAAAATGGTGCATCAGTGCCAGATGCTTCAGAGAGTCAGCTCCAGTTAATTTATATGCAATGCAGTGGCACTCACAACTCCTGATGCTGCAGGGGTACACGTCTTAGGATTTGTGAGGTACTTATCCCACCATCCTTGTAAAATATTGCACATGGAGAGGACTGGATATTAGCACTAACAAAACAGTTTAAAAGCTCCACATATAATGATTTACAAACTTCTAATACAGGTAGTTTAGCTAAGATTAATATCATTACTGCTGTTGAAGCAAATGCTTTCTGAGGTGGAGGGTTTCTATGCCACTAGTATTTATCTGAAACTTGTCTGATGTTCTAATAACATTGTTGAATATACTCATATATTTGCTAGAAAAATATTGAAGTTGAGGAGAGGTGGGGAAGTATGGTAAGAAAACCACCTACCTCATGTCCAGGCAAGCTTAGTGATTTCCTAATTAATTACTCCACTAAATGATTTCCTTGGTTTAAAATGAGAGGTGTTATGTCCACAGCTTAAAGAGCTCTGCTCATTTGAGAGGGTGGCTTCCAGCCATGCCTGGGAAGTGCTTGTAGATTTTCTGCCTGTATCTGCAATTAATTTGTTCTAGAGGAGCATCTTAAAATAACTTGTAGGCATTCCCACAGAAACTTCAAGTTGAAAATACAAGAAGAACCAGGCAGGATCAGATTCAAAGTGATGCATTGTTCACATTTGTGATCAGCGTTTTGATGCAGAATACTGTACTGTACAGTTTTACTATGGAAATTTTCTCTAAGAATCAGCCTTAGTGCAAAACTTCTGAAGTAGGATGATGCAAAGAGAAAAAACACTACATAATTCACTACAATAGGGCATGATTTATTTATCCAGGGAGATTTCAAGTGGACATTTAGATACCGCCACTGTGGCAGATGAATTAGCATGGGAAACTGCTGCTGATTCTACTTTCCAATAGATCTAGTATGTTACCAGAACACCATGGGCTGGAAAAAAATTATAATCTACAAATGGAAAATTGAAATATCCTGAAATCTAACCAGGGAGTCAGAGGAACATGTCTCCTGGAATGGCTCCTGTGTTGGCAGAAGTGACTGGGCAGTGATCCCAGAGCATATTAATCTACAGTCATGAAGCTAGCAGAGGAAGGTCATTTAGTTATTAGGAAAATAAAATAGTTTTTATAAACTGAAGTTTGGTGATCATTAAAGGATTACACTCCCACCAGTTTTGTTTGAGACAGTCCACTGGCTAAGCTAGGGCAACAAGACTGCCTACTCCAGGGCTAGGAATTGTCCCCAAGCTGGGGAAGCATGCCTTGTATCCACACAGTTTGGATTTCTGTGTTTTCTGTGTTTTTTCCCAAACAAGGTAGCTATATCCACACTGCTTATTGGGCACAGTCCACAAGCTGTACTGAGATTTATGTCTGAGAGTGGTATCTGGCAGGAACTACAGCTGTTACAGAGAGGGTGTTAACAGTTAAGGAGTACAATTGTCATTCACTGCTTTAGCCAGCTCTTTCTTCCCATTTTATTCTCTAATACAGATATAGCCTGTATATCTTACAACAGCTGTCTGCACAAAGTATCCTGTGGCTGTCTATTTGCTTCCAGGAGCAGCCTAGGATTTAATCATTAGAGAGGAAATTTTGAATCCTAACAGGCAAAAGAAGGGACAGGACACAAGACTGAGATATTTATCACAAGATTTGAGTGATCTGTATGTTAGGTGACTAAGTTTAAATTACTTACATTGGGTTCTGTTTACTGAGTGAAATAAGAATTTATACAGGCAAGCCAGCTCAACCCAAGCTGGAGATTTGAGTTAGATCAGATGAATAACCTTTCAGAGGTTCTTGTTTCTCTCCATTGACTAAGAGAAGCTGATGATGACTTATACATCTAAGTTTCAGATCATAGAATAAATCAAATTAGAAGGGATCTTAGTGGGCCTCTAGTGCAGCCTCCTCAGCGGAGTAAACTATGAGGTGAGATGAGGCTTCTCAAGGCTTTTTCCATTCAAGTCTTTAAAACCTTTGATGATAGAGACTGAACATCTTTAGGAAAAATCTTCCAAACCTGACTGTCCTATAAGTAAAAAGGTTTTTCCCTATACAGAATCAGAACCTCTTCTCTTTATAAAAAGTCAGAAACTCTTCTTTTTCATTTTACATCATTTATCAGTATGACATCCTCATGCCATGTTCCACAATGAAAAATCTGCCTTCATCTTGCTGGTAATAACTTTGTAGGTACTGTCCAGCTGTTGTTAAGTCCTTCTGAAACTACCTCTTTTCTAGGCTGAACAAAGTTAGTTTTCTCAACTTCTCACAAGGTGAGTCCTCCAATCAACCTTTGTTTGCTCAGAATCACAGATCACAGATCACAGAATTTCTAGGTTGGAAGAGACCTCAAGATCATCGAGTCCAACCTCTGACCTAACGCTAGCAGTCCCCACTAAACCATATCCCTAAGCTCTACATCTAAACGTCTTTTGAAGACTTCCAGGGATGGTGACTCCACCACTTCCCTGGGCAGCCTGTTCCAATGCCTCACAACCCTTTCAGTGAAGAAGTTCTTCCTAACATCTAACCTAAAACTCCCCTGGCTGCCCAGGCAGCTCCTCTGCTCTTTGCAGAACTCATTTTTCATTGATATATGCCTTGTACTGAGGATTGTAAAACTATATATAAAGGAGTCACCCTCACTACACATCTGAGAGCAAATGCATAGGGGGCAACTGCCAGAGGAGATTTTGGATAAGAAGAGGAGATAAAGGAATATCCTGAAGAATTACTATAAAACATGAGATTTAAGATACAGCCTTGCATGTAATGCTTCCCAACTAACCAACTTAAGTAGCTCCCAGATCGTCAGCTGAGTGACAACTGAGGCAACATGAGTGGCAACTATGAATACAACACTGAACATCTGGACAACTCCAGAGACTTGCTAACATCATGTCTATACAGTAAATTATCCAGTGCCAAATGGGCACTGCTACACACCCATGACATTGTTAAACTGTTGGAAAGGTCTCAGTGGTGTTACTGGTTTGGGTCAGTACTGTACCTGCTCTAAAGGATGCCCTGAGTTTGCCAAGCTAGACCCTAAAAACCAGGGTAGGGCCATCCTTGAAGAAAGGAATGCTGCCTCTCCCCTCTATCCTCTTCTCAGACTCACACATCAGACATAGAGATGAAAAAAGAGATGAAGAAGAAAAAAAAAATTGTTTTCACTCAATCTGTGTTTTCATTTGCTTTATGTTTTAGGAGCCATCAGACAAAAGGGCAAGAGTAGAAACAAAATCCATTTCAAAAGGCAGAGAAAAGAAATGAACAGCAACAACAATAATGACAAAAAAAAAAAAGGTAATTTCAAGATAAATCCTCAACTTCTAAGCTGGAGGGCCAGGCCTTGGATATTGTTAATGAACCATTAGCCCTGCCTTAATCACAACATCTCTTTCTTTTGTTCTCACACCCCACTGCTTTTTCACAGCCGGAGACACTCGGGTTTTCAGAAGTGACAGTGCTCCTCACGAGCGCAGTTCATGCTGGTTGTAATGGACACATCTGTGCTTGCAGTGTTTGTCCGTCATCTACACTGTTTGCTTTTAGCTGCACGAGGAGGAGAGTGTGATGGTATATGTGCGTGTATGTGTGTGTGTGAGCTGCAGCAAGAATGTAGAGACCACTTACAACCCTGCTAAGCTGCTCTGTTTCTCAATACTGTATTTATTGCAACTCACTTTGTAGTCAGATGAATGGGGTATTTTTTTAAAGAAATTTTACTCCCAATTGTTTTTACTACAACATAAATTTGCTGAATCTTTATTAGACAGTAAGAACTCAGGCAACCCTTGCTGAGACTTGATCTTCTATTGACATATGTACAGCTTTACCCTGAAAGTAGTCCTTTAAGCTGAGTAACAAAAGCTTACAGACAAAAGTCCCCTCTGCAGAGGCAGCACTGCCTTTCTCCTCTACCACTGCTCCCCAGATCAGTTCCCTGTTGCAGTGTCAGTGCTGGCAAATGAAAGGAGTCAGCGCACTTGCATGCAATTTCCGTTAGCCTGGTCCTGGGCACAGTTTTGGCTGCAGCCAGTGAACAGTCTCCTGCACAATGCCTGGCAAGGTTTGGGGAACTGCCTGAACAATCTGGTCCCAATCCTGATGCGGTGGGGGGATGCAGCTGTGTGGGAGTGAGTCATGCCACGTCCTTCAGCCTGCAGCCAGAGACTGGGTCCTGGACTGCTTTATTTACTTGAAGTGACACGATCTCGGTATCCACTTTATTTTTCCTTTCCTAGAAACATCTTAGATTACTATTTTTTTAGGCTCTGGTTATACAATGAGGATGTCATGAGTGGTTATCTCTGTGGCTCCAGGTTATTTCTTATCAGTGTGAGATGGCATTTTTACCCCACACCAACACCACTACTTACACCAAGGAAAATGAGGGAAAACCCTTCATCAGTCAAACTGCTTGTTGTCTTTGAAACTATAGAAGAAACTGCCACACAACCCTATTTAGGGAAGGGCTGAGAAGACCTGTTTTTTGATCTCCTTGTTCACTTACTTATAAAGAAACAAGATTTTAATATATTATTTTTGCTTCCATATATCTTAAATAATATTGATGTTCTCATATTTTGTCCTGAATATGCATTTCATGACTTTTTTTTTTTTTTTTCATGTTAATTCCATAAATTATTATTTAATATGCAAGGTAATGAAACATTAGGCCTAAAGCACAGTTAGACTTCATCTGTCTTCTTGTGCATCTTCCTATCGTCATTCACTCTATCCATTAGTACACCAGCTTTGTCCTAACAATCACTCTAGAATGTTTTCAGAATGCTAGAATGGATATTGTGAAGCTAATGACTCTAAATATCAAATTAATTTTCCTATTGACTCAATATTCTTGGTGTAGTAATATGTTAGTTTGAAATAAACAATATTTCAAACACAGTTTCTTATGTATTTACTTTTTATTTCATTGAGCCAAACAAGAATAATGTGAAGCAACAATACAAATTAAGGTTATAAGGATTCATAATTTACTTTTTCTTAGTGATGCTGATAGCTGGAAGAGCAATGGCAAATATAATTAAGTTTGCATAACACTTCCATTCTATCCTCTTTTTAATTCTCTCATAGCTTTTTAAATTGATCACTATCCATTCCCAAAGTTTATATTCATAGTTCCCATCTGAAAGTGATTGTTTGGCAGAAATCTATGTTTAAAATGTTCCAACAATTCTTGAGAAAAAAAAATACAAAAACTAACAAACAAACAAAAAACAAACCCAAAACAAAAACAATCCTACAAAACCATTATTTTTCCCATAAAAATAACTGAAAGACTCTGCCTTGTATGCATAGCTTCCATTAAAATAGCTTCAGGAAGAGGATGAGGAGCCAAACACTTTTTTTGGTATAAATGAGAAAATGTCAATAGAAAAAATGGACTTGTAGTCACTTTTCCATATAGAAAATTTGGCACGTAATTGACATGGAAATAATCTCTTTTGAGAGGAAGTGATTTGGTAGACATTGACTGCCTTTTGACCAAAATGTGAACCTTTGGAAACTAAGATATGTTCAGATGCAGTAGATTTCTTATATGCAGCTATGAGCTGTCACTCAGTGAAGAGATGACTTAGCTGTGCAGTGGTGAAAAACATTTGGAAATTTGTGTGGATGAATCTGAAGTCTAACCTTCACAAAGCTCGTAAGGTAAGCAAGACTTTTAGACCCAAGGTATCCAACATCACTAAATCTCCTTTATGAATATAACCTATGGCTATATCTAAGTAAGTCACATTTTAGCACTTTTTTCAGGGTTTCATTCTTGTATAGATTTTGAACAGACTCTCAACTAAGGAGAGAAATCTAGTTTAAATGTTTTTTTTTTTTTTTTTTTTTTTTAAATTTTCTGTTAGCAGATGTAAATTTTCGTATTAACTTGGTATCTACATTAATCCTAAACACTACTTTTGATGCAAGATCTACACGAAATCTCAATTTTCCTTTGGCTGACAGTTCTCTCTATAAAGTTAGAATACATTTTACTTACCAGCACTAGCAGAATTTTCCATTTCTGCTACCTTTCTCTGTTTTACTCAACATCTGGGCATTTATTGACATCTGTGTTTGATTTGACTGAATATATAATTGTACATACACTGCAAATAAGCAGATCCCCTTTTTGAAAGGAATGTAGCCAGGCAAGCCAAATGGTTTGATTCTGTCCCAGATATACCCTCAGCATCACTTTTCTTAGAAGAGCTTTTCCTGTCTTCATGCTTGTACCATTGTGCAAAATTATGCTGAATGCCTCTAGAAGGAAAAAGGCAGAGCTAATCCCTAACATAGACTGTTGCTTCTACTAAGCACCTGCCAGCTAAAGACTAGCATATTAAAGAAGAGATTTGTTTTGAAGCACAGCTGGAGGACTGCCTTGAAGAAGCCTGTCGCTGCTATGAATTTTGACCCATCAACATTATTGATGACAAAATCCTTTACATCTGATTTCACCCATTTGAAAGTTAGCATCTAGTTTAAACTAGTTACTGTTGTTCATTCTGTAGTCAGTGGAGAAACACCAGTCCTTTCGGGTGTTGATGCATTCTACATTATAATGATGATTATTATTAAAAGACAGGATAAACTGTCCTCTGGAGTTGCTTTTCTCATTCTGTGAGAATCTCTTGCTCAAATTCAGTAGTTTATTAAATGATTCTTTTTCAATGACAACAAAAACAGGGTTAGCCTATGCTATTTACTTAAAGTATTCCTGGGATGGAGAAGGTGAGGAGAGAGGACACTATATTTTCAACCTTCTAGGAGTGGGAGTGGCTTCTGTGAATACCGAATCTCAGAGAAACTTTTTTCTTGGTTCTGCCTCATTCCAGGTGGAAATTGCTCAAACCTGGGGTGTCCTACGTGTGCTATGTTTTATAGCTATAAGTACCCTAGTTGGTACAGTCTTGCTTTGTGCTATTCCTGTGTGGGAGTTACAGCCATCACTGGTAAAACTCCTATTGGAATTTGAGTAGAAAAAGAAAATATATGATCTCTGGAAGCAAGGTCAGGCTTCACAGTGAGATTACAGTGCTGCAGTTCATATTTGTATGGATAAAACAAGAAAAGCCAAAGCTCAACTTGAGTTGACATTGGCCAGTGTGGTGTAATACAACAATGAAGGCTTTTTACACACTTTAGTATGTAAACAACAAGAGAAGGTCTAAGGAAAACATTGGACTGATACTTGGAGAAGACAGTCACCTAACAGGAAGAGACAAGGAAAAGGTGAAGGCATTTAATGACTTTTTTTTTTTTTTTTTTTTTTTTAACATCAGTTTTTAATATTAATGATAGATATTGGATGTGCGGTCCTCTGAGTTGGAGGACATGACTGAGGGAGTAGTGACTTTCCTTTTGTGGTCACCAAAACTGTAAAGGACCAACCCATATCAGTTGAATGTTCTTAAGTGCCCGGGTGTAGTAGTTTCACACTGGGAGACAGCCAAACTCTACCATGTGTTTCTATCACTCCTTCTTGTCAAAAGAACAAGGGGAGAAAAAAAACAAGGAAAAACAAGTTCATGGTTTGAGATGAGAAGCTGTTTAATTAAAGGAAAAGAAAAAATAGAAACAAAGGCCGTGAAGAAGCAAAAGGAGAAAACAGTTATTCTCTACTTCTCATCAGCAAGTGATGTTCAGCCACAGCATGGAAGCAGGGCCTCTGTATTTGTAGTGGTTGCTTTGGAAGACCCACACTTTCATATCAAGAGTGTGTGTAAGTCCCATTCTCTTTCCTCTTCCCCTTGCTGAGCATGATATAATACAGTATGTAATATCCTTTTGGTCAGATTAGGTCAGCTGTCCTGGCAATGTCTCTTTCCCACCCCCAGCCTGCCAGCCTTTTGGGGAGTGTGTGGTTGGGGTAGTCAGCATTTATGCTATACCAGCACTGCTCAGCAACAGCCAAGATACTGTTGTATCAATGCTATTCTTGCTACTAGTGCAGAGCACAACACTGCATGGACTGCCAGGGGAAAGTAACTGTAAAAGTTTTGGTTTCTGATTCTGAAGCTAGTGTAAATGTATGTTTAAATCTATTAAATCCAACACAGGATCCGCCCCTTACATAGATATTTTTTGAACTAATTTTTACTTTCTTTTCAATATCTACCATGGTATATGTTAAAACGGAAAGAATTCTGAATCAGTAAACACATATAAAATGAAGGTGTGAAAAAGAAACTGTTTCATGGCTCTGAAACCTGTGATCATAGTATGTCACACAAGACCACCCTACAAGAAATAAGAAATTAGAAATATTGAGGGCTGTTGGACACCGTATTTTCACAGCAATAGGCACAAAGTTATTCAGCACAGATGTTTCTGTAATTGTGATACACTGGGAAAATTCTCAGTATTCTAACTTCAGTGGCTCCCAGACTCACACTTCCACCTGTGTGTTGTGGTGGTCTACTCTTAATACACTGGTCTGTAATGTGAACCATGTGGTAACATGTGTCTGGCTCAAAAACTTGTTAAAACCCCTTCCATCCCCCTGTGTTTTCCTCACATCTTTAGACTTGTTTCCTCATTTCTATTTTTATGTTTAAAGGATTTACAAAATGGAGAAAATAAACAGAAAGCTCATGGGATGGGAGATGTGAGAGAGAGCTAGCTCACGTACTTCAAATTTGGTAGTGATCAAAAGTTGTTAGCTACTCTGTGCATTGCATGCAGCAGCCTTTGCAAAAATAACCTCATGGTGCTTGTTACAGCTGGCCAATCCATTTGTAGGAAAATAAAATTATTTTATATACTCTTTCTTCTCTCTGGGTTACAACACTGCCTTTAGAAAAGTTTGTCTTGCAAATATATTTCAACTCCTTTATTTTTTCTTGTGAGCTTTTTACATTGACATATTATGCTTATAAAACCTCACAGAATACTTCTTCTAAGTAGATATTAGAGTGTTGCCCAAAGACTGCTCAAAGATTTGCTGTCAAACTCATGATTGTATGTATGTGTTTATTTGTAAGGGCATATGAGTCTCAACCTCATAATGCAGGAAATGTGAACAATATTTTAGTAACAATTTTATAAATATATCATAAGTAGCCTGCCAGTTCAAGAAATGTATCAATAATTTTTATTTAAAAAGACCTGCCTGTAAAAATGTTGGTAGATAACAGAGCATAACTTACATTATCTCAGCAAATATTATTTTGAAAAAAAAAAAAAAAAAGAACAAAATATTTTCCCCCTCAAAGTCCCATTAAAAGAAATAAATATAAATTATATATTGCTTAGGTTTGTATGTACACTCTCCCCTACTCCTTGTTATTTTGTTCAAGCACCACAAAGCTGATAACACAACTAGGGTTTCTTGGAAATTTTCCCACAGAATCTTTTACCACTGAAAAATTGCTGATTCACTGAAATCAACTTGTTTTATGAAAAGAAATAGTTTTTAATGAAATTATTTATAAAACAAAACAAAACAAAACTACTTTGGTAAGATCAAACTTATTATGTTTGTTATTTTCAAATAAAACATTTAATTATTTTAGAATTCTACTTTCATAATTAATTTCAATTTTTTTGTCGTTTTTCTCGAAAGACACTGAATTGCTCAAAAATATAATGTCCCATGGAATTTAATATCATAAGACATTAATTTTAGGGGGCTCTCTTTCCCTCTCTCTCTTAATAAAAAAGTAAATCTTGTTCCTGAATACCTGTCTTGCTACAATGTCCATGATATTGATATTTGAGAAATGGTGAAGTTAAATAGGTACTTTGAGCTTTTGAGCTATTAAAAGAGTTTTGTGCATTATACAAAAAATAACAAAACTTTCCATCATTTAAATTTTACCATGTAAAAGCCAAATGAAAGTATTTCAGTAGTACTTTTATATAGGTTAAACTGTCTAACCTAGAGATGGTCAGTTTTACTATCTTAAATGGCACAGTTTGAGCTTATATGTAAGTTAAAAATGGTTGGTCTGATGTGTCATCTACAGTGACACTGGGTCATCTAGAAAAATCTTTGAGCTTATAGAGCTTGAAAAGGCAGATTTTCAAAGTTATGTGAATAAAATTTGCTATTTCATTAGGTTCATGAAAATCATTTAGTATTTTGAACTGGTGTTTATCTGGGATATGAAAAGAGCTGAATCAAATATTGAAATGAAGGCCCCAAGGACTGAAGCCACCATTTTTTCCTAGAAGTTTCCTAGAAGTATTAAAAGAATACTGAGGTAGAAATGGAAATCATACTGTTTCTTATCCCAAGAATGAGGACTGCCTCTCTGGATGCTTCACACAGCCCACCAAAAATGGCTGAGCTTTTGGCAGCCCTCCTGGTCCTTGCTGACCTTCGGCTAACACCTTGCCATGGAGTCACCAAACAATAGATTGATTACCCTGAAAGTGCAAGTTTCTCAAGAGTTACACAAACAACTTCCAGTCATTAAAACTAACCGTAGAAAAAGTCTATATTTTTCTCTCTCCCTCCCTCCATCTCTTTCTCTGCCCCCCTCTCAGTGATCAAGGCACACTTAGAGAACAGATAAGTTGGCAAATCTGCTGATAACTTAGCTTAGTAAATACGTTTAATTCTAGTTAGTAGGATTTATAGATTTCAGCACAAATGGGGATGAATGTGAATGTCCTCCACTTATAGCTATTGTAATGACTATTTTTTTCCACATTCAAATTAGAACATCCTTGTTCTAAAGTTGATACATCTGAACTATGGCTCAGGGGATGATTTTGCCTGTAATTTGAAAAAGACTGAATTGCTTTCTAGCTCAAGAAGATGAATATTAATGCTGGCTGAAATAACAACAATTATACAAATTATTTCTAACACACCCCTTTTAAATGAGGTTCACTTTTTAATTTCTAAGAATGTCAGAACTTTGATTAGCTTTGAAAGCTTCCAGACAAAAGTAGAATTAATGTATTTGCAGACAGAATGTCTACCAAACCAGAGAATTTCTAGAAAAAAACCTTGTATGAAATATTTTAATTAAAAAAAAAAAAAGTATATTTATCATTGAAATTCTCTATTTTAACAAAATACACAAATTAAAATTCAAAAATTCTGGTCAGATTATTGCTTTCAGGGATTATTAATATACTTTTTTTCATGAGAACTGAGAATGCATCTAAAATCATAATATTGAAAAGTATAAGTTACTATTTTTTTTTGACATATTGTAGATATTTGCATGAAAAAAAATGCCTTTTTTGTTTTGTTTCTTTCCTTCCTTCCTTTCATAATGCAAAATTTCAGATAGGTATAAAGAGCTTTCAGAGGACTGTTGTGTAGTGGAGAGACCTATTGTAACAAGCAATGTACCTGAGATTCAAGGACTCTGGTCTTTCACATTCTGTTAAATGATCCGACGTGAAATTTGCATCATGGTAGATACAAGCATGGGGCACCTTGGTGGTTTTGTAAACCTGAAATAGTCAGATGTACATACAAAAATTACTGCCCTGTTCATAAAAACACAACTTTTTCACAGATAGCTTTTCTGTTCTTCTGGAAATATGTTTCAATGCAATTAATGCAATTTAACAGATTTCAGGGTGTCTATCTCAAATGCACCAGCTATCTATGCAAGAAAATGTAGATCACAGTTTTAGAGTAGCTCATTTTTTGTGCCAAATGCTGAAAATGTCTACCGTCAACATCATGAGAATGTTTGCAAGGATGACCTGTATTTGCCCCCTTATCTGTGATGTTTCACTCTAAGAAGTTTTTCTTTTGCTTGGTGTTACAAATTCTTTTAGACTAGGACGAGAACCTATATCATTCAGTTAAAGTCTGAAATAATTACAGATACACTTTCCTTTTTTATTAGCAGTTCTCTGCAAAGGCTGTCTTTCACTGCAAATTATGAAGATGCAAGGTATATAACATAATGATCTAGCTTTGAAGTATTCTAGACTTAATGATTCATCACTGCTTTGTGTCACACAGACAAAATTGATACAGAATTTAAATTTCTGCATGCCTTTTAATAAGTGTTATGTCCATTTAAAAGGCTCAAATTAGCTCTCCAATTCTGTGAAACAGCATTCCTTACAAGAAGCAATGGGCCTATTGCAGCATTTGAGTTCTTAGGTTGGAATTCATATACTTAATCTCTGAAATTTAGATTCTCTTTGAGGTCTTGAAGAGGACTCTTGGGAGCTTGAATAAACAGTTTTGAAGAAGATGCTTTGCTTTAATGATGTTTGTGTTTTCTTTATAAACTGCAATAGAACCTGGTAACCCATAGAAGATATTTGCGGTTCCAATGTTTTCATCTATAGCAGAGAGAGTAGGTTACACTGAACTCAACAGTTAGCTTGAGATCAATGTTTTCATTTACAATTTGAAACTCATAAAAAGCGTAAGAGGTCCTTCCTTCCCTCATCCTAAGTTGCAATAGATCTGATGATGGAAACTGTTTGCTAATGGAGTGTCTAAAGAGAAACACAAAGGCTTCAGCAAATTTCTTGCTGGAAAAGAGCTGAGCTAGTTCAGGCAACTTGGGCCTTGATACATTAGGACTGAGGGGAAATAACATTAAAATATCTTTCTGACAAGAACTTTTATATCAGTTTATGTGGGGCTGAAAAAAGAAGCAAGCAGAACTCAGTAGGCATCTGGGTAACAGTAGGTTAGCACCCACAGCCGGGGAACATTTGTGAAAACACCAATATCTTTCATTTTCAGACTCCTCATTTATACAGCCAAGCTTTTAAAGCAAGTGAGATCCCGACAGAGTGAGGTCCTTTCACAGGGTAAGGTAATGTCTATACACATTGAATTTCCTTATTCCTTGTTTGTGTATGTCACTTTCTTGCTATCCTCTCACTTTTTTTTTTTTTTTCTCCTTTATTTATTTATTTTTTTATTTTGATGTGTGTGATGATGATTAATGGATGTTGTGGATTGAACGTGGAAGACACCAATTATGAAACCAGATCAAGAAAAAGGCAATCTCATTCTCACTGCAAGTTTAGAAACCAATTATTTTGGGGAAAAAAAAAAAAAAAAAAAAAAAAAAAAAAAAAAAAAAAAGCTGGGTCCAAACCACTTGGCTTTAGGCTGTCTCTGATTACTACTGATCCTTCAATTTGATTAATTTTTACTGTCTCCTTCAATCCTTATAAAAGTACCATTCACCTCAGACCTGACCTGCAGCAGCTCTTCCTGCTGCCAACCTGCAGTAAAATTTATTGCCCTGTTTTATCAGATGACAAGAAACAATGCCAGCAATTTATCCAGTGCTATCTATATGTGATCAAACAGCACCAAAGTTACCCACACACTGAGCAAAGATATGCTGGTTTCTCTTGAATATTTTTAACCTGTAAAGTCTACTGGAAGCATACTTGTTTGACAAGAAGTAAAAAACTGATCTTTAAGCCGGAAGCTTGTCAAAAAGAGTAGTTGACAAGTCAACGTTCAAAAATGCTGGGAACAGGAATCTTATTTTATACTACAGAACTCTGTAGTATCATTGCATTTAAAGGTCAGACCCCTAAAGTTATTTATTGTTCAAAAGGTGTTTTTAATCAATTTGAGAAAGTATGGCTTCTCTCCAAGTATGCCTTCCTTCTCCACAAGCATCAGTAGCCAGGATTAAAGAAGTTTAAATAACAACAAACTGAACTTTGTGTTTGTGCCTAGTGTCAACTTGCACTGCTGTAGGAAAAGGAAAGTTCATTTTTCCTTTGTTACACTATACTTAACAATAGAAAACAAAATCATCTTACTTCAAAGAATTTTACTTCAAAGAATTCTCCAAACCACCTCTTTCACAGTGTTTTATACCTAAAACCACAGATCAATCATAAAATCAATGATTGTTAATTGTGTGTGTCCTACTCTACAATCATGCAGTGGAGTGGGACAGATATGGTTATGCTCATGGAAATGGAAGTCAGTAAAGTCTTTCTGTGCATCAGCACCCTGCTGATACACTGACAGAAATCCAAAAAGAGGACAGTCAAGTTCATTCCTTGCTGTGACCAAACCTGTTCGAAGTTGAGACCTTTTTCTCACAGTGCAGCTCTGCATAAATGCTGTGATTTGCTCTGCATACCATCAAGGGTGTCTATTCATTATACTCCACCCATATGCACAGACACCTTTTGCATCTACAATAAGCCATCATCTTCTCTAATTTTATGATCTTTACTAGTTTGCTTTCTGAAAACTTCAGACATTTTGCTGCATTTTCAGTAATCCAATTTCCTCTTTAAGTGTGGAATGCAATTAGTCCATTTTACAAATGAAGAACTGAGGCTCAGAAAGGTTAAGTGACTTGTAACTTAACCATATCCATGGTCACAGAGTGTCCAAGGCAGATGCAGCCACCCTATTTTACTTGAAATGTCAAACAAACCCCCTGAGATGCCAATTTCCTTCCACTGACTTAGAGGACCTCAAAATCTAAATAATTTAAATAGCATCCTACTCTGAATTTAATGTTTCAGATATCTTTTTGTCTTCATACTAGCACTTCTTCCTATCTGCTAGATTATAAAAGTGCTTCAGCATATAGATCAAATGCTGTACTTGTTCAAAAGATGAGTTAATTTTGAGTTGCCCTACTGCACTCTTTGGCAGGAGATTGCATAAACTCAGATGATACTAGTTAACTGTTGAAAGAATCTTCACATCTGAATTGACTATGCTGACTGGGTGACAGGCAAATGCATGAAGTTCAACAAATGAAAATACTGAGAGCTGCACTTGGGATGGAGTAATGTTTGACACAGGTAGAGACTGAGAGATGAGTGGCTGGAGAGAAGCTCAGCAGAAAGGGATCTGTGGGTGCTGGTCAACAGCAGGCTCATCATGAGCCAACAGTGTGCTCAGGTTGCCAAAAGGGCAAATCACGTTTTGGGGTGAATTTAATTAAGTGTAGATAGCTGGTCAAAAGAGGTGATTCTTCTACTATATTTAGCATTGGTGCAGCCTCACCTTAAATATTGTATGCAGTTCTGGGCTCCACAATATAAAAATGATGCTAATGTCCTTGAGAGCATCCAGGAAAGGGTAACAAATCTGTTGAAATTGCTGGAGGGCATGTCCTCTGAGAAGAGGCTGAGGACATTGGGTTGTCCAGTCTGGAGAAAAGGAGGCTTAGAGGTGACCTCTGTGCTCTGCAGCTTCCTGAGGAGTGCAAGTGGAGAGGGAATTGTTGATTTCTTTTCCTTGGTAACCAATGATAGGATTTGAGGGAACATGATGCGAAGCTGTGCCAGGGGAAGTTCAGGCTGAACATTAGTAAATACTCCTTTACTATGTGGATGGTCAAACACTGGAACAGGCTTGCTAATGATGGGGTTGATGCCCCATGCCTGTCTTTGTAAGAGAGGTGCTCCAGCTCCCTGATTATCTTTGTGGCCCTCATCTGGACTCACTCTAACAAGTCCATATCTTACTTTCAAGGTCTCAGAACCGGACAAAGTATGTGGGATCTCACAGGACTGGAGAGAGGGGAAGAATCACCTCCCTTGACCTATTGGCCACATTTCTCTGATGCAGCCCAAGATATGATTGGCTTTCTGGGCTGCAAGTACACATTGATGGCTCATATTCATTTTTTTTGGTCCATCAATGCCCCCAGGTCCATCTCCTCTGAAGTCAGTCATCACCCAGCCTGTGTTCATGTTTGGGATTGCCCCAACCCAGTTGCAGGAACTAATACTTGGCTTTGTTGAACTTCCAGAGGTTTGCACAGGACCACCTCTCAAGCCTGTCCAGGTCCTTCTGTATGACATCCCTTCCCTCTAGCGTGTCCACTGCACCACTCAGCTTGGTGTCATCTGAAAATGTGCTGAGGGTGCAGTCAATCCCAACAACAATGTCACCAACAAAGAAGTTAAATAATACTGGTCCCAGTACAGATCCTTAAGGGGTCAAACAAACACCATTTGTTACTGGTCTCAAAACTGAGCTGTTGATTGCAACTTTTTGAAACCTTCCAGCCAATTCCTTAGCCAACAAGTGATCCATCTATTGAATCCGTATTTCTCCATTGTAGAAACAAGAATGTTGTGCAGGAGAGTATCAAATGTACAAGTCCAGGTAGATGAAGTCAGTTGCCACCAATTCAGTAACACCACTGTAGAAGGTCACCAATCTGTCAGACACAATTTGCCCTTAGTGAAACCATGTTGGGTCTCACCAATTACATCTCATACATTTCAAGAGTTGGACTTGATGATCAAGAGTTGGACTTGATGATCCTTAAGGGTCCCTTCCAACTCAGGATATTCTATGATTCTATGATCTTTGTTTTCCATGTTCCTTAGCATAGTTTCCAGGAGGATCTGCTCCATGATCTTGCCAGGCACAATGGTGAGACTGATAGGTCTTTCTTTTTTCTCTTTTTAAAAATGGGGTTATTATTCCCCTTTTCCAGTCAATAGGAACTTCACTGGACTGCCATGACTTTTCAAATATGATGGATAGTGGTTTAGTAACTTCATCCACCAGTTCCTTCAGGATAATCTTATCACATCCCCTGGACTTGTGCACATTTGGGCTACTTAGAAGGTCTCAAATCTGATTTTCTCCTACAGTGGGCAGTACCTTGTTCTCCCAGGCCTTACCTTTAGATTTTATGACTTGGGAGGTGTGGCTAGAGCACTTGCCAGTGGAGACAGGCAAAAAAAAACAAACACATGATGACAAGCATTATAAAAGGAAAAAAAAAAAAATAAAACATATATATACAAAAGATAAAAGGAATTACAGGCTAGCTTCTGTACTCCACGTCAATGGGAGGTTGTATGTGTAGAAAAATACCCAGCACTGCTAGAGTCAATGGGAATTTTGACTTTGGCTTCAGTGGGGCCAGATTTTCACAGGCAGATTTTCTATGCATTATGCTTTCATTTTCCACAAGTCTACACTGCTTATTTTTAATTTGGTGGTGGAAGGTATGCTCAAAAAATAATTGCAAACCAAAGTGCAGTGATTTAGAATTTAGATATGTGCTGTTTACTTCTGATAAATTTGTTCTTTCTCTCTCTCCTTTTTTTTTTTTTTTAATTTTATTTTTTAATTTTATTTTATTTTTTCCTTTTCCATACTGGCTTTGGCTACTTCTGCAGAGTTGAGTTTTATAAATTTATCTTTCAGTAAACTATTTGGAAACAGCCATGTTTTTCTGATTAAGACTTTACTTTCTCTTTCCACACAAACATATTGGCAGCTAAGTAAAAATTGAACTATTAAGTTGTATTTATTTATTTATTTAAGAGGGGTTCATATTGTGTTATTCTTCTCTCTTCTGTCCTTTTACATTCAGGAATATTCCAGGGGCAAAAATATCCTTATAAACTGGAAGATTAGGACTGGAGTTCAGTTCATATCTACCTAAGACAGAAAGGACCTGGCAAAGAATATTCTTACCTATTAGCTTGCTCTGTGAAAGAGAACACCCTTTGTAGCATTAATCCTGGTCTGTGTAGTTTGGATTGCTCTGAGCTTTGGATCTGATCCCCATGCTGCACCAGCCAGTAGAACTGAGCTGGCACGTGAGAGTGGAAATAACTTGTGACAGGTGCGGGACTCTTGCTGATCAGTGCATGGAGACCAGAGACTGCGTTACAGCTGAGTCACAGTCTTGTAGTCTGCCCCTGGGGCAATGCAGCTCCTGCTGCATCATGCTCTGTGCTTATGGTATGGTAAAAGCATGGCTGATTTCTAAATTAGTCAGTGGTGCACACTGTAGTTTTTCAGGACATACCACATGATCTCTCCATTTTTGCCCACATGAAAAGCAGAAAACAGGGACTCACTGTTTACAAATTAGGTAACTGAAGATCTTTGGTACTGACTGAAATGAAAACTCGTAGATGCAGAAACCACCACTACTGGAATGTGGATATAGTTAGCTTAGTGAAAACAGAAAAGTGATTTCACTTTCACTATAACTTTATTGAAGAGCTCTTTAAAAAAGAGGGGGGCTGAGGATAAGAAATTGGGGAGGCCAGAGGAATTTTAATGTTCTTATTTTTTTATTTTTTTTTTTTATCTGGATTTTTGTAAGAACTGTGCTGTTAATGGCTTGGTGAATTCTTGTTTGTCTCTATGTGAAGGAAGATGGATGTGTGAAGAGTCATCCAAGTTCCAGGAAGAAACTGAGCAAGACAGATTAGTCCCACCTCAGCCTGACACCTGGGGCACATCCTTATCTAAGGGGGTAAATGGATCAGAATGTTACTGCCCGTTTATTTATTCTCCTTCTGTTTGGAGACTTTCCCTGATTAATTACTCTCTAGTAATTGCTGCTGTTAACTAATGTCAAACCTAATTAACCTGGAGTCCCTTCATCCAGTATCTCCACCATCCCTGTGCAAAGATGAGAAGGTCATCAGTGAGAAGGTTCTGAGGATGGCCACACTTCACCCATTCGTTTATTTGCTTTGGGCCTTGTTTGCTATTCCTGCTGCAATGCCTGGCGACAGCTTTCTAGAATTCCCATCAAGTCTAATTGGCCTGCTGAAGCAGCAGTGAACACAAGATTTAAGAAATGTTTTCTTTAAAAACTTCTGGTCCTACAGACACTTTGAGATCAAGTTTCACTCTGCTGAAATCACACACGATTCCCTGTGATTTTCATGAGAAATACTGTAAGAAAGTATTAAAAGAGAAACATGTCCCAGTGGTTTGGAGGGCCTGATGGCCAGGGGGGTTGAAGAGTGGGTGGTGGTAACATAGCAAGGCATCTACAGAATCTTTAAGGGTTGCCAAAATTAACACATACAAGGTATTCAGTATCAAAGTTCTCAATATTTGGCTCCATAAACACAATACCGGTTGCAAAAACAAAGCTAAGGATTTCATGCTGATTACTTAAATAAAACTGTTTAATTATGAACATTTGAGAAACGAAGTTATGAAGAACTGACCAATATTGCTATGACTTCCCAGTGTTCATACCAGACTGTGAACACTGTGCCAGCATCTTACTGCTTAGCATGCTGTAGATCCAGCTATAGTAAACAGTTCTTAGGCTTAGCATGGTTCAGGCAGATAGCTCAATGCAGAAGGAGGTCTAACTCAACACTAAAGCTTCTTGCTTTTATCTTCACTGAGGTATGGACATTACAGTCCAATAAAAGCTGCCAGCATCCTCTGCATAGGTGCTGATTAAGCAGTCCCTTCCCTTCCCTTCCCTTCCCTTCCCTTCCCTTCCCTTCCCTTCCCTTCCCTTCCCTTCCCTTCCCTTCCCTTCCCTTCCCTTCCCTTCCCTTCCCTTCCCTTCCCTTCCCTTCCCTTCCCTTCCCTTCCCTTCCCTTCCCTTCCCTTCCCTTCCCTTCCCTTCCCTTCCCTTCCCTTCCCTTCCCTTCCCTTCCCTTCCCTTCCCTTCCCTTCCCTTCCCTTCCCTTCCCTTCCCTTCCCTTCCCTTCCCTTCCCTTCCCTCCCCTCCCCTCCCCTCCCCTCCCCTCCCCTCCATAAACACAAAACACAAACTCATCTCCTCTCCTCTCCTCTCCAGTCTGACTCTACCTATATTTATTTTACAACATAAGCTGAGTGAGGCCTCAGCCTGAATCCTTTGTAGACATATTGAGTCTGCAGTTTAAGAAGCTTGAAATATTTTAAGGAAAGAAAATGGCTAAGAGTGTTTTCCGTCTCTTTTTATCTCTTCAAAAACAGTGTGCAGGCAAAATGGCTCATTCCTGTAATCCCTTCATGAAGATTCCTCTCTTTGGAGAACTGGACCACTTCTGCAAATATGACTAACATTAGATTATATCAGTTCATATGTAACATAACATAGATCATAGTTCATATATAATATAATATAACATAGATATAATTACTGATTCTAAGTGATCAGATTTGGTGTAGCTGAGAACAGAAATGCACCTTAATGAATAGGTCATGTCTGTGCTTAGAAATGACAGCAGTTAGATACAGGGAGTTTTATTTTGCTTTATACTTCCTAGTTGCAGCTATAGGGACAAACCCCTCATTTTGCTTTCAGAAAGCTTGTTGGTATTTTTAACCAATTAATCCTTAACAGGAAAACTCTTTATGTACTGATGAGAGCTAATATTCATACATACTGAATAAAGAGAAAATCTCCTTGTGAAGAATTAGTAGCTTATTAGACTCAGTCTCAAAGTATGTAAGAGAGGATTTGCCAGAACAGTTTAACATTAAAAATCCTGAACAATAAGTTTTATTGTAATGTAGATAGAAAAGAGGGAAAGCCTTCTTAAGAGTCTTTGTTTATATTTCCTAGGTGCCTTAGGCAGCTGCCTTTATGCAAAGCAAGTTACATTGGGGTTAACCATTATAGACATTTTTTTTTGTTGTTCTAGAAGAAGGTGTTTATATTTCTATTTCACTTGACAGATCCATCACCGCAGCTGTAGACAGTTTAGGTCTTCAGAATATCTTTCATCACCAAAGAGGAAAACATGTTAATACTAGTAGGTGTGGCACGGTATTTCTACTTTTTAGGCAAAAAAGCTCAACTGATTACATTAATTTAGCTACTTTACTTGGAAATACTACAGTATAATATTGGAAATACTGTATAATATATACTTTTGTGACTCCTAAGACATAGCTGACTTAGAAAAGCGCAACCTAAGAATTAGCTCCTAACCTATGAGACAGGCCTCATATCTAAAGTGTACATACACTCCAGATGAAGCCAGTTTTATGAAAGAGAGCAAAAATGAGGCAGGACAGGGAGAGTGGAAGCAATAGATAGATTTATAACTGAGATTCAGCTACAAAACTTTTTGAAACTCACATCATAGAAGAATTGTGATGTATAACCTTGTGTATTTCTTCAGCTTGGAACAGGTGAAAAGTTGGGGAGAGTAGTGCTTACTCACTGAGTATTTAGATGCTGCATGCTTCCGTCTGTTTGTCTGTCTATCTATCTATTTGATTTCTGGATCCTATATTAAATGTAGGATGGGGTTACTGATGATAAGGGCTTGTTTGTTGCCTAAAAAAAAAAAAAGAAATTAATTTTTGCTGGATGTAGTTGGTCTACTTTTTTTAGTCCACAACATAGGTCATAGTGCAGAGACCCATGAATAATAGGTTTGTTATGACTGTGAGTTTGTTATACAGCCAACATAGCTGTATTACTATTTTGCTCTTCCTTCATTAACTATTGTTCCTGAGAACTCAGGCTTCTGAATTAGATACTGAACATTTTGTGACCAAACCAGGATGATGAAATGACAAATGGATGCAAAACCCAAAACCTTAAGTAATTAAGTAATTCTTTCTTCAGGTAACCTTTTAGCACTGCAGTGGAGTTAGAGACATACTTTCAGGAGTTTTGTTTTTGTGATCCTGTCTCATCTCTCTGGGTCATGAAAGCTGTTAGGAGAATGTTTCCTTCCTGATCACTATTAAGATGACTTGACTTGGTACTGGTGGACTTTCAGAGTCCAAAAATGTTTTTATTGCATCAGAACACTTCACTATGTCTCTAAGTATTCAATGGTGCTTTTCAACAAGCATAAATATCATTCTACTGCCCTTGAGATTCTGGAGTGTTAAATCATAGATAAAGTATCAAACCTTGTTATGCACACATAAATAATAATAATGATAGTAACAGCAATAATAATAAAGCAAACACCAAAACCATTCAGTTTTCATGTTGTTCAAAGAGCTGAAAAAAATTCTGTTATACATGGTTTACTCCTGATCTAAAAGAGAAATTTATTTTAGGTTTAAAATTTGTTCTGCATTTTTTCCAAGAAGGTATAGAAATTTCCTTCTGTATAAATTTATTAGCAAAATCTAGGCATCTTTATCCAGTGGTCCCAGCCAACAGCAAGTGGAGCCTGAGACATCACTGTTTTTACTGACACCTCAGCCAACATCTACCTGCTCGGGCTTCTTCTACCAGCAACAAAAGTCCAAAAAAATCCAAATACAAGTTTCCACACCTATTCTTAGTTTGATCTGGTATTTTCTAGATTACTTAGAAGCCAAAGTTAGTTATCAAAGAATGGTCTTAGGTATTATGTTCTCTGAGCTGTACAATCAATCTGTACAAACATAGCCCTGATGCAGTTTCTTTCTTGGCTCTGGTTTCTGTGTCAGTGGTAAAGAATAGTTTCATAGTTAAACACACTTGCCATCTGTACTGTACTGTAAATCAGAGCTCCCATTGTTCAAAATGTCTCCTGTGAAGAT